>NC_056725.1:838532178-838792247 GCF_019279795.1 Protopterus annectens | reverse complement strand
ACAAAGCATGCATTTTTGGCTCCTCATGACCACAAATGGGAGAATAAGTTGCATGACCGCCGAATCATACGCCAGTGCACTGTACGAACACATGCATGGATCTCTCCATACCCAATAGAACCAAGACGTTCTCGACCAAAAAAAGGAAGCCAGTCTGGTGGTCCCCTGCCATAAACTGTAAAACAGGAGGAGGAAACTGATGCGGAATAAAATGAAGTCCCAATACTGAAACTCCCTTATCAGCCTCAACAAAAAGTTGCGATCCCTCATCAAATCCTTTAAAGCGATCTATGAAAATAGAATTGCAGCAGATAGTAAAAACAAGCACAAGGCCTTCTATAGTTATGTAAAGAATCTCCACAGCAGTACCCAAATTTACCCTGAGCTACTGCACAATGATACCTCCTATACCGAGCCAACGGCTATTGCTAATGTACTGGCTGGCAGATTCAGTGCCAACTTTACCCCTCCCCCCAAAGGACCAGTCACAATACTAGTAGATTGCCAGGCGTTCAGTATTACTGCTGCACCAGTTACAACAGCACTGTCCAAGGCCAAGAATACAGCTTCTGTGGGACCTGAAAATATACCTGGCTGTGTTCTACATGAACTACAGAGTGAACTAGCACCTCACCTGTATGCCCTATTCAATCACAGCCCTCACCTCAGGCTTTGTCCCTACTGACTAGGGCATTGCTACAGTTGTCCCTCTCCACAAAGAAGGAGCAACTTCAGACCCTGGGAACTATCACCACATTAGCCTGACGAGTCTGATATGCAAAGCTATGGAATGCATCATCATGGACCTAATAAACAAGGATATAAGGAATCTCCAAACTCTGGATCCCACACAGTTTGGTTTTATGAAGGGTAGATCAATTGAGTCAGTCACCAGAGCTGTGGATGAAGGCAGAGTGGTTCATACAGCCTACCTTGATCTGGCCAAGGCCTTTGATACCATTCCACACTCAGGAATCATAGAAAAACTCAATAAGCTAGGCATCAACCCCTATATCACTAGGTGGTTTGCAGACTGGCTCACAGAACCCACAGTGTGAAAGTAACTGACTCCAAGTCAGACTACTGACCAGTCATGATTGGAGTCCCACAGGGTTCGGTCCTGGGTTGTCTCTTATTTGGTATCTACTTCTCTGAATTCCAGGCCAACACGAAGGGACTCTGGCTGACAAAGTTTACAGACGATTGCAAGTTAGGAGCTATTATTAACTCCCCAAGTGATGTTGACATCCTACAGAAAGGCCTTATTGAGATCAGTGACTGTTGTCAGAACCATGGCTTTAAGCTCAGTGCCAAAAAATGTGTTGTCATCCCCTTTGAAAAAAACCCGGTTCCCATGAATTACCACAGCGATGGTAGTACACTGAACACAGAATGTATTATAAGAGATCTTGGAACACATGTTGACAGCAACCTTTCTTTTGACCCGCCCCATTGCCACTGTGGTCAGAAAGTCCTATGTGGCACGTCTAATTACTAAGGGTTTTGCATCCAGGAAGAAAGAGGTCATTGTCTCTCTCTCTCTACTCTTCCCTTATTAGGCCAGTCGTAGAGTACAATGCCCCATTTGGCATGTACCTCACTAGACACCTGCAACAACTGGAGAGTCCGCAAAAGTACCTCACAAAGAGGATCCTAGGCCTTAAAACACTTATCCTATATGGATAGACTCAAAAAAACTCCAACTATTCACTCTCATATCACCTACTTAAAGGCAATCTCTGCTTGACTTACAAAGCCATGTCTGACCCAGCTCTGTTGGAAATGCTACATCTAAAGAAATTTCAATGCCTCCGCACCATGCGCTCCATAAACCTCAACCTCATTATCACAATCAACAGAATGTGCTGGAGGGACAAGTTCATAACCCAGAGACTGCCCGTGCTATGGAATAGACTTCCCATACATGTCAGAGCACCTCACTGGCCCTCTTCAAGAGAAATCTTGATGAGTGGATGGGAAATAGAAAATTCACCCTGGGGATTATTCCAGTGACTCTACTCGACAGAGGCACTGGAAACTAAGGTCGGGTGGCACGATGCCAGGGTAATCCTGTAGGCTAGGCTTGTAAAGGCTCCAGGGCCATTAGCCTAGTACACACCTATGAACCTGTGGCACAAAGGATACAGGCAGTATAGATATTTGAGCTCTCTTTCTTAATCTGTATGTATTCGCGGGCCTTCCTCTTGCTCCACCAACAGAATTAGTTGGTAAATTAAAGGAGGACTACATCTAATGTTTGTGCAGGACAAAAACTCAAGGTGTCTTAAAATATAATTTCTCTTCCAACAGATATGTAAGGACAGGTGGTCACATATTTTCGATTGCATAATGTATCAGAATGGTTACAAATGGGATGATATCCAAAGACTGTTAAGCTATATGGAAATCAGCCTTTCTTGAAAATATGGTGGAAAGAAAGGATTTAGAAGGTGAGGTATAAAACAATTACGTTGGAATTTAATATCTCTGATAACTGGTATGACTGAATAGCCAGACGAGTTCTTGCTCATTAATTCAATGTGATGGGGAATACAGGTTGGACAAGTCATAAGAACTTTGAATAGATTTCTAGAATTAGTATATTAGGAGTACTTTTTCCTTGACACTGGACAACTTTATGGAGAGATATGTAGTATCTACAGAAATTTTAGATTTATTTAAATCTTTAAGAAGACTCAAATTATGTAATGCCAAGAAAGGAAGATTGGTTATTATGAGTGGCATTGTAGTTTAGTACAATGCAGGAACAAAACCATAGTTGTAATGTTATCGTGTATAACATACTTTGTGGCATGAAAACAGCAGAGACCTAAAAACTGGGACAGATGTTGAGGAACTCTAGGTATGCCAGTAACTTGACAACATTTTTGGGCAAGTAATGTTATTCCTTAATGCCACCTAATCTTAATTTTTTTTTTTGCATTGTCTTAAGCATTTTTACACTCCAGCCAAACTTGCTATAGTGTTCTTCCCAGTAAAACAGAGTTGTTAGCGATATAATGCTGGCCTTTGGTAGTTGATTTCTGTAATATATTTTGGGAATGCCTCATGTTAGACCCAATAAAACAAGACTTGCAGAAAATATGCGGACAGATCTACCCAGATAAGAGTAATATTAATTCAGCTTTATTTTTCATCTTTCGTAAGTAAACACATTGAATTGAAATGTATTGATTTTGTTTAAATTTTACAATGTTGGCTACTAAAAAAATCCCATTACTAAAAAGTACGAAACATGTTTTGCCCTTAGATGATATAAATTTAATGTCTGAAATGCAAGATCTGAAATTGGCTGCAAAGAATGGTTGAAAACTGCAGCAAAATGGACTCCTTGCATTCTGAATATGACTTTGTTAGTGTGACCTCGATGTTGTTTTCTTTGTACTGTTGGGGTGTTTGGCAGTTAATATAAAGAATACATTAATGGAAATAGGTTGTGGGGCTGCTGCTTTCTGACACGATAACTTACTGTAAATGCTTGGTGTGTAGAATTTTTGAATGATATCTTGACATGATAGAAAAGTGTTCCACTGTACCTGTATATTTTTTGTATGATTGTATGAGATTTTACGCTGGTTATTAGGTTCATACTAGGCCATTTGCCCTAGGGCATTTATAAGCCTAGCCAGAGTGTGTTTGGCTTTCGCCACCCATTTTAAATGAATTTTGCTATGCCCTTTTTCGAGGTTAGTATACTGTGCCTCTGTCTAACAGTGACACAGAAGTGATACCCGGGGTAAATCTACGATCTCCCATCCACTTATCAAGATTCCTCTTGAAGAGAGTCAGAGGGACTCTGCCTAACCTGGACTGGGATTTTATTTCAGAGTGAAGGGAGCCTCTGGATTATGAATCTGTCCCTCCAGCATGTCCTATTTATTTCAGTGCTGAAGTTCAAGTCTTTCGAATGCGTAGCTCGATGGGATTTGGATTTTCTGAGGTGCAGCATGTCCATTAATTCCGGGATGGACATGGCTTTATACGTCAGGCACAGATCGCCACTGAGCAGGCGGTATGCCACTGAGTAGAGCTGGAGTTTCTTTAACCGGGCAGCATATGGCATCTGTTTGAGCCCTTTGATCCTCTTGGTGAGGTACTTTTGGGGTCTTTCCAGTTGCTGCAGGTGTCTGATAAGGTACATCCCAAAAGGGGCATTGTACTCAATTATGGGCCTGATGAGGGATGAGTAAAGAGGCACGATGACCTCCCCTGATCTAGATGTGAATCCCTTCATAATTAGGTGGGCTATATAAAATGTTTTTCTAACCACTTTGGCCACGTGGTTTTCAAATGAGAGATTGCTATCAACTTGGGTCCCCAGGTCCCTAATTACTACTTCCGTACTTAATGGATTACCACCTATGTGGTAATTTGTGGGCACTTTGTTTTTGCCAAAGGGGATGACTATGCACTTTTTGGCATTTAGCTTGAAGCCATGGCTCTGGCACCAGTTGTCTTTTTCTATGAGGCCCTTTTGTAGGATGCTTGTGTCGGCTGGAGAGTCTATTATGGCGCCTAGTTTGCAGTCATCTGCGAACTTGGTCGGCCACAGTCCTTCCATGTTGGCCTGTACCTCCGAGAAATATATACCGAACAAGAGAGGTCCCAGGACTGAGCCTTGTGGGACGCCACTTGTAACTGGTTTGGAGTCTGACATAGCTCCAGCAATTCTAATCATGTGGGTTCTGTCCTTGAACCAGTTTGCAGCCCATCTAGTGACATAGGGGTTCATATTTAAGCTGGTGAGCTTATCTATAATGCCCGAATGGAGTATTGTATCGAAGGCTTTTGCGAGGTCCAGGTAGGCTGTAAGGACCACCTTCCCCTCGTCAATGGCCTTGTTGGCTGTTTCAAAGAAATCGACCAGGTTTAAGAGGCAGGATCTGCCCTTAACAAAGCCGAACTGGGTAGGATCCAGTGTCTGTAGGTCCCCAATATCTTTATTTATGAGGTCCATGATGATCCTTTCCAAGCTAGTCAAGCTTATGGGGCGATAGTTTCCAGGATCCGTTGAGGCACCACCTTTGTGGAGAGGGACCACTGTTGCTGTACGCCACTCTTTGGGTACATATCCTGTAGTAAGGCTGAGATTGAACAGTAGTTTTATGTTTGGGTTTAGCTCTTCTTGGAGTTCATGTAGGACGCAGCCCGGGACACCGTCTGGTCTCATTGATGCTGTGTTTTTTGCTTTGGAGAGGGCGGCTCTTACCTGAGCATCTGAGATGTCAGGGGGGCAGCACTCTGCTGGGATAGATATTTGCCCTTTTGGTGGGGAGGGGGGGAGAAGTTTGCGCTGAACCTGTCAGCTAGGATGTTGGCAATGTCTGTGGGTTTGGTGTATTTTTTGTCATTTTGGACCAATTCTGAGCATATCTGGGAATTCCCACCCAGGTTCCTAACATAACTAAAGAAAGCCTTGTGATTATCCTTAGTGTCCTGTGCAGTTTTTCTCTCGAAGCTGGCCTTAGACGATTTTATGAGTGCCCGTAGATTTTGCTAATACTGATCAGAGATGCCTTCCCTTTTTGGGATTTTGCTCTATAGTGTAGTAGCTTCCTCCTTCTATTGTATAGTTTGTTTATGGCTGGGGTCCACCAGACAGGACGCCTGCCTTTGGAGGATTGGGTCTTGGTTTTATTTGGGATTGCATGATCCATGCATTCCTAAAGGTGTTCATAGAATGCGTTTATAAAGGATTCTGCGGTCTGGGCCGTATTTTCCACAGGCCCAGAGGCTTTGAAGGATTCCACCTTGGTTTTGAGGAGTGTGAAATTTGCTTTAGAGAAGTTTTTCACTGTGGTTTTCTGGGCAGGGGATGGGGTCGGGATGTGAATATCCAGTGAGATTAGTTTATGGTGTGATCTTATCAGTGAGGGATACACTTCTGGTCTGGAGCATAGAGCCCCCATGTTGGTGATGATCAGGTCCAGTATGTTTTCCCCTCTTGTGGGAGTGGTAACAAGTTGTTCCATAGCATTTGAGTTTATAAATTCTATTAACCGTTGGGCTAGGGTGTTGGAGCTAGAGTAATGCTCCCAGTCTATGTTTGGGTAGTTGAAGTCGCCCAATATAATGGTGTTTGGAGAGACCTTCATATTTTCCAGTGTTCTCAGGAAGGCCGAGTGGGGTTCCTGGGTTTGGGAGGGTAGTCTGTAGCAGGCTATAAACTGGAAGGCAGTTTTACCCACTGTTAGTTGCACATAGTCTCTGATGCTTCGTGCTATGCCACCAACCTGGAGGTGTGGGTATCTTTGACGAATATTAATACTCCCCCTCCTTTTGTGGTGCGGTCCAAGTTTTGGGGCCGAAAAGCATGGTATGAGGTATAGGTATAACCTGGTAGTGCTGGGGTGCTCTCGGGAGCCTTGAACCAGGTTTCTGTTACTGCACAGATATCTATGTTCTCCATGCTATGGAGAGGTTCGAGTGCATGCATCTTGAGGTTTAGACTTCTGGCGTGTTGAGTAGCATTACTCTTAGTTTCTTATCCCTTGTGATACTTATGGAGGTAGGTTTTTCTTTTGAGCCTTGCCTAAAAAAGGCACTATGGGGGTGGCAAGAGCCTTTGCCAATATCTGAAATCCCAGGGGTGACAGGTGCAAGCCGTCCTTAGCAAAGCATCGTGGCTTGTCGAGCACATCATCCCAGGCTGAGAGGCATTGGATCCCCTTTGAATGACACCAGTACTTAAGCCAATTGTTGAAATTGATCATCTTGTCTTCATATTGTGGCATCATTCTTGGTTGAGGGTAAGATGCTACTCAAGGTCAGGGTCATACCGGCCTGGGCTACATGCTCAGAGAGCTCCTCTGTCTCTTTTCATGTAGTCCAGGGAGGTACGTCTCAGGTCATTCACACCAGCATGGACAATGGCAGAGTCATATTTGCACTTACCTTGGAGTGACCTGAGTGCTTGTGTTATGTGGCAGATCCTAGCGCCCAACAGGCAGCTCACCGTGACCTTGTTCAGCCTGGTGAGCGGGACGTCAGTGTGCCTGATAGTCACCTATTACAAATGTATCAGGTGTGCTATTTAGCCTTAAGGGCTGTGACTGTTCGGCACACTGGCTTTGTGAGCTATGTGTTGCACGTGTTTTGTTTTGGGGTAGCGGTTGCTTGGGTGTCTGCTTTGGAGGTCTCTGCTGCTTTGGCAGATTTTTATTTAGAGCCTCCGAGTATGTTTTCGTGTGTTTGTGCTTGGTTTGCTGTTATGGTAGGTTTATGTGAAACTAGAATTGTAGTGAGTGTGGTTTCCTTCTCCTCCTGACTGGTTACGCCAGTACTGACTTGAGATAGCTTAGCCTCCAGGTTTGGCTACATGGTTGCATCTCTCACGTGTTGGAATTTGTTGGGAGGAGGAGAGGGTTGTCTGTGTACAAGAGGCAGTTGTAACATTGCCTCAAGATTCCCAGATTCACCAGCTGGACCGGAGAGGAGATTGACAACTGACCTTTGGACATGCCAGAATAGTATTGGGAATTCCTTTATAATTGGAAAAAAAGGCCCAATGGGGAACAAGGTACTCAAGGGGAGTTTGTGAGGGTGTAGTGCTTTTAATTTTTTAGTGCTGACTTATATAATTGCTTTAGTGAGCAAGTGCAAGGATTTAGAGTAGGAATAGGGTGTTTATTATGAGAACTAGATCAGTTCTAAGGGAAAATGTGAAGAGCAGACTTTGTGGAGCCGAGAATGTTTTAAACCTAATTAAGCGGAGCTGCCCGATGGTGCGCTATGCGCAAAATCGCGCAAAGCCATGCCAAAGCGGGTTTTATGCAGGGGGACTTGAAAGAGCTAGAAATTGGCCCAAAACGGCCAATAGACTACCAGATTCTTGTGCTGGGAACACTCCTCCAGGGATAGATAGGCTGCTCTAAGCTCCCCACTGCCACTGGTGAACAAAGAAGCCTCCCTTTATCCAAGAAAGGAAATGGGTAACACAGGAACTTTCCAAAAGTCCAGAATACAGCAAAGCCTGTATTTGGACTACTCTAGGTCAGGAAAGACGGGAAACAAGGATAATTTTTTTTTTTTTTGCAACAAACTGCAGGAAAATGCAATAAATATGTAACACAGGCTAGCGCACTTGAGTGTGTAGCCTCAACAGGTAAATGCAACAAACAGGACAAACTTTAAAAGTGCCGGTGCAAAAACAACTTTAAACAGTTTAAAACAGTTCAAGAAGCAGAAATACTTGCAGTTTAGCTAGATCGGACAGTTGCCTAGGCAGTAGCAGGAAAAATACTCATCAGGTTAGCAGTCGCTCTTTTAGCCTCTCTGCTGCTAGCACCACTCTGCAGGACCACGAGGAGCTTGGCTGAGTAGTAACAAGCGCAAAAAAACATGCCAAAGTAGGTTTTATACAGGGGGACTTGAAAGCGCTAGAAATTGGCCCAAAACAGCCAATAGACTACCAGATTCTTGTGCTGGGAACACTCCTCCAGGGATAGATAGGCTGCTCTAAGCTCCCCACTGCCACTGGTGAACTAAGAAGCTTCCCTTTATCCAAGAAAAGGAAATGGGCAACACAGGAACTTTCCAAAAGTCCAGAATACAGCAAAGCCTGTATTTGGACTACTCTAGGTCAGGAAAGATGGGAAACGAGGATAATTTTTTTGTTCTTTTTTTTTCTTTTTTCTTTCTTATTGACTTGTTAAAATAAAGAAGGCAACATAACTTTTGACAGGGAGCAACATTCCAAGAAGACTTAAGCCATGTACATTTGCAGAAAATTGAAACCAGTTCACATTAAACAACATTGCTCCAGTTTCACTGAAAGCAAATGCATGTTCTGTACAATGTGCATTTTTGTTATACTCCGAACATCAGCGGGCTCAAACTTCCAACCCCTAGGGCTATATGTGACTCTTTAAAATGCAGCCTCTAGCATTCACAAGATGTTGCTTGAGGTATTCCGTAAGTGGGCAGGATTTTCACTGTAATCATCTTGATTGCAGCAGCTGTTTCACTTGACTGATTTGATTTTTCCTTTAATATTGTTTGGACACATTACTGCACTGAACCAGAAAGGGCTGCCTTCTTGAAAGGCATAGTAAAGTGGTCCAGTCACTGAAACTGTTAATATTTGAGCCGTTTGCCCAGGATGCAGAACTGCAATAAGGAGAAGGGTTTATTGGTGATTGCATAACTGCATTGACATAAATGTACACTAAAGACTTTAAAAGGCAGTTCTTTTATTCCAACAGTGCCAATCATGCTGTGATGTTAATTAGACCTGTAGCACTATTTTTGCAGGCTGCCTTGTTCTATTCAAGTTGATAGTGTTTTTGTCCCTTATCCCCCCTCCCTTATGCTCTTCTCATAATTCTGTCCAAAGCTACTCCCCTCTATGGACCATTTTCCCCTCTTGGAGAGCCAAGATGAAGCTTCCTCCAGATAGGCACACATCCATCCCTTCCTGCCAGTATCTCAGATACCAGAACCTCTAATTAAGCCCAGTTCTCCTGGGGTATAGTTAAGGCTTTATCTTTCTACTCCATGATGCTGACCTCTGCAACCTAACATTTTAAAAGCTTTTTTGATGGGGGGGCATGTATTTTACTTCAAAAGATACTGAGGCTCATATAAAAGGAATGAACGATTTCCTCAAGCTCTTTGTCAGACTTCCTCAGAACAATGACAGTGATCGGGTTCATATGAACAAACTCTGAGAAATCAGCTCACATCAGCAGAACTGTTTGTGCTGTTCAGGAGACTGATTCAAGAAGGGCAGAGGGTAGGATTTGAAGCTGAGAAAGTAACTGCAAGCAGAATATTATTAATATGCATCTTCACTGTTCTTTAAGATACACTAAGAACCTGGTTCAAAATCATGCCACTGTCTTACACTCTGTTCAGGTATTCCTTGTAGTACCTGCTCAGTTATTCCTTGTACTTCTTGATTTATGTGGATCTGGGAAATGTTGAGAGCTTTTTGTTGGATTCTTTGCAAGTGTTTTGACCAACTAATCTGTATCATTTCAACAGTTGATAACCTTACTGTTCAGCAGATTAGACAAGACTATTATAATCTTGAAATCAAATTGTTCTTTTGTGACTGAAGATGACCAATACTTTTGATAGGATGTTACTGTTTGCGTGGCATTCTTTTACTGAATGCAATTTGTTCTGTTTTTTTCTTTGTGGAACATCTCTCTGAGCTTGCTTCCCAAGTCACCTGCACTTTGACTAATTATTGAGGGTAATTGTCAAGCTCTGGGAAGAGTCTGTTGCATAGTTGAATCTCACAGACATCGGTGACAGTTCTGTTATCCATTCTTTTGGTGTTCTAGATGTTTAGAGAGACCGTGTACTGACATGGTGAATGGATTATGATAAAGTACAAGTGCTCATTTTACATAGGTTCCTTTTCCTAATGATAGGACAGCAAGTAGTTAACTTGAACTGAAATGAGATGGACAATGGAGTGCTGTCTATATTCTCATCTGCAGTCCATGTAAATATTTTCTTCCATGCTCCCAGGCTTGTCAAAAGTCCAAACTCACCAAGAGGAAGGAACAGACTGAATGGGATCAACTGCTGAGCTGATTTTCAAACAAAAATTGCATTATAGAGGGACTTCCTGGAAGGAGTCCATATTGGAAAACATCTGGTTAGCACAGCCCTTTTTGACGATTTCCTCACTTTCTGTATTAGGTAAAGAAGTTCTTACCCTTCACTTTATTTTGGTTCAGTTTTCTTGGGATGTTAGCTTAAGAGAATAATGGTTCTTGTCTTTAGCCCACTGCCCAGGTATACATCCTCTCTCTGCAGAGGAGGTAACAAACACATGTCCACTGTTTTATTTAGGTACTATCTGATGTACTAATTTTCAGGCTGAACTAGGAGAGAGCCAAGAAGTAACTTTGCCTTCAAGATCATTAAAACTAGGAGTACTGCACCCAGCTGCAGCTGGTTGATAAGGGAGTCAGTTTTCCAGAGGGGCCAAC
Source organism: Protopterus annectens (assembly GCF_019279795.1). Taxonomy (NCBI): domain Eukaryota; kingdom Metazoa; phylum Chordata; order Ceratodontiformes; family Protopteridae; genus Protopterus; species Protopterus annectens. Next base: position 838,781,280 of record NC_056725.1, on the reverse strand, counting down.
TTTCCCTCAATTTTGTAATGGAGCCAAAGTGAACTTCCTGTTTTGACAGTGAACCAAAAGTCATTCATACTTGTAATGACATCTGCCACAGGTATGCCAGGCCTTCAAGAATATTGAAGGAGATTGCTTTACTACTCCATGCTCTAGCATCAGGTGTCTGATACCAGGAAAGGCTGTACCAGTGTATGGTAACCCCACATCCATTGATTCCGTACACTGCTTATATTCTAAGGCTACAAGGTTGAAAGTTGTGGCCTTCACACCAAGATGATGCTGATCCTCTGTATGTGAACCTAGGCTGCTAGGATCATGATGTCCTGTTTCATGTTTGAGTAACAACAGACTCTGAAGAGTATCTAGTTCTGAACCAGTGAAGGTAGTCTTCTACTCAGGAATCAGATAGGGTTTCTACACGTTTATGGCCATCCTGTAGGATTGTAACTATGGAAGTTCTGGGAAGCCAGTCCCTCAGATTGGTAAGAAGCCATCCTTCATTGTTGGGGAATACACGCAGCATCTTCTCCTGCATAGCTTTGGACGCCATAGCCAGCACCTTGTTAAACATGCTGGGTGCAGACTAGTCCAGACAAAAGCACATTTAAAAAGTGCTGCTCACTCAAAGCAAACTGAAGGAGTCTACTGTGCTGATACAAATGGGTAATTAGCAGAAAATGTCATTTCTTTCCATCAGTATTACCCAGTGACATGTGGGAACAGGAACATGATTCCCTGGGGCACTATTTGGAACTTGATGGGTGAGATATGCTGATGTATGTCACTGAGATCCAAAATGGAATAAAAGACTCCACAACATGACAGAAGGTGACAGTAAAATCCTAGGCCTTGTTCTGAAGAAGGGCAGATTGTGCTATATTTGAGTAGTACATTCTGAATCTGCCAAAGACCTCCAGAAAAATGGCTTGGCCTCTTGGCAGAGCCCTTTGTGAGTAAAGCACTAACAGTTTTAAGACATTGCCTTTGACCTAAACTGTAGTCAGAGCGGAGATTTGTGATGTCACCCTCTTGGGTAACTTAGCTGATAGCTGAGGGGGCAAGACTGTGAAGATATAGTTCCTTCCTTCCTTGTTCAAGTAAGCAACTCATCTGAAGGAGTTGGCTGGATGTGGATGAAGTGGAAGGATTTGAATGAAGACTCTGTCTTTCACTGTACAAATCATCGGTTTTATTTCAAGATGTCCTCCAGAAGGTCCTAAGAAGATTGCCAAAAAAAAATTCCCCTTGAAGGGAGCTTCCATGATACTGTCTGAGCTGCTGTGGAAGGAAAACAGCTTCAGTCAGTAAAGTTTGCACAATCACAGATGCCTGCATCTGTTTACCATGGTCTCAGCACTGTTAAAGAAGGCTGGAGTGGACTACATAGAATCCAGCTGTGGATGCAACAAAGTGTCAATCACATTTTAAATGAGACCATAATTAGTGAGGGAGGAAAACTTTTTTTCGAAAGCCTGGTTCAGTAGATGAGTATGGACTGGTGAAAAAACCTGAAGAACTCTAATCCCTGCTGTGGTACAGAAGGTTGTCCTTGCTCTATACAAGACTTTGGATTCCTTGTCTGGAGAAAAGGTGGCTGAATAGTGTGGTTTCTGCAGAAGCAACTGAAACTGAAGAAATGCCTTGGCCAGACTCTGAGTTAAGTCCAGTTCAGAAATGGTTGTACTGTCCTCCTGTGTAATGAGCTTTTTTCAACTACAGGTTATTTAAACTTTGTGTCTGTCCCAGATTTTAAGATCATACAAAATATTAAATACAAGATAGCCCTTGCTCCCAGAGTAGATGGTGCATCTCTTGATATGGGCTCTGCCCCCTTTGCCATAATAGTAAGGGATCTTTTTGTAGGGATGAAACATGATCAGATTCAAGTGTTTCTGGATTATCTAATTGAATCTTACAGTATATGCAGTAAGACTGGGGATAGTGTGGAAATGGGAGATGAAGGGTGAACAGGGCAAACAGTAAGTGAAAAGGAAAAAAATGTAGGCAGTCAAACAAAATTGTTGTGCTTTTCCAGAACGACAGTATTTTTTAGAGATGATACTTCATTTCTGGAGACTAGAGAAATGTGTAGTACTGGGATTTTCTCTGATCCTGCCGTGTTCACCTTTTCTTCTGCTGTTTTATTACTATACATTAGTGTAACTTACCAATCTTTGGGAAGGATCACCTTAACAGTAAATCTACTTCTCCTTCCTTTTCTGGACTTGGATTTTTGTTTAGCTGTCCCCATTGTTCTCTACAAGACCAGTGTTGGTCTTGTGCTTTCAGCGGTATTGATCTGTTAGTATATGAGACACTAGTTGCATCCAGCAGTGTTCGCTCTAAGGATCATTGCTACAGTATGATTCATCACAAGTGGAATAAAACCACACGCATTGCACAAATTTCTGTGCATGACCAACCTTTCTATGTTGTAGATATCTATAGGAAATGTACTGTGTAAAGGGGAGAGACATCTGTGTCATCTTGATTATCTTTTTGTCTCAGAGAAATTGGAAGCCTGTAAATTGCTGTCCTAGACCATCTACAGAACTGTAATAAGTACCCTTTTTTTTCATTTTCACTTCTGCTTGCATTTACACTGTATCTTGACTGCTTGCATAGATCTTTGACTTGGAGAACTTTGAGGCTAATGGTATCTCTGGCAAAGGCTGCCAACATGTATAATTGTGGTTGGTAGATTCAGTCAAATGATTTTTACCTTGTATGTTCATAGATTAGTACTAGGCTAACTGCATTTGTGGGTTATTTAAGCCTAGCCAGTTACACCATACAAGAATCAAACCCTGCACCTTGTGTCTGTAAGGTAAACACCTTAACCATTATGTCAACCTCCCAACTCTCCAGCATCTTTCCTGTCTTACACTTGATTATAAAGTGCCTGATTGTATGCATACAATGTATCTGTAAATGATCAACTTCTTGAAGTACAAAAATCTCCTAGCTCAGGTGCAAGGAGCTGCCATCATTAAATGTTAGAGAGAGGCATCTTAAACATGTGCAGTAGGGAATCCAAATACCCCAAACTGATGGCTGAAAAGTGTCTGCAAAAGCTTCTGCAGGTAGCATGTGAGGAAAAACAGGTTCATGATGGTCCCAGGACTCTTCCAAGGATTTTTCTGGTCTTTCATTCCATTTGTTATTTTTATGAGTAAGATACCAAGATTAAGCCAGAATCGGGTGACTGTCCAGTTTGGTGTTTTGATGGTTACATTTGTTTACAAATGATTGTCATTGTGACCTCACGTGACTGGAATGGTTAGCTGTAGAGTGTGATGTGGGTGGGATAGGCTGAAAATCAGCACCTGTAAGTCAGAAGTCATGGTTATGTCCTGGAAGAGAGTGGATTGCTTTCTGCAGCTGTCTGTGATGTAAAAGTTTAAGTAACGTTTGGGTTTGTTCACAAATGAAGTTATAGGAAATCGGGAGTGTGACCATTGCACTACTGGAGGGAGGGTTATAGCAGACTGCAGTTGTGAAGCTTGCACAGATTCATAATACAAATTTCAGTTTATGGGTCAATCTCTGTCTTAAGTTTGTTACAATCTTGAACTTTTGATAACTGACAGGAGGAGATCATGTATAAAAGCAGCAGAAATCAAATTCTTTTGAGGGGTAGCTAAGCACAATCTTCCACATAGGTGTAGAACTTGACAATCATGGAGGATCTCAAAACTTCACTGGTCCTTGTTGTGAGATGTCACTGGAGGTGGTTTAGACACTTTGTAAGGATGCTGTTGGATGACTTCCCCAGGAGGTGATTCAGGCAAGACATAGTAAAGCAAATATAAAAAGTATTAGTAAATGATCAACAAGTTATTGTACAAGAATAACCATCTGAGATGTAGCAATAAGGTAGTATGACATCTGGCCCAATCTGTATAGACATGTTCAGTACATGCTGTTTGTGCATATATGTTAAGGAAAAGTTTTGTGTGAGCTATGCCCTGAATATTGTATTAGGTTTCTCTGCTAGTATTTGATACAACTCTACACCAGATGCATGATTAGATAAGAAGGGGCAGTGTTTTTTTATTCTAAGAGCATTTTAATTACACTAATTGTTTCTCTTATTTTTTCAGGAGAGTAAACCTTGGATTATCTGGGGTAAATATCCTCTGGATTTTTGGTAATTAGTGAAGATTTCACTGACCAAATTTCAATTTCCATTAAATAAGTGACTTGCTGAGGAGCTTTTGACGTTTGTGAAAAAGGCCATTTTACACAGATTAACTTGAAACATTGCTGACCTTTGGAAGCTAATGTAACATCTAGGAGAATGTAAACAAGGAACGTGCGATGCCTTTCTGCAAAATACTTTTAATGTAGCATTTTATGGGCAAGATGGAGTGTAAATGGCCTTGTTATTAAATGAAAATTGTGAAAAGGAGAAGAATTTCATTTGGAAGTTTGCAGAGATCTTGTAGTGGTTCACTTACTGAGGAAAAAAATCATGTTAAGAAAAAGAATAATTCCTTACGGAAGTTTGCAGTGATGCTGACCCACTTCAGGGAAGAGAAAGTTTAAAGCTCTATAGTCTCATCTGCAAAGATTGGCTAGTATGTCATATTTTCTTAACAGAAATAAGAGCATAATACAGATGAGTTTTTTAATTGAAAATGCTATGGAATATTTTCAGCCCACTAATTAAAATATGTGGTATGCATCATCTTGTAAATAAGAGAGACAAAATTGTAAAGTTTGAAATGTGTTAATATTTGTTAAGTGAGCAGTTTATTACTGTTTGTAACAGCAACAAGGTATTTCAGGTAGGGGCCACTAGTATCATTTACTGTGCCTAAACAGAGATCTTCTTAGAAACAAAGTAGCAGTTTAAAAATGTAATGTCAGTTTTATAAACCCGATTTAAAATGGTTACTCCTACAAAGGTGATGGGATGGGTTGCAGATTCCATTTTGAGTATTCTCCCCACATAGTTTACCTCATCTATAAGCTGTATTTACAAGTCCTAGTGTGTGGTGATGGCACATTCTTGGGAAAATGCATCTTTGTTTGGGGAAGATTTTATAACAGTAAATAATAAAATGGCTTCTGCTTAACTGCATCAGTATTGTCTGGATTGATTTTCAAGTGGTATGAAGTAATTCAGCATAAGAACAGTGCTTTGACTCATCATGCTGCTGTTCCTGCCATGTTAGATGGTTACTGTCTCATAAAAAAGTAACATCAACTTCACCATTTTCAGTTCTGATCACCACTCTGAAACCATCAAGTTCCTTGACATTTTCTGTTCATTAATATTTTGCCTAGTTTCCTGTTAGTACACATTATATATGTAGTTATTTGTTTGTACTTTGAAAAAAAAGTGAGGTTTGACCGTTTCATGTTATGACTGCCATACACTGACTTCCACATTGTCATTGAATTAAACATGCCTGTGGTAGACAAATGGTTCCTAAAACATTTAACTGTTTTGCGATCCTGCATAATGTAAATCCAGTAAGCAATGACTTGATAGTTTTTAAAGGCCTTTCCTTTACAGTAAAAATGCATACGTTTGAGGAAAAAAATCGAAGGCTGAGTGAAGCGTGTTTGGTAAAGAAGCATAAAAAAAGTCAGAAGTGTGATCAACTGAACGCAAAGAGAAACATGGCAGCAGAAAACGAGAAGAACTGCATGTGTGATAAAGCAGGAAGATGACTGTGTCCTTAGCCCATATCTTTAACTAGCGGTCAGATGCTGTTAGGGGTGGGTTGGTGCAGTGTCGCACCATGGTCATTAGAGAGAGAGATGGTTATAAAGCTGGAGCATTTGTACACTCTTGTCTGTTCATTTCTTGCCACTGAAGTAAATAGATGGTCTGATAATTCCAAGTAATCCATTGGTCTTTTCTTCATATGTGCAAAATTTTCTGGCATTTTACAATATGTTTGTTATCTAAAATTGTATTTCCTTTATGCTATTTTTGTACATGTTTTGCGTGAGTTTTTATTATGTCTCTGGAGAACCTTAACAGCAATAGTTCTTAGAAGTAGTAAATACCTCATATTAGCGCAGTCACTGCTTGTTTTTGGGAAAAAAAATGTGATACCGACCACATTAAATTCTCCTGTTAAATGTACCATAGTTAAGAGCTAGAAACATGTAAGCAATTATTCTCTTTCACCTGATTTGCTGCTTCTCTCCCAAGCTGACAAAAGCTGCACTGAGAATAACAGGAGCATTCCAAATGATGCAGGTTTGTTTACGTACCACACAGTCATGCCTAGTGATGATTGGGAAGTCTAAGCCTGATTCGCTAAGCCTGTTCCCTGGCAACTGGTTCACATTCTATTTCCCCACTCTGTTGGAGGATGACTCATTGCTTATTCCAACTTGTTACCCAGAGTTCCTGAGGGGACAGTTAGCTGAACAAAGCTGCTTCAACCACAATAATAGTGGTCATATGGATTAATGTAAAAAGGCCTTTCCCCACTGTAGATAGGGTAGTCTGATGTCCAGGTAGGAAAAACCTCCTTTCTCTTCCTCCCACTAACCCACTGTGTGTAAGACATTTTAACTGATTTTCTAGTTGCGGAAGTGCAGATATTGGTAAGAAAGTATTCAGGTACTTTCTTTATAAAGATTATAATTATGCGAGTGGACTTCTCATACCAGAAAAGTTAAGGTACAGGCATCCGGCAGTCAGACTTTGGTGGAGATGCCTATATTTGATTATGCCTGGTTTGTGCAGGATTATTTTTTTCTCTGGTGCAATAGACTTTTGGTGACTTCATCAACCAGTAAACTTCATACTTTGAGCATTAAATAGAAGAGCAAAAGAACTTGTTCCTTTTCCATCTTCATCCAGCTTGAATGAAGATGAGTCCTTAACCCAAATTATATTGGATCCCACTGACCTTGACAGAGTCTGTAGATGACGCTTTTTTCCTCTGGTTTCATCCCAGAACATGCTTCTTTTGGTGATGCCTTCCACCTCATTGCAATGTATTTGCGACCCGATAATCCAGTATCTTAAACTGAAATAAGATGTGGCAAACTAACAAATTTATGGACATCTGAATTACTTAATTCCTTTCAGGATATTTTTGTAGAGTGAAGTGTGGTATCACTTGTCTAAAAACCTCAATAAATCTAGCAGAGGTCAAGGACAAAGGTACATTTTGGTGTAAAAACACAGAGGCTTACCTAGTTGCTCTAGACCTATCTAGAACTAAGGGATCAAAAGAAACAGCTGCTCTGAGAAGACTTTTTCCTACTGATGTAGTAGATGTTCATCATTAGATCATGTTGCACTACCATAAGCTTGTATGGGGCATATCCTGCCAAGGATCAAATGACAGGTCATTTTCCAAAGTTTTAGGGTACCTTCTGTAAGCCCTAATTGAAGTATAGGTCAAGAACATCAGTGTAAACACAGTGGTTAGGGCACCAAACTCTCAGAATATTCATGTAGCTGAGTACCATGTTTGGGACTATCTTCCATTTTCTTGTAAAAACAATCAATTTCATATATATATATATATATATATATATATATATATATATATATATATATATATATATATTGTAGAACAAAACCCAAACCATGTCCAAGTATGAGATATAGATAAAAGAACCCAGTGCAAGAAGGGAATAACGAAAGTCGATATAATTCAAATCACATCAAATATGGAATATACCAGTCCAATAGTCCACTTAATACAAACACAGAACACAAGTTTATTCAAAAAAGTGAGCGCTTTCGTGGACCAAACACCCGCTTCATCAGACATATTGAGACTTTGAACCAAACCACATTTAAATATTCTGTCTAACCAATCAAATCATTCAATCAATCAAATAATTAACCATTATTAATTAAGATAAAATCATCAATTCTAATAAAAATGTTAAAATAAAATACATACAGAAAGATACAGACCTCGCATCAAATATTATTAAATGTCATTAAATATATTAAAATATATTAAAATTAATTCAGCTATTACTGGAGGCTGTTTCAGATTCCTAGCCCTTAAGTGCGGCTTAAGCAAAACACCATCATTTAGACCTCTGCCCCGATGTGCAGCTAGTCTAAGGATCCATTTGAGTTCAGCCTGTTCAGTTAAATTCGCTACATCACCCATTCGTATATTGCATCGCTGAATGTGTAAAACTTGAAACTGGAAAACATGCTTATGTCCTTTCTCTAATGTGTGCTTAGCCAATGCACTGTAATCTTGTTTCCTATTGTAACAATATACATGATCTCTAATGCGTTCCCTGAGAGTTCTGTTGGTCTTGCCAACATAAAAACTAAAACACACTTGGCAATGTGCCACATAAACTATGTTTCTGGTATTACAATTACTGGTATTACGTAGCTCCCAAAGACGGCCCATATCTGGATGCTTGAAAAAAACGTGACTTGTCTATGGAGCTACATTGTGAGCAATTCCCACACTTTTTGGTTCCTCCAAAACTCCCAGTGGAAATATGGTCGGGAGTTGCATTCAAATCACAGTAACAAAGTTGCTGTTTGAGAGTTTTCATGTTCTTAAAGGTGAAGGTAGGAAAATCCCCCACAATTTCCCTGACCTTGTCATCAATCATAAGAATATTCCAACTTGACATAATGGCTAGAACAATGCTAGAGTGTGGTATTGTGTCAAATGCCTTTGCCAGGTCGAAGTAGGCAGTGTGAACCATGACTTTCATAAAGAAGTCCACCAGTTGGAGTAGGCATGACCTGCCCTTGACAAAACCAAAATAGGCTGGTCCAATGTCTAGAGGTTTCCTATGTTGTCATTCATCATTTCCATGATGATTCTTTCTATGGCTTCTTATGAGACTAGTGAGATTTGAAGGTCTGTAGTTTCCAGGGTCTGTAGATGGCCCACCTTTTGTGCAAATGGATGACTGTTGCTGTTCTCCATTAATGAGGCATGGAGCCTGTTTGAAGACTGCAGTTAAATAGCAATTCCAGAGGGACTTATAGGTCATGTTTCATTCTTTTTAGAAGGCATCCTGGGATATTGCTTGGGCCCATTGATGCAGTGTTCTTGGTCTTAAAGCAATAAAGACCTGTTCCCTAGTGATAGCAGGGGGAATTATATTTGATGGTATTTCCTGAGAGAAGGTTGAGGGGGAAAGATGGAGTTGAATTTGTCAGCCAGTAGTTTTGCTACATCTAGCACAGCATAGTTGATTCCATTAACAATGCGTTCTGCACAAAATTGTGTATTGCCTTTGAGGTTGCAGATGTAGCTAAAGAATACATTGTGGTTGTCCTTGGCCTGGAAGACCAAATTCGCCTCCTATTTGGCTTTGGTAGATTTTATTTCTTCTCATGAGTTGTTTGTTTAGTTAGTGCTCTTATCTTGCTGGGTGTTGCACCTACTGATTTTTGCCATGATTTTCTTTCTTCTGTTTTGCAGCCTAATAAAGTTGATGTTTATTATGAGTTAGTTCTGTACTACCTGGTGGGTGCAAGGTGCATCTATTCTGCTATTAACATGCTTGTATAAGGTTTCTCTGATCAGTTCCACGTAGACAGCTGTGTTCTCAGGATTTATGGGGCTTGAAATTCTGCCAGCTTATCACTTAATAGTAGGAAGTTAGCCTTAGAGTAGTTCCTGAATATTCCAGGATTAGCTGGGGTTCCAAGTTTTATTTTTAATTCAAGGAGACCATTTTGTGGTCTGACCTTACCAGAGGTGACATTACACTTGGGGGTTTGCAGCACTCTCCCGTATTAGGGAGGACCAGATCCAGTATGACTGCCCCCTGCTTGGTTTATTGACAGTCTGGTCCAGGGAGTTTCTGTTTACAAAGTCCAGGAATCCCTGCTTTTACGTTTGGTGTCATATGTGATTCCCAGTTAATAGTGGGGTAATGAAAGTCACCCATGAATTATGGTATTGGGTTGGATGGTGGGCCTTTCCAATAAGTTTAAATACATGGTATGAGTTTCCTGGGTCATAGAAGGGGACCTATAGCTTGCAAGGAATCTATATGGGATTTTGCCTATGGTGATTTGAGCATAGAGAAGCTTAATTGCATTGTCCTGTTTGACCAGCCTTGAGGTATATTTATTTTTGATGTAAGTTGAGACACCTCCACATTTAGTCCCTATCTGTGTGGTAGCTGGTCTAAATGTGTGGAAGGCATTATAACCTTGCACTGTTGGTGTACTCTTCATGGATTTAAACCATGTCTCAGTGACTGTACAGATGTCCGCATTTTCTAGAGTGAAGAGAGCTTCTAGGGAGTGGAGTTTTTTTTTTGTTTAGATTCCCAGCATTGAGCAGTAATATCTTTAGATTTTCATGTTTTTTTATTTGCTATGTTGGAAGTACTTTCAGTTTGAAGTTGTCTAAAGGCATTTTGGGAAAGGACAACATTTTTGCAAATATTCTTGTCAAGGAAAAATATACTTTAAAAATGATCAATACACGGTAGGTTCAGGTTAAGGCACTTTTAATCTTGCAGCAAGGAGACAAAAATGTGCTAATACAGAGTTTGTCTAACTAAAATTAGGAAGTAAATTAATCTTTATACACTTTCTAACAAGACAGTGCCTACCAAGCTGACGTAGCAGATCACAAGTTTTAACATCATCATTACATAGCAGTTGTTTATCCACAATTTTCTGGTTGCACTATCAATTTTATGAAAAACTTCCTAAGAAAAGCAATGTGGCCTTGGTGACCACCGGTTAGATACAGTTTCCCCCTATGTTATGTTTCTTTTCAAGGTACTACAGCTAATTCGAGCACAAAGCAAGTACAGACTCTTCAAGCAGTCCTTTGTCTTATGTATCTCTTATTGTTCCGCAGCTGTGCATGTTCTCATAACACGAACAGAGCTGATTGTTCAAAATCATAACATTATAAAATATAGCATTGTTTCATTTTATTATTTCCTGACCTAGCAAGATAATCACCTGCTTCTCAGTACATTTCCAAAAGACATAAACATGAATTTTGCTGTGCTAGCAATTACTAGGTCAGGGGGCATCTTGCAGTTTTCAGAAAGCATACTGCAGTTTCAAATACATCTTATAATTTCACACAGATATACATACATATAAAATAGAATGAAAACGTGTTAATTCTTTTAGCTTCTAATAAGTATTAGACATACACATAAAAACATATTTCTCTGACAATGCTAAAGCCTAGAAGTGAGAGGTGCAGACCATCTCTGGCAGAGTAGCATGGTCTGTTGATCATCCGTTTCCATGCTGACAAGTATTGCACCCCTTAGAATGGCATACAAATCTAAACCAATTATTAAAGTCAGTCATCTTTTTTTGTATTGTGGCATTATCCTAAGAGAAGGTAAAATGTTGCTCAGTGCTAGGCTTGTACCAGTCTGAGACGCATTCCGAGAGCTCCATGATGTCTCTTCATATAGTCTGAGGTACGTCTCTGGTAATTTGCACTCACATGGACCCATGACTGTGTCATACTGGTACTTGTGGTCCAGTGACTTGAGTGCATGTGTAATGTGATGGATCCTGGTCCCTGATAAGCAACTATGACTTTCTCCTTACTCAGCCTTATGAGAGGGTCATCAGTGTGTCTCATAATAGAGTCTCCAGTGACTAGAATGTTGGATTGTGTGGTGGCTTACTTGGCTTACTTATGGGCTTAAAAGTAGAGACTCCATGAGATGTGGCTGTATGTGTTGATGGTGTTTTGAAAGAGTGTATTTGTGGATGCTTGAGGGTATTTGTTGTGTACTTTGTCTTGGAGGGCTTTTGGGTTTAGGAAGGTTACATTTAAGTGCCTCAGTATGTTTGGGTCAATGTGTCTGCTTTGAATTGTGTGTGATGGACGCAGTGTGTGTGTGCTGTTGACCTCCTTTTTGACATTAGGAGTGCTTTTGTGTGACAGCTTTGTCTCCAGTGACATCGTAAATACATCTTTTATACCATATCAGTTTGAAAGTTAACTAGTTGTCAGGAAACATGAGGCAATTTCTGCATTGCCTTAGGATGCCCATATTCACCAAGCTGGTAATGCCGACAGTGGGAAAGTTCATATCCATGGCCACAGACCCTTTTAGAATATAAAGTAATGTCAGGATTATCTGGTTTGCAACTCTGGGGGGCAGTGCATGTCACTGCAAACTAGTGCTGTGTGTAACTGGGTATTTGGGTGAAATTTCAATGGTGCTTTACAAGAGAAATGTCTACTCAGTGTTTGCATCTATACAGGGCGCTGCCAAACACTTGAGGGGAAAACTAATAAGTAAGCCCTGATGATTTATGGATGAAATTTTAGACACATATTCTGAAGTTAGGTTAGACAACAGGAAATAAAGCACTGTTTACCGCAAAGAAAAAAATTAGCTTGTCAAGAATGATGAAATGTGTGGAATCACCTGAATGGCTACTGCCTGGCTGCTACTGGTGCTGTTTCTCTCACCAGAAGCAAAACAGTTTTGACAGTCCCAGGATGAAAAGCAGACCACAGGCTCTTTGGTGATCCACAGTCTTGTTCCAGGTAATGCAAGGGTCTGTAGACTTGTAGCCTTTTCCTGATAGATGCCTTGAATAGCACCCAGACTAGTCAGGAAAGTCAAACATAGACACTCACTGTCCAGTCAGAAAAAGGAATAAATGCATGCTGCTGCTTCTCTCAACAAGAGCAAAATATAAGGACAAATACCAAGCTGGCACCTATGAAGAAGTAGTTGTGCTTTCTGTGGATCAAACCGTCTCCAGGAAGTAATATCCCAATGTTCCTTCTCTCAACAGGTGCAAATCAGAAGCACTAATCCCAAGATGACTTTTGAGGGTTCTCCATTAATTAGTGGTCTTGTAGTAGATATTGCAGATTTTAAAGATTAGATGGAAAAAATGGATCTGATGTTGCCCTTTTCAGTCTTTCATCAAATGGTGGGTATCTGATCCAGCTGCCACATACACTAGACTTTTGGATCCAACTCAAGCTCCTCCCTCTACCCATAATGCTCCATTCAACTAGCAAAACCTCGTATCTAGTTTGCTGCCATTCTGCACAGATGCAGATCCTTCTCAGAGAGCTAGTTTCACCTCCCTCTCCCAACTGTTGAAATTTTGGGTTTCTCTCAGATTTTCCTTATTTCTTCAAGAAAGTCCCAAAAATCTAATAGCTTTAAGGAGAGCACTTGCTGTAGGCATAATATTCCCAATGCTGATGCCCACAGGGAGTGTATCTTCTGCCTTCGATCATGCCACATCAGTACTGACTACTCCATTTATGTGGCCTTTAACTCTTGGGCACTTATTGACAAGTGTAATAAATTTGCACTTGGGGGATGTTGCTGCCTTCTTTCTCCTTTTCTTCAGGGCTTCAAACCCCTGGTAAATCTGCAAAATCTTCAGATTTGAAGAAGTATTGTAAGAGAACCCTTCATGTTTTGCGAAGGCTACTACAGCAGCATAATCTTCTTTGGATCCTAAGAAAAAAACATTCATATCCAATGCCCTTGGATCCAACTGATGTTCATTGTTTCTCACTGCTGCAGTCCTAACCATTGGGTTATCCATTCTGTGGTAGCTCTCAGTCAGTCCAAGTACCAGAATCAAGGTTTTGGGTGTTGGCTGCTGTCACTTGCTGGGTGACGTCAGGTCGTCCGAGCTATAAAGGAGAGCTGGTGATGCCATTACCTCAGTCTTTCTTGCCGTGGAGCCCGTAGCAGAAACAATTCGCAGCAGTGCTGGTTGGCCGTTTCCAGATTTCGAACTTCAGCTGAAAACATCTAAAGCCAAGTACCCCATTGGGGATCCTTCCTTTTTCTTGCACTAACCGATGTCCGAAAAAGTCAACTGTCTCACCTATGGAAAGCAAATACCACACCAAGACTTCCATTCTTACTGTGTCACTTGCTTTGGCCCAGATCACGACATTACCCCGCTGTCTGTTCTGTGCCATCTTTAACGCTAGAACTATTCATCGTAGAGCTGTTTGTAGCCACATATTTTCATCTCAGATTACCGATATGGCATCCGTCAGTCAGCAAACTGCAGATCTTCCGAAAAAAAGTAAAGATAAAAATAGAGACAGACTGCATAAGGCCAAGCCTTCCGATGATACCACCACTAAGAGTAGTCAGTTCTTTGGAATTTAGTGAGGTGCTTTCGCAGCCCCTGATGCCCTCTGCAAATAATCCTACTCCCTCAGACAAAGAATCCAGGGCCCTGGACAGATACCTCTGCAACCTAAATATAAGGGTCTTAGCTTGTCAGTTCCATATGTTAAAATATCAACAGCACACTTTGGAACTTTTGAAACAGAAAATTTCTGCTTTTCCAGATTTTGCCAACAATATAAGAGCTAGAATTACTGCACTATTCACTCAGGTGGCAAAGCACTCCTTGCACTGTGGATTTGACACCCTAGAAGCTTCTAGCAGGGCAGCAGTGACAGGATCTGTTATCAGAAGACATGCATGGCTGAAGAAACAACCTCTCCCTGATAATGTCAAAGCTAAAATCATGGATGCATCTCTTGACAAAGACTGCTTGTTTGGACAGAAAACTGAAGAGGTACTTAAGATGGAAGACCAAGAAAAATTTATGCAAGCTGTTAGATTTTCTTCAAGTACAACCTCATAGGTTCAGCAAAAACTTTCCCTCTAAACACTCGTCCTTTCCTGCATCAAACAGGCAAGGCACAAGGCAGACCCCATAGGGACAGACCCACCAGGACTCAAACTCAGGGCCAGCAAAGAACAAAACAGTGGCCCCTCGCAAACACTAGAGCAGGGAGTTCAAAAGCAACCCTGTATGGAAAAAAAAACTCTCGGTGATTACCTTTCCCATCTCTGCCTACTTCCACCACACAAAAAGCCAGGGGAAGGCTAGCTCTATGCAGAGAAAATTGGAACTGTATAACAAAAGATCAATTGATCTTAAAAATCATTGCTCGGGTACAAATTCAATTTCCAAGACCTACCACCTCCAAGAGGGTATCCAGACCTACCTCCAACCAGTGAGCAGAAGCACTAAAACAAATGCAAAACCTAATATCTATAGGAGCAGTAGAACCTGTACCTCCGAAACAAGTTGCAAAAGGATTCTATTCCAGACTATTTCTTGTTCCCAGGAAAGAGGGGACTTGACGTCCCATTCTGGACCTATCCTTTCTCAATACCTTCCTGGTAATCCCAAAATGCTTACCTTACAACAGCGTCTACCAATGCTGCCAAACAAAGCTTGGATGGTCACCTTAGACCTAAAGGATGCTTACCTGCACATCCCAATAAAGGAATCGTGCAGAAAATTCCAGCACTTCAGAGCAGGATCACTACACTTTCAATTATCTGCTTTGCCCTTTGGTTTATCTATTGCTTCCAGGGTATTCACCAAATGTCTAGCTCCTGCAATTGCCTTTTGCAGGCAAAACAATGTACAGACTTACCCTTACCTAGATGACTGTGTCATCCAGGCAGACTGCAAGGAACTGCTCCTGCCGCACCTCTCATTTGTAAAAACCCTACTCACTTCTCTGAGGTTCACTATCAATGAAAGGAAATCAAAACAGACACCTACCAGGAAAATCATATTTCTGGGAGCCTTACTGGACACACAACAGCAAATGGCCTTTCTGTCCCCAGAAAAACAGCTTCCTACCAAAATACTTCACTACTCTGGCTACCCAAACCCATTTTTCTGCCAGGAAGTTCCTACAGGCTTTAGGGTACATGGCCTCATGCATCCTCCTGGTACCTCTGGCCAGACTACACATGAGGAAACTTCTATGGTACCTAAAGAACCTATGGTGTCAAAACTCACAACCTGTGGACACCTCCCTGCCTGTGCATAAGGTCTGAGTTCCTCTAGTGGGCCCAGGCCTGTGTTCTGAACAAGGGACTTCCATTCACCCTCCGTTCATCAGACCAAACCATAACTACAGATGCTTCGGACAGCCTGGGGCACCCACCTAGAAGGCAGATGTGCCCAAGGTCTCTAGGACACAGAAATACT
Source organism: Protopterus annectens (assembly GCF_019279795.1). NCBI lineage: Eukaryota > Metazoa > Chordata > Ceratodontiformes > Protopteridae > Protopterus > Protopterus annectens. Next base: position 838,765,343 of record NC_056725.1, on the reverse strand, counting down.
ACATCAACCAAAAGGAAAGGATAGCAGTACAAAATGGTCTGGCATCCTTCAAACCCTACCTCAAACCAGAGGTTCTTGTCATAAAAACAGACAACACTACAGTCATGTGGTACATCAACAAACAGGGAGGTACTCAATCTTACCCCCTGTGCAGACTAGCCATGAACCTGTGGCTAGCAGTCACATCCATGGGACTACATCTTGTAGCCCAATACCTATCGGGCATCAACAACTCCCTGACAGACCACCTAAGCAGAGACCCACATGAATGGCAAATCCACAGAGACATTTTTCTGCACATTACCCATACATGGGGGACCTCCCCCACCGGTGGACCACTTTGCCTCTCATTTAAAAATTACCAAGTACAGAAATTCTGCACCAGGGAGTACCATCACCTGGCCTGGAAGGTCGATGCCCTGACCTTCCCTTGCAGTACCCCCTTTGTGTATGTATTCCCACCTCTACCTGCCATTCCAAAAGTACTAATCAAGATAAGGGAAGAAAAACCAAGAGCAATACTCATTGCCCCAGATTGGCCCAGACAGCATTGGTACCCACTGTTGCGCAGCACATCTCACCAGCCCCCCCCCCCCGGCAGCTACCTCTGATGCCTCACATGCTATCCTGTGGGGAACAATGCTGCACCCAGACCTTCAGACACTCAAGCTCTCAGCATGGCTTATTCTATCAAACCAACAAGGAATCTGTGCTAAGCAAGTAAGTCCTTGACATCATCACAGAAGCCAGAAGGCCCAGCACTTTAAAATCTTACACTGAAAAATGGAAAAGATTCTGCTCCTGGAGCCAGTCCAAGGAGGCAGACATGCATCTGCCCTGTATTCCTCTTATTCTAGATTATCTTGCTGAGCTTCTTAAGGGTGTCTCCTTCTCCTCCATAAAGATCCATGCCTCTGCCATCTCAGCACACTTTGATACAGAACAGCCATTATTCTCCCACCCTCTTAAACAGTTCCTTAAAAGAGCCTCTAATATCAGGCCTCCCAGAAGACAGCCCACCCCAGACTGGGACCTGAGCTATGTTTTAGAAAAGCTTATTCTGCCTCTCTTCGAGCCTGCATCATCCTTAGAACTAAAGTACCTCTCTTGGAAGACTGCCTTTTTCCTGGCTATTATGTCAGCCAGGAGAGTGTCAGAGCTTCAAGCCTTAATGGCCATTGAGCTATTTATCTTCAATGCAGACAAGGGTCTCCCTGAGAACCAATCCCTCCTTCATGCCAAAGGTGGTTTTGGATGTTACCCTCAACCAGGCCATCCACCCACCCACCTTCTTCCATAACTCTCAGAACAAGGGGGGAAGGATATACTGCGTTCTTTGGATGTGCACAGGCAACTCGGATTTTATCTGGATCATATAAAGACATTCAGGAAAACAGACCAGCTCTTGGCCAGCTTTAAAACAGAGGCACAGGGGAAACCAATATCCAAACAGACCATTTCCAAATGGATAGCACACTGCATCCAGTTTTGCTACTCCTTGAATGGAGAACCACTCCCTAGGACCATCAGAACCCATTCCACTAGGGCAACCTCTACTTTCACAGCATTCCTTAGAGGGGTACCCACCAATGACATCCTGGAAGCTGCCACATGGACTTCAGTCCACACCTTCACCAAACATTACCACGTGAACCTATTATCAAAAGCTAGGGATGGGTTTGCCCCTGCAATTCTGCAGGGCATGTTCATCCAATCTTAAGTTTCTATTAACCTTCCACCCTTCTCCTCAGCTTTGGGAATCTTCCCAATGGTTAGGACTGTAGCAGTGAAACATGAACATAGTACAGTTGTGTATACTCACCATAAATGTAGATGTTTGAGTATGTTTACTGCTGCAGTTATGCTTTCCCTCCCTTCTTCCCCCCTGATATCTGCTTTCCTTAGAGACATATTTCTGTGGGTAGTCTCTGACACCATGACTACTAATAATTATTAAAATTGGACTTCTTTGGTTGTTTAAGGCAAGAAAAATTGAGGTAATGGTGTAGCCTGCTCTCCTTTATAGCTCGGACAACCTGATGTCACCCAGCAAGCAACAGCAGCTGACGCACAAAACCTTGACTCTGGTATTCGGACCAACTGAGGGCTACCACGGCATGGATAATCCAATGGTTAGGACTGCAGCAGTGAACACACTCAAACATCTACATTTATGGTGTGTACTTTCCTTTTAACTAAGTCTCCTCAAACCCACTCACCTGGGTTCACCATTGAACCAGGTTCTCCTTGGCTCCATTCCCCTTTTTTCCCAGGGGATGCTAAGGAGGGAGTTTAGACCAAAGTCAACAATCTCTTCCATTAGGTCCACCAGAAGTCTGTCAGAGGTTGATGTGGATAGGATAAGGAGGAAATTCCACAGAGCACAGATTTGGATGAGGGTTATTCTGGCTTCATACCCCATCAGATCCATGAGTCTCCTGTCCACTCCTCACATAGTGATCTCCCCTTCTATCCATCCCATGGTTCTGGATCCCTCGGATTCGAGGGCACTGATGTCTGCATCAGATCAGAAAGACAACTAGGTCTTTGACTCCAACAGCCTCCCTCACTAGTTCCACTACAGTCTCTTTGGGTTGGGATGAGTCTTGAAGCCAAAACATTGTGCTGGATCTGGGGTTTGGGTTCCACACTCCAATGTTATTGGAGCTGACCTTGCCCCATGCAGCTTTGGCATTGGACAGCTCGGGTCTGACTTCCCTCCTCAAGGCACGGATCCAAACAAAATCAAAGCTTGCTAGCTTCAGAGGTTTTAGCTCCGGTGCAGCCAGCCACACCGATTCCTGCTCCATCTGCCTTCAAGATAGTGGAGAGGCCTTTCTCTTGACTAAGAAATTTGACAAATATTTTATCCTTTGATCCTACATCCCTTCCTCCTTAAGGTCTGAGCTCTAATCCTCTCAACCCTTCTCCACAGGGACAAGCCGGTATCATCTAGCATCCAAAAATCGTCCCAATTGAAGAACTTTGCCCTCTCTTGATATACCTGTCCAGACCATTCCACTGAAGAGGATGCCCCAAAAAGAGCATGCTAAAGGAGTCATATATATTGTCCTGTGGAATCTATCACTGAAGATGCTGACTTTGATGGAGATGGGTCCCCCAAGATTTCTACCGGATGATATCTCATTTGGAAACATCCTGTAGTCATCAGATATTCCCTGCCCAGAGGAGTTAGTTTTTCCTAGAAGCTTTTGCGTCCAGCCCATCCTACGGCTTGGAAGACTCCCCCAGTATTTTTAATCTCTCACTAGGCATGAGGGAGTCAGATTCTGTTAAACTTATACCCAACACCCAGATAAAATTTTGGCATCACCGAAAGAGATGCATCGAAGCAGAGGAGTCCCTGTTGATGCTATGGTTGTGGCAGCAGCCACTAAAAAGGACCTGACAGAGCACAGCTCCTCAGTCCATCCCCCTAATAGTGTCCAGGGCATTGGACAGGTTTAGAAAGCACATTTTTGCTTCAGCAACCTTTGCGTTGAGGCCCCAGAATTACTTACTGCACCTCATGAAATTACAGCGTGATTTGACAGTTGCTCTCAGATTTGCTCAAGATTGCCAGAGATCCTCTTCACAGCTGGCACATCTTTTATCCATTTCTAATGTGTCCATGAGGCTGATATCCTATGCAGTGGAGAGGGTACTTCACGGCCATCAGGTTCAGGCATAGCCATTAGGAGACATGCCTGGATGCATTTATGGGACTGTTTTCATCAATGCTTCTTTTGATGGAATGTCTTTGTTTTGCCCTACTGTAAAATAAATGCTTTCCTGAAGTAAACTATGGAAAGATCATGTGTACCATAGGCATATGTTTTTCTACCCCTCGGTGATCCTTTTCGCAGAATCAGAGGAGGCAAGAAAATGTGGTTCCATAAGTCCCATTGACCTTTCCAGGGTTCAAGTTGGGACAAAATCCTCCAGAGGCAGGGTGATTCAAATGGAAGACGCTTTTCTCATGGCAGGGAAGGCCCACAAAACCAGGGTTTTGTGGATTCCTTTTCAAATAAACCCTTCCAATGCTCCTGAAGGGTTGCCTAGCTGCCCACCTCTGCGCCCAGATGCCTGGGCTAAAATAACAAAAGATTCTTGGGTGACAAAAATAATATCCAAGAGGTTATTTCATAACATTTTCCCAGATTCTCCCAACCAGAAGAAGAAAGCTTCCTGACATACCACCTAGTCAAAGAGAAGCTGCAACTCAAGAGATACAAAAGCTGCTAGACAAAAAGTCATCCAGGAGGTTCCACCAGACAAAAGAGGATCTGGAACTTAACACAAAAAATAAAAACGATCACAAACCGGGTCTATATTAGAACACCGAATATTTAAAATGTCGAGTGTTCTAATATCAACCCATTTTCAGTGAACTCTGAAAATATCGAAGAAACAGAAAACCAATTTTTTTCCTAGGGAAAGAATTCGGTTGTCCGTTTCTGTTGCTTTGGTATTTTCAATGCTCTGGTGGAAAGTTACGGGTCTGGTTCAGGTAAGTCTGCGATTGTGTGGACATGAGGGTTAGATGAGTTAGGATTAGGGCACGGGTCAAGTGACTGTGCGATAGTGATGGGAGTTAGGGTTTGGGTTGAGGTAAGTCGATAGTGGTGTATGTATAGTTTAGTGTAGGGTTAGGTGTAAGAGTTTAGGTGTATGTGTGTGGATTGCTGTTTGTTTGGTGTGCTTGTGTTGTGTGTATGTGTTTTGGAACAGCAAATTTTTTCCCTAGGAAAAAATTCTCTCTTCTAACTGTTCAGTGTTTTGAATTTTCGATTGATAGGGTTCAATTTTAGAACACTCGACATTTTGAATGTTCGGTGTTCTAATATAGACCCTCACAAACCATGTGTAAAAGCGAATTACTGTTTAATAATCTTAAATTCAAACAATTGAGCACTTTTGTCTTCTCATACACCATGCTTCATAAGAGTCATTTGAATAAAACAATTCAACAACATATAAATACTCTACCAAGCACATTTAAGCAACCAATCACATCCTGCTATGCATAAGATTTAAAAATACTATTTACATATTTAAAGAAAATTCACTTGAATATAAAACCATCAACAAGGACAGGAAAACATGGACAAAAAACACTAATCTTTCTTATTTTTGTTCCTCTACCAGGAATAAATATTTGTTGCACTCAAAATTTATATATTATACTATGCAAATAACTATTAACTTTGATAGTTATTAATAAGAAACTGACCATCTTTATTAAATTTTACTAGCCCTTTGTTTTAGTATAGGTGCCAAAGAAATAGTCATTAAGCCCTGGTAAAACAGTGGCATTCAACCAAAGTTGCCATCTTCCCTCCCTAACCTCTACTTACAATTTGTTGTCACCTCCCCTCATTGGCTACCACCTTATCAATCACAAAAACGATGAATCTCTTAAAGTTGATACATTTTGTGCTGTGTGTATATATAAGGCATTTTGTGGGTCCCTATTTTTAATTGCCCTAAGATGTTCACTGATTCTGTCTGTAAGCCTACGCTGGGCAAAGATGTACAAGTAGCCAGATATACTAACATAGACTAATTACAATTGCATCTTGCAGGACATTTAATGAAAAAACTGTAGTCGTCGACAGTAACCTAGGGACCATCGTTGATGAATTTACAATACCTGCAGGCACCACAATTATGAATGGCTGATTTGTACCCCACTTTCATGACTCTTTTGGGGTGCCCTATTAAGAAATGTTTAATATTTTTGCCCCTACTATAAACAATTTAAGGTTTTACTCCCAATTGTTCTTTTTTTCCTGTTCTATACACACTTCCCAACATCTGTTGACAATGGAACACAAACTGGGTGCCTGAGCATTATACCATAACACCATTATATCTTTGTTTGGTAGTCATTTGTAACTGACCACTAGTTCTTAGTATTGGGCTAAATGAAGTAATTATCTCCCTTTTTGTTTTTACCAACAGCTTAAGTGGGTACCCCCTTTCAATCAACATTCCAATCAGAATGTACAACTCTTTTGTAAATATTGTGTCATCACTTAAGCAGGACAACTTCACCATCTGGCCTTTTATTATGCCTTTCCTTTGATGTGGGAAGTGACAGCTATTAAAATGGAGTGTAGAGTATTTGAGTAAGTCTGTTTTCTATATATGCTGCTGTTGACTTCATCTCTCTCACTGCATTTTGATAAATGTATATCAAGGAATTATCTTATTTGCCCTCCATTTGCTTGTGAATCTAAAGAAAGGGGGTCGTAGAGTTTAGATATTCTGTAAAGTCACCTGCTTTTTTCTCATCACCTTGCCATAGGATGAGTATGTCATCCAAAACCTGATTGTAAGACTTGATTTTGCTCATAAAGGGTGACTGCAAAACAAACTTTCTCACCCACTCTAAAAGTACAAGGTTGGCAAAAACTGGGGCACATGTGGCCCCCATCGCCACACCCGATACCTGGTGGAACAACTCCCCCTTAAAAGCCAGGAAATTTTTTTTGCACTATTTCCATTGTTTCTATAAGGAAAACAATTTTTTCTCTGTCAATCTTTTGACTTAACAAATTTTCTGGAAACATTTCCAACTCCTCAGGATGTGAAATTGATTACATCAGTTAAGAAGGAATAGTCTCTTTCATTCCTGTTGATTTTTAGCCTCTCTAAACAGTGCCAGAAGTCCTTGAGAATGTGCTTGGTTTCTCTCACCACTGAACCTGCCCATGTATCCACCCATGCTGCTAGGGGTTCTGTCTTTGAACCCCTTGCCGCAACAATCTGTCTAAAGGGTGGGTTTTGTCGGTGTTCATCATGTTTCACTGTTGCAGTCCTAACTAATGAGTTATCCGGCTCCCAGTAGCCCTCGATCAGCCAGAATACCAACTACGAAGTTGAAGTCAACTACAGCTAGGTACCCCGTTGGGGATCCTCTTTTCTTGCCTTAACGAATGTCAGAAAACATTTATAATTGTCTTACCTGTGGAAAGCAGATTCCCCATAGAGATTTTCATCCCTATTGTATTGAACAAAGAACCAAAACGCAAACAGCTAGACCAAATGTGAGACAAGAAGGGTATATCAGTACAACTAAGCACGACCAGTCAGCAGTGCTCCACGATAGCTTTATTGTATATTTCCAGAATAGTTTAAATGCTTTCGTCGGGAATACATCAATGACTTCATCAGAAACATTGAAACAAACCTTTACACCAGTTTGAGTAGTACAGCACTATTGTATTATTTGTTTATGCCTTGACCCCAATGTTCCTAATTGTGATCTTTGTGCTTTCTTTAATCCGCGTACTATTCGTCGTCTGACTAAGCTTTTTAGCTAAGCATTTTGGAGTTTGGCCTAAGTTTGTCGGTATAGTGTCTGCTGGTGGTCTGGCTTCGGATATCCCCAAGATGTGTAAGGATAAGGACCGCGACAGGCTTCCAAAGATCAACTCCTCAGATGATGATAGGTTGGTCGTCGATCATGCAGTGGCCAGTGAGGTGCCTTTGCAGCCTGCAGATTTTCAACCGCAGGCCTCGGTTGAGACCATTTCTGAGGTCCCCAGGCCTTCGGCGTTCATTTTACCTTCTGACCTTCCACCTGTTGCCTCTTCAGCTGGATCCGGAGCCGTGAAGCTGAGACCTCAGTTCTTTGTTCAGACAGCAAGCTGATACAGACGACTTCAGCTGCAACTTCGGTGGTTGCCAGGCCTCCCAAGTCCTCTACAATTGCAGGTAAATCTTCCAGTCATAAGCCTGTGAAGAAGCAGGCTCCAGTTTCCTCTAATTCCCCCTCATTCTCAAATGGTTAAAATGGCTGATGACCTTTTGACTCTTATTAGGGGGTTGATAGCCTCCTCCTTCAAAAAAGGGTAGGGATGTCTCTCCTGAGGCTTTGTCCTTTTCAGGTTCGGATACCTCTAGTATTTCTGTGGATGAAGAAGTTGTTTCTCAGGCTTTCTCTCCTTTTGAGGATTCAGACAGAGGAGTCCATCCCTTCTGCTTCTCCTCCAGAAGGTTTCTCTTTTGGTGATACTTTAAATACTCTCAGGGAACATTTTAAATGGGAAAGTCAGGATTACCCCCTTTCTAAGAAAAGGATTAGGGATTTTTTGGATTTGCCTCAGCATAAGCCTTTGGCTATTCTTTCTGTGTTGGAAATGGTTGATGTGTTTCTGGAAAATTCCTTGACTCCAAATTCAGTTCCTCCTGCTCCCAGGAAACCTGACAGGTACTATAGAGTTCCTGATTCTCATTTGTTTCTATTCAGGAATCCGTTGGCTGATCCAGAGGTCATTTCTCAAGGCCCTAAAGGAGCCCACTGTTACTGAAAATCCTGTTCCAATCCAGGAACCTAGATAGGTGGGGTAGAAATGCTTAAACCTCTGCCACTCTTGCTATTAGATCCACTAATTGTCTTTTTCATATGCTGAAGTACCATCAGCACACCTTGGAAGCTATTAAATCTAGGATACCAGGTGTGCCTCAGTTGGCGGAGATTAAGGATATGCAGGATTTGATGAATTCTGCCAGTCTAGTCAATAAGCATTCTTTACATTGTGGCTTTGACATTCTAGAAGCCACCTGTAGGGCTACAGCTACTGGCTCTGTTATTAGAAGGCACGCTTGGCTTAGGGAGCAGCCCATACCAGAGCCTGTTAAGGCTAAGCTTTTAGATGTACCTTTGCATAAGGAGAGTCTTTTTGGAAGCAAAGCAGAGGAAGTGCTCAAGAAGATGGAAGACAAGGCCAAGTCTATGCAGACAGACTTTCTGCAAGTTCAGCCTCCTCGCTTTAGCAGGAATTACCCTTCTAAGAGTTGCATGTTCCCTGATACTAGCAGACAGAGCCGTTCTAGGACTAGAGGTTACAAATCTTTTAGGGGCAGTGGGCTACCCCTCAAAGGTCTAAATGTTGGCAGGCTTCCTCTTCCAAGGCGGGAAGTTCTAAACCTGCATCTCAATCTAAACATTCCCAATGAACTCTGTTCAACTTCTGCCTGTTTTTGCCTGCCTAAAGAGTCCTTTAGGGGGAAGGTTGGCCCTGTTTGCAAATGTTTGGGTCGCCATCATGGATGACAAATGGGTACTCAGAATTGTATCCCTGGGGCACAAGTTTTCTTTCCACACCTTTCCAGTACCCAAAGGATTCCCAAATGCTCCTCCAAATCAAAGGGCAGAAGTAGAAAAGCAAGTTTTGTCTCCGTTACATCTGGGAGCAATAGAATTAGTTCCTGCTCAGCAGGTAGGTCAGGGATTCTATTCCAGATTTTTCCTAGTTCCAAATAAAGAAGGCACCTGGCATCCTATCTTGGATCTATCCATCCTGAACACTTTCTTGATAATTCCAAAGTTCAAAATGCTCACTCTGCATCAGTTACTGCCAATGTTAGAAAATTATTCCTGGCTGGTAACATTGGATCTCAAAGAAGCTTATCTGCACATCCCTATCGGGGAAAGTTGCTGGCAATACATTCATTTCAGGGTGGGCAAGCAACATTATCAATTCTCTGTGCTGCCCTTTGACTTATCTACTGCTCCCAGAGTTTTCACAAAGTGCCTGGCTCCAGTCATTGCTTTTTGCAGGCAAAAGAAAATTCAGATTTATCCATACTTGGACAACTGTCTAATTCAAGCAAATTCTCAGGAACAGCTGCTGAAGGATCTAGAATTTGTAAAGACTCTTCTCTCTTCCCTGGGTTACACTCCTAACGTGGAAAAATCAAAAATGTACCATCCAAAGAGATTACATTCCTGGGCGGGAGTCTGAACACAGCTGCCCAGATGGATATACCTCACCCAGGAGAAGCAGACAACTCTTTCAATATACTTCAAGGATTTGGCAAGCATATCCCAGCTCCCTGCAAGGAAATATCTGCAAGCTCTGGGATTCATGGCCTCTTGCATTCTTATGATTCCATATAAAAAACTGCATATGAGGAAATTGGAATGGTACCTCAAGAACACTTGGTGTCAACACACACACGGCCTGGATGTGATAATTCCTCTGCTTCCATGTCTGCAGACAGAGTTTCTTTGGTGGGCAACAGCCTGTCTACAGAACAAAGGCATGCCTTTTCACCCACCCCGGCCACTCAAGTTCTTACCACAGACGCATTGGACTACGCCTGGGGAGCTCACCTGGATGGTAGATGCATACAGGGAAGTTGGAATGCCCAGCAGATGCACCTACATATAAATTTAAAGGAGTTGATGGCAGTCCAGCAGGCTTTATTAGCTTTCAAGCATCTTCTTTCTCCAGGGACCCTTCTTATCAGGACACACACCACCACAGTCATGTGGTACATCAACAAGCAGGGAGGGACTCATTCTTACCTTCTATGCAGACAGAGCATGAGTCTTTGGTTCATAGCAGCATCTCTGGACCGACATCTCCTAGCTCAGTTTCTTCCAGGAAGGCTTAATGTTTTGGCAGACCAGTTGAGTAGGCAGACCCTGGATCATCACGAGTGTCAGCTAAACAGAGCAGTTTTTCACAGCATAATTCATCGTTGGGGCACTCCTCAAGTGAATCTCTTCTCTCCAGACAACCATCTTCTACCTCTTGTTTGCACCAGACAGCATCCCAGCAGAGCCTGGAGAGTGGATGCCCTGTCCTTCCCTTAGATGCTGCTGTCTGTTTATGCCTTCCCTCCTCTTCTTCCCAGAGTATTCTTGAAGATCAGGGATGAAGGACGATTGACTATTCTCATAGCTCGGACTGGCCCAGGCAGCATTGGTATCCACTGCTTTGCAGTCTCTCCCAATTTCCTCCTTGGCATCTTCCTCTGAGGCCAGATCTTTTGGTTCAGGAAGGGGGAAACGTTCTACATCCTCATCTTCAGTCTCTCCATTTGGCAGCTTGGCTCATTGTGTGACTCCATCTTATTATTCTTCCCTGTCCCAGTGGGTGGTTGACGTGCTGAAGGAGGCCAGGAGGTCTAGCACTAGGAAGTCTTATGCTGGCAAATGGGAAAGATTCTGTCTTTGGATGCAGGCTAGAGGGGAATCTTCTTCTCAGCCTACCCTTCCTCTGATCCTGGAATACCTGGCTGATTTGCTTCAGGGTGGTCTTTCTTTTTCCTCTGTCAAGATCCATGCTTCTGCCATTTCTGCTCATTGTTCTTTTGAATAACCCATTTTCTCTCATCCTTTGATGAAAATGTTTCTTAGAGATGCTTGCAACTTAAAACCTCCTAGAAGGACACCTACTCCAGCCTGCGATCTTAATTTTGTTCTAGGGAAACTCACTCTTCCTCCTTTTGAGCCAGCTGCCACTGCACATTTAAAGTTTCTCTCATGGAAGACTGCCTTCCTCTTGGCTATAACTTCAGCAAGGAGGGTTTTGGAGCTGCAGGCTTTGATGGCTGTGGAGCCTTTTCTTATTTTTCATGCAGATAGGATCTCTCTATGAAACAACCCCTCCTTTATGCCTAAGGTGGTTTCTAGCCTGACACTTAATCAGTCCATACACCTTCCTACCTTCTTTCCTAATCCTCAAAATAGAGATGAGAGGTTCCTATGTTCTCTTGATGTGCATAGACAGCTCAGGTTTTACCTGGACAGGACTAAAGACCTTCGGAAATCAGCTCATCTATTGGTCAGCTTTGCCTCCGGAGCCCAGGGCAAGGCTATTTCTAATCAAACCATTTCTAAATGGATTGCTCATTGTATTACTTTTTATTTCCTTTCATAGCATGGTTCCTCCTCAAGGGATTAGGATCCACTCAACTAGAGCAGCTTCCACTTCTGCAGCCTTTTTAAGGGGTGTCCCTACTAAAGACTTTTTGGAAGCTGCCACATGGTCTTCTGTTCACACTTTCACAAAGCATTATAATTTGTCTTTGTTTTCAAAAGACAAGGCAGGGTTTGCCACTGCTGTTCTGTGGGATATTATCTCCAGTCCTTGATTCTGTTGGTTCCTCCTCCCTTTTCTCTGGGCTTTGGTAATCAACCCATTGGTTAGGACTTCAGCAGTGAAACACGATGAACATAGTATAGTTGTGTACACTTACCATAAATGTAGAAGTTCGAGTGTATTCACTGTTGCAGGCCTGCTTTCCCTTTCTCCTTCCCCCTTTTTTCTCTTTTCCTAAGATGCAAGCTAAAATTGGTTTAAGCCTTGTTTTCTGGGGGCTTCTGACTCTTATGGCAAGAAAGACTGAGGAAGTGACATTGGCTGCCTCCTTTTGTATTGGACGCCCTGACGTCCTTTAAAACTGATGACAGCCGACATCATTTTTATTTACCTTTGGTATTCTGGCCACCAGGAGGGCTACCGGGAGCCAGATAACCCATTGGTTAGGACTGCAACAGTGAATACACTCGGAACATCTACATTTAGAATAAGTGTACACAACTGTACTATCTTGAGGATTCCTAACACCTGTGGTATCACTGAATGTTCTACCATTAAAATCTTAGATATGTTTGGTCAATCAGCCTCTGAAAAAAACACATGAGACAGAAAGAAATCTATTCTCATGTATGCCCTGTTGACTTCATTCCTAGATGCCCTGATACAGGTGAAGGAATCCTTTAGTATATTAAACATTTTTGAAACATAATCAATTTGAGCCATAACTACTAATCCTCCCCCCTTGTCGGGTTTCATAATTTTGTTATTCTTGTCACTAGATAAATCAATCAGGACCTTTCTTTCTTCGTGTGTTAAATTGACTTGCTTGTTATTTTACCAGTCGATTCTTTTCTAATTTCTAATTCTCACATTTTCTCAAAGTGTGATTTCAGAGTTGCTAGGACCAATTCAAATTATTTGGCCTGTGGTTAACATTTGACTGACCACTAAAAACAGTCTCAAGTTTAACTGTCTTACATACAGTTTAGACTTGTCAACACATAAGCTATAACAGATTTAAAATCTGGAACGAAGGAAATGCCTTTAACAATTCAAAATGCACCTCATGTATTACTAGGTCACTGAAATTACAAATAGTGAAACCCTGGTTCATAATGTCACATGCAGGAGAATAATTACAATTTGTTACAGTATTTACTTGGACCTTGTCAAAGTTGTCAGTCACATTTGCATCAAAAACATCACATATCAAATATTGTTAATTGTGTCTCATTCTCATCCCTCCCCATTGTCTCCTGTTGTATTGTTAGAGGATTCCCTCTAACACACAAAGGTCTGGAGAACTCAAACTACAATACAGTCCTGAATACAGCAAATCTGTATCTGGACTACTATAGCAACAGGAAAGATGGGAAAATGAGCTAAAACTTTTTTTTATAAATATAACCGTAGCAAATGAGCAAACTGATTTAAACAAATTAACCAATAAAAAAGCTCAAAACTGAGGCCTGTTGCTGCAGTCTTCAATTAGACAAGTTCTAGCTGCACACTCCTGCCACTAGGGTGCAGGGGAACCTTCCCCCAAAAAATATGGCCTGGATCAGTGCTCAAGTTATACAAACAAAGCTAAATGCAGCAGGTCTGAATCTAGTCTATGCTACAGCAAACAAGGCACACCAGTTTCAGAAATAAACTGTTCAAATAAGCAGGCACAATAAACCTTTAACCAGAAATTCCCAGCTCAGAAGGGCAGAATCTACTCTCTTCTCCCACAAGACTGCAGACCACAAACCTTCTTGATGTAAAATAAGTGACCTGAAGCACAGGTGCTTAAACCAGAACTAAGACACTTTTAGAATAACAGACACTAAGCCTTCAATCAGCAACTCCCACCTTAGAAGGATGTAAGTTACCTGTCCTGCCACAAGAGTGCAGACCACAAACCTCAATGTAAAACAGCTGGCCTGAAGTCCAAATGCTTAAACCAAAAGGCTTAGAATAACAGTTACAATTTAATCAGGCTACTGACAAGCACTAATAAATGCAGCAGAATAAATGCAATTGAATATTTTTAAGAATAGGCAGCAAAAGCAAAATAAAGTAGGAAGAAACACATACAGTAAAAGCAGATGAATAAAGTGCAATTTTTTAAAAATATAACAGTAGCAAACTAATTTAAACAAATTAACCAGTAAAAAAAGCTCAAAACTGAGCCCTGTTCCAGCAGTCTTCAATCAGACAAGTTCTAACTGCACACTCCTCCCACTAGGGTGCAGGAGAACCTTCTCCAAAAAAGGTGGCCTGGATTAGTGCTCAAGACCAGTTGTTTTACCTTAAGAAGGTTTGTGGTCTGCACTGTTGTGGCAGGACAAGTAGAAAGCTACATCCTCCAGAGTTGGGAGTTGCTGATTGAAGGCTTTTACTGTCTGTTATTCTAAAAGTGTATTAGTTCTGGTTTAAGCACTTGGGCTTCAGGCCAGTTATTTTACATTAAGAAGGTGTGATCTGCACTCTTGTGGGAGGAGAGGTTAGATTCTGCCCTTCTGTGCTGGGAGTTTCTTGTTAAAGGCTTATTGTGCCTGCTTATTTGAACTGCTTTTCTGAAATTGGTACACCTTGTTCGCTGTAACATAGACTAGATTCAGAACTGCTGAATCTAGTTTTGTTTGTATAACTTGAGCACTAATCCAGGCCATCTTTTTTGAAGAAGGTTCCCCTGCACCCTAATGGCAGGAGTGTGCAGTTAGAACCTGTTGATCGAAGACTACTGTAATGGGGCTCAGGTTTTAGCATTTTATTGGTTAATTTGTTTAAATCAGTTTGCTCATTTGCTACTGTTATAGTAAAAAAATGCACTTTATTCATCTCCGCTTAGATAGGGTTAAACTATTCCTGGTGCCATAAAGTCTGCTCTTCAAATTTTCCCTTAGAAAGAGCCAGTTTTTTAGTTTTAGCACACAAATCTGTTTCTTTGAGCTCAGCACTTGTTCATATAGCTGAGGACTCTGTCCCTTCAGTTGAAGATCAAATGAAAAGGACATTGTCTTGTCTAGAGGAAAACAGTTTTTAGTACTTAATAAATAAGCACCTATCCAGGCATGTCTAAGGGTCAGCTCCTGGTGTTTTCTCCTCTCTACCTGATGAATCTGGGCATCTTGGGGACATGCAACAATTGCCTCATGCACACATCCAACCATCTCTTCCTACCACCCAACACTATAACCTGTGAGAAATGCACTTATATAGCCAAACTGGAAGCAAAGCTCTCTTCACCCAAGACTGGACTAGACAGTCAAGAGGAGAAGGTAAACACTTGCACCACCCCGCACTCATCACATAGTCCCTCAAAACCTACACCACCAAAGCACACACATTGAAACACAAAACACGCACCTACATTAGCGGAGGCTCTCAATAAAAATCTGCCCAAGCAACAGAGACCGCCAAAGCAGAAACACAAGCAACCGCCACCCCCAACACACCCCAAATGACACACAGCCCACAAACTCAGTGTGCCACTCAACCACAGCCCATAAGGCATAACAACATACCCAACACTCTAATTATAGGTGACTCTATAGTCAGGCGCACTGATGTTCCACTCACCAGGCTAAACAAGGAGAAAGTTACTGTCAGCTGCCAGGATCCGCCACATAATGCACGCACTCAGTTCACTTCATAACAAGTACAAATATGAGTCTGTCATTGTCCATGTTGGTGTGAATGACCTGAGATGTACCTCCCTGGACTACATGAAAAGAGACATGGAGGAGCTCTCCGATCTTGTAGCCCAGGCAGGTATGACCCTAGCCCTGAGTAGCATCCTGCAATCACCCAGAACGATACCACAGTACAAGGACAAAATGATTGACTTCAACAATTGGCTAAGCTTCTGGTGTCATTCTAAGGGGATCCAGTATCTGTCTGCCTGGGATAATATGATCGACAGAGCACGATGCTTTGCCAGAGATGGCTGCACCTGTCGCCCTTGGGATTCCGGATACTGGCTAAGGCTTTTGCCACCCCTATAGTGCCTTTTTTAGGCAAGGTTCAAATGACAAATTCCCCACCATAACAGGTACATGCAAGCAAAATCTGAGGGTAATGCTACTCAGTGCTAGAAGTCTAAACCTCAAAATGCACTCACTCAAGGCACTAATTAAAATGGAGAACATTGACATCTGTGTAGTGGCAGAGACCTGGTTCAAGGCTCCAGAAAGCACCCCTACATTACCAGGCTATAATTCATACCACACCTTTCGGCCACCTAACCTGGACTGAAACATTAAAGGTGGAGGCATGTCCATATTCATTAAGGATATCAACAC
Source organism: Protopterus annectens (assembly GCF_019279795.1). Classification (NCBI taxonomy): domain Eukaryota; kingdom Metazoa; phylum Chordata; order Ceratodontiformes; family Protopteridae; genus Protopterus; species Protopterus annectens. The sequence goes on along the minus strand of NC_056725.1, from coordinate 838,749,211 downwards.
CTCCAGGCTAGTTGCTTAGCATAATGCATCTGAGATTATCCAAGTGCAACTAACTCTGGACAAGACTGCAGTCCAAACTGTAGCTTGCTACAGATCCCCAACCATGCCCCAGGATTCCCACTCCTCATTTCTTGATACACTGAAAATATTAGAGTACAACCTAACACCCTAATAATGGGCAATTTCAACTTCCCCACTATTAACTGGGAAAACTACTCTTGTACCAACTCGTTTGCTCAACTTTTTCTGGAATTCATAAATTCCAATGCCTTGGATCAGCTTATCTACACCCCCACCAGGGGCAGCAATATCCTAGACCTGGTCATTACCAACATGGGCAACCAGTGTTCCACACCAGAGGTCAGTTCCTCATTGGTCAGATCTGACCACAAGCTAATCACCCTAGATATCCACATCCTGCCCCCCCCCCCCCAATTAGGGAAACCACCATAAAAAATTTCTCCAAAGCCAACTTCACAGAAGTGGCAAACTTCAAAACACCCATGCAGACAGATAACAGACAGGTACGACTGCTGAATCCTACACAAATGCACTTTATAAGCACTTACACAAGTACATGGATCATGCTATCCATACAGAAACAAGATGCTAGCTATCCTCCAAAAAAAGGAATCCAATCTGGTGGTCCCCTGCCATAAACAGCTCTACAACAGAAGAAAGAAACTGTTGCAAAAAAGAGTAAAATCCCATGATTGGAGGAACTCCCTGGTCAGCCTCAGTAAGAAGCTGAGACCCCTCATAAAATCCTCCAAAGCTAGTTATGAAAACAAAATCGCCACAGATTCTAAAGATAACCACAAAGCATTCTATAGCTGTCAAGAATCTCAATGGCAACACTCAGATCTGCTCTGAGTTACAGCACAATGGCACTAAATATACAGAACCAACTGATATTGCCAACATCCTGGCAGATAGGTTCAGTGCTGACTTTACCCCCCCCTCACCCCCTAAAGGGCCCATCTCTATACTGGAAGAATACAAAGTTACTGTAATCACGGCTGCACAGGTAAAAACCACACACTCCAAAGTCAAGAACACAGCATCCAAGTTACCTGACAACATTCCAGGCTGTGTCCTACATGAACTACAGAACGAACTGGCACCCCACCTAAGTACCATGTTCAATCATAGTTTCACCTCGGGCTTTGTGCCCACTGAATGGTGCACAGCGACGGCTTTCCCACTCCACAAAGTGGGAGCCACCATGGGCCCTGGGAACTACTGCCCCATTAGCCTGACGATCCTAGTCTACAAGGCCATGGAATGTATCGTCATGGAACTTATAAACAAAGACATTGGTAATCTCCAAACTCTGGATCCCACCCAGTTCGGGTTTGTAAAAGGCAGATCATGTCTCCTAAACCTGGTAGACTTTGAAGCAGTCACCAAAGCCATAGACAAGGGTAAGATGGTTCACACAGCCTATCTAGATCTCGCTAAGGGTTTCAACACCATCCGCCACTCTGGAATTATAGATAAACTCACTAAACTAGGTATAAATCCTTATGTCACAAGATGGGTTGCCAACTAGCTCACTGACAGAACCCACACTCTGAAAGCAACAGACTCCAAATCCGACTTCATACCAGTGACAAGTGGAGTACTACAGGGTTCAGTCCTGGGTCCTCTCCTGTTTGTTATCTACGTCTCAGAAGTATAGGCTAACACAGAAGGTCTTTGGCTAATGAAGTTCACAGATGACTGCAAACTAGGATCCCATAATTAACACTCCTACAAAATGTGGACATCCTACAAAAGGGCCTCAATGAGACAGATGCCTGGTGTCAAAGCCATGGCCTCAAGCTCAATGCCAGAAAGTGCATTGTCATCCCCTCTGGTAAAAATTCTGTACCCATGAACTACCACATAGGCGGTAGTCTACTTAACACTGAAAGTGTGATGAGACCTTTGGGACACAAGTGGACAGTAGTCTCTCTCTTGATAATCACATCATCACAGTAGTCAGGAAATCCTTCTACATGGCACTCCTCATCACAATTCACCCCAGGGATCACTTCTGTGGCTCTGCTCGACAGGGGCACAGGAAAATAATTTTCTTGGGTGCGAAAGCCAGGGTACCTTTTTGACTAGGCTTATATAGGCCCTAGGGTCCGTAGCCTAGTACCTACCTATGAACCTAAGTTATACAAAGCTAGATTCAGTAGGTCTGAATCTAGTCTATGCTACAGAAAACATGGCACACCAATTTCAGAAAGAAACAGTTCAAATAAGTAGGCACAATAAGCCTTTAACCAGAAATTCCCAGCTCAGAAGTGCAGATTCTACCCTCTCCTCCCACAAGATTGCAGACCACAAACCTTCTTAATGTAAAATAACTGGCCTGAAGCCCAAGTGCTTAAACCAGAACTAATACACTTTTAGAATAACAGACACTAAGCCTTCAATCAACAAATCCCAACTTGGAAGGATGTAAGTTACTTGTCCTGCCACAAGAACGTAGACCACAAACCACCTTAATGTAAAACAACTGGTGTGAAGCCCAAGTGCTTAAACCAAAAGGCTTAGAATAAATATTTAAATTTAATCAGGCTACTAACAAGCAGTAATAAATGCAGCAGAATAAATGCAATTGAGTACATTTAAGAGCAGGCAGCAAAAGCAAAATAAAGTAAAAAAAAAGTAGGAAGAAACACAAATACAGTAAAAGCAGATGAATAAAGTGCAATTTTTGGGATTAAGTGGGAAGGGCTGAAACAATAATTTAAGGCTGATAAACTAAGGGGGTGGGCCTTCCCAAATGATCTCTCTCTACTCAGAATAAGATGATGAGATGGGACTGGGAGGAGTGTCCAAAATGAGATTTATAGCAGGGGTGGGAAACTCAAAAGCCATCAAATTTAAGAACACAACAAGGACTTGGCGGATAGGTGAGGAACTCTTAAAACTCCAACAGAACAGAAAACTTAAAACAAAACAAATATAATGCTAGAATAAGATACAAAATAGAAGTGATCAAACCTTAAATAAAGAGCTTCAAATCAAAATTAAATGCAGAGATGAGGGATACTCAGAGCAATGCAGACCACACAAACACTTCAGATAACTAGATTTTTATAAATAAAAGAGTAATTCTGTCTCTCAGCTCCTCCCACTAATTAACTGATGCTATTCACATTTTGCAAAGGAATTCTTGGTAACTTTAACTGACCCTAGCCAAGAACTCTTAAAACTCCAACAGCAGAACACTTAAAAACAAATGTAATACTAGACTAAGATACACACTAGAAGTGATCAAACCTTAAAGAGCTTCAAATAAAAATTAAATGCAGATGAGTGAGACTCGGAGCAATGCAGACCACACAAACACTCAATAATGGTCTCTGTGTTACTGTCAGCGACTACAGTTTTTCCATTAAATGTCCTGGCAGATGCAATTGTAATTCATCTGTGTTAGTATATCTGGCTACTTGTACATTTTGCCCAGCATTTCATGTTGGAAAAACTGTGTGTAGGCTTAGAGACGGAATCAAGTGAACATCTTAGGGCTATTAAAAATAGGGACCCACACAATGCCTTATATATACACAGCACAAAATATGTCAACTTTAAGAGATTCATCTTTTTTTGTAATGGATAAGGTGGTAGCCATTGAGAGGGGAGGTGACGACAAATTGGAAGTACAGGATAAGGAGGTAAGATGGCATCTTAGGTTGAATTCCACTGTTTTACCAGGGTTTAACGACAATATTTCTTTGGTACCTATACTAAAATGAAGAGCTAGCAAAATTTAAGTAAATAAGGATTGTCAGTTTCTTATTAATAACTATCAAAGTTAATAGATATTGTTTGCACAATATAATATATAAATTTTGAGTGCAACAAATATTTATCCCGGTGGAGGAAGCAAAAATAAGAATGAAGATTGGTGTTTTTTTGTCCATGTTTTCTTGCTTGCACTTGTTGATGTTTTTATATTCAAGTGAATTTCCTTTAAATATGTAAACAGTATTTTTAAATCTTATGCATAGCAGGATGTGATTGGTTGCTTAAAAGTGCTTGGTAGGGTATTTATATGTTGTTGAATTGTTTTTTTCAAATGACTGATGAAGCCTGCTGCATGAGAAGGCAAAAGCACTCAGTCATTTGAATTTTTAAGGTTATTAAACAGTGATTCACTTTTACACATGGTTTGTGATAGTTTTTTTATTTTATTTTGTGTTATGTTATTTTGCCTGTTGGTAAGTTTTGTGTTTATTTTACCAAGGATTTGGAATTTACTCAAGGTTTTTTTTTTTTAGTGTCAGAGAACTGGGACCTGTGACCTATTCTGGATCTAAGCAAACTGAACCAATTTGTGAAGAAGTTAGTTGATCTTTAGGCCACGTACTATCATATCAAGATAAACAGATGATCCCAAAGATTTCTGTGCTTTCGGCTAATGGCCAGTCAATATCAGTTCAGAGCTCTGCCCTTTGGTCTCGCCACAGTCCTCAGGGGTTTACCAAATGTATGGGAGTGGCAACAGATCACTTGAGATTGCTGGGATTCCAAGTGTTTCCATATCAATATGATTGGCTCCTCACCTCCCCAACCAAGCATCTCCTAGAGTAATCTAGGGACTATTTGCTCCAACTTTGTCAGAGGCTAGGCATCTTATTCAGTACCTCCAAATCTCATCTACAACCTGTACAGAGTCTGGAGTTCATAGGTGCACAGTTGAACACAGCAAGTCAGATAAGCCTCTCTTTCCTTTACGTCATGTGGACACAATCACATTTCAGGTACAGTAAATTCTTGTTCCTCCTCCTCCAGCCAGACTTGTCCTTCAGTCTCTAGGTTCAGTGGCAGCAGCCATAACCATGTTTCCTATGGCCCATTTTTATATGCATATTCTCCAGTTGACTGTAGCTCTTCAGCGGTCTGTTCTACATCATCCCTTATCTTTTTCAGTGAAACTCACTTGAGTCTGCAAGGATCATCTTCCTTGGTGGATTCAGTCTGACGAAGTTTAGCTAGGCTGGCTTTTTATTCTGTCTCCTCCAGTAGCCACTTTGAGCATGGATGCCTCCCATTTGGGGAGGCATTTCTTGGAATGGGCAGTCCAAGGCACTTGGCCGTCCAAGAGAGAAATTTACATATCCGTGTCCTAGAGATGAGAACAGTACATTTACATATTGATGTCCTAGAGATGAGAACAGTCCTACTAGTGTTTGCAGGCCTTTGAAGATATTTTTCCTCTGGGAGGCATTATGATACAAATCGACATGTCTGTGATTTGGTACATTAGCAAGGAGGCTGGAATCTGATCTTATCCCCTTTTTTGAGAGGCAGTGAGTGTGTGGCAGTAGGCAATCTCCTGTAACCACTTTCATATTGCAATGTATATAGTGGGCAAATAACGTCCTAGCAGACAGACTCAACAGGTCTATTCTGATGCCTTGCAAGTGGTCTCAATCAGTCAGTGGCATAGAAGATTTTCTGGTGTTCAGGCCAAACTTGTCACAATCTCTCTGCATCTCTCCACAAGTGCAGCAGGTTCTTTGCCCTAATTCCCCCCTGGAAGAGTCACCAAGAGATGCTCTGGTCCACATTTGGCCCTTTGATCTACTTTATGCTTACCCCCATTACCTGTGATTCCAAAATTCTTACAGAAGGCACTTCAGTTGAAGAACTCTGTTATCCTTATTGCCCACTTTTGGCATCACTGAGTTTGTCTCCCTTTCCTTTGGTCTCATCTTTGATATTCTCCATGGATACTGGACCTCAGTTCAGACCTTCTCTGGCATCCCTCCGGGATGAAGCATCTTGATGTACCAAGTGTCAAACTGATCGAATGATTTCTCCAACTCCACCAATAGCTAGATAGCCCTAGGCTTTCTTCCCCAGTTTGACAGATACGTCTGTCTTTGCAGAAACCTACTACAAGGAAGATCTACAGGAGTAAATTGAAAATATTTTCAGTTTGGGCTGTTCAAAAGGAAATTGATCCTTTCACTGCTCCTATATCACCAGTTCTGGAATTTTTAGCATCTATTTTTCATGAAGGTGCTAGGTTTTCTACAATCAAAGTACAATTAAGAGCCATATGTGATTTTCACACAGGAGAAAATGCTTCCTGTTTAGCTTCTAACAAATTGTGCAAGGCTTTTCTGAAAGGCACCTTCTTACTTAGATACCCAGTAAAAGACCTTTCACGTCCTTGGGACTTAGCAGTCATACTCCAGGGGTTGACCCAACCACCCTTTGAACCATCAGCTAAATCTGATTTACAATTTTTGTCTTGGAAAGCACCATTCCTAGTAGCTATTACATCTGCAAGACAAATTTCTAAACTCCAGGCTCTATCTTCCAAAATCCCCTTGCATTATTTTTCACAAAGGCAGAGTCACTGTATGAACAAATCCATCCTTCTTGCAGAAGGTAGCATCTGTATTAAATATCAAACTATTTGTTTTCCTGTTTTCTTCCTAATTTTTCTAAGAAGGGTAGAGTACATGTTGCATCTTTTAGATGTACATAGACATCTATGTTTTTATGTCCACAGAGCAGCAATTTCAGCAAGTCAGAGCAGCTTTCTTTCTTTCTGACCTGAACAGATTGGGACAACCAGATTCTAAAGTTACCCTGGCCAAATTGATTACTGATTGCGTTTCCTTTGCTTGTACTCAGCAAGGCCTCTCACTGTCAGAGCCCCCTAAAGCACATTCTACTAGATCCATGGCAACCTCTTTCACCTTTTGGTCTAGAACTTCCATTGATGACACTTGTGCAGCAGCTACCTGGTCTAATGCTCATACCTTTATTGCCCATTACAATCTAGATTTGACCTCCAGAAACAGAGCTGCTTTTGGTTCTGCAGTTCTCCAGAACATCCTTCCATGAGGGCAACCCAAGATTCATATAGCTGAGGACGCTGTCCCTTCAGTTGAAGATCAAATGAAAAGGACATCAGATTTTAAAGTTTTATGTTCACCATAACTATGCATCTGTGTTGTCCATTTTCATTCTTCCTCAACTCCCCACACTCCTCCTCCTTTCCTTTCATCTTCCAGAGTGACCTTGTGGATATTGTGGATCCCTTTGTTCCAGGTTTGAGCCCCTTCTCTGCTGTTCTTTTCTTCTTGCGCTATCTTAGGATCTGTATAAGGAAGCACATTCGATCTGAGATATTGCTAGTTGACTGGGGCATTATGGGTAAAGGGAGAAGCTTGTGAGTTGGATCTAAAAGTTTAGTGTATGTGGACGAGTCTGATTAGAGGTTAGATCTGATATCCATCAGTTGAGGAAAAATTAAGCTGGACAACACAGATACATAGTTACGGTAAGTACTTAACTTTAATTTTAATATCCTAAGAGCTGCAGTTTGCACTAAGCAGTGAGATATGAAAGAATGGGTAACTTAAACTTTAGGTGGAGAGCCACTAATTTTAAAAAAGTAATGTAGCTTGGAAGAGGGTGGGCACTTTGTATTCTGGTTCTATGGTATACAGTAGGATAGGCAATATATTTAAATAACTGAGGGGGAGTGATCTCATTAAATAATTTTGTGCTCACAATAGCCAATGGAAGAGGAGAGGAAGGAGATATGTGGTCAGATTAAAACAAGGGAGAGGCAACTAGAAAGGCAGTCGAGTTTAAAAACACAACAGTAGGTAGGTGGGGAAAACATAATTTATGTGTGACCCACAAGAGACATAGCTGTGATATCTTTCCTAGTTTAAATATACAGTTAAAAGCAGAATACAAGTAAAACAAGGTGTAAACTAATAAAGCAAAGTATACAAAACAGAAGAAGGCAATGAAGCCTTGATAATTGGATGTAAGGAAGGAAATTCACCTCAGGGATCACGTCAGTCACCCTGCTAGACAGGGGTCCAGGGAAGTAAATATTGTGGGAAGAAATAGCCAATGAATTATTATGGTTAGGCTTGTATAGGCCCTAGGGCTGATAGCCTAGTACCAACTTATGAACCTATGAGCAATACAAAATGCAGGAAAGCAAAAACAAACTAGCCTTTCCCTCACAGTCACTTTTTTTCTGTAGAGTGACTGACCTTGTTCCCTGCTCCTAAAATGTTCCCCAGCCAATCTACAAGAAAAGAAGTTGTATGAGAGTCTTTAGTCTATACTCCAGCTTCCTGTTTGCCTCAGTCGTTGGTGAGTAATGCCAATGTGGCCATATCGGGTTTCTCAGAACACTCTTCAGTTTCTCTCAGTCCCTGTGGTGCTACTTCCCTGGAAGCCACTAAGGACAAAGAATCAGGCATATCCTCTGCAGCTGCTCACTGGTTCTTTCTGAGCAAGGGAGAACCACTTATGAGCATCAGAGAGGGGAATGGACGTTGTTCCTTTGTGGGACAACTCTGACTAGCTTGATTCTCAGGGATAGGACTGTTCTTTAGGGCATCCTTTCTGGAAAAGGGAATCATAAATGTAGGCATTTCCTTTTCTCCAGTGTCCACTAGGGCAGACAAGGAGGATTGGCTGGGTTTCCCTAAAGGATTTTTTAAAGCCTTTCTGTCATTATATTCTGAGACTTCCCTTCACTTAAAGGAAAAGATTTTCCTCTCTCTGATTCTGGTTCTGAGTCTGATGGACAGAATTTTAGATTTGGACTGTTTTTCAAGTTCCTAGTTGATTTCTGAGGAAAGTTCTTCTTCAGTTTCCACACCTGTAGAGTTACATTTTTCAAATACTATCATCAGAATGAAGGACTTACTTCAGCCAGAACAAAAAGAAATACCGGAGTCCCAGCAAATATTTTCTTCAACATGCAGCTGTTCCCCCATGTTTTGCCAACATTGAAAGATTGTTTTTAGGCAGCCAGCAGTTTGCCTGATACTTTGCTTCCTGCCTCAAAAAATTTGCTAAATTTTATAAGGTTCCCAAGATCCACAATTTTCTCTTTTTAAACTATAGGTCAGACCCTGCAGTAATTATTCTGTCAAGACCATAGCCTGCCAAACACCTTATAGCAGCTATCCCCCTTCCATCTGACAAGGATAGGGAAAATCTTTGACAGGTCTGGGAAAAAATATGCTGCTTCCACTTTAACCTTAGCCTTCTGAATAGTGAATTGTCAAGCTCTCAAGTCTAAGTTTCTGCTACCTTCCTTCTACAAAGTGAGAATAACATCTCTGAATTCCTTATTTTTTATTGCCTCTCTGAAGACTAAACTTTCTTTAAAATGTTCTTGTGACACTGCTGATTTGATTTCTAGATCAGCTGTCGCTGGGTCAGTGATGAGAAGAGTTGCCCGGCTGTATTCTCAGAATTTACCAGAGGATGTGAAAACTGAGTTCCTGAATGCTCCCGAGGACCAAGAGATATTGTTTGGCACGACTCTGCTGAGGTCTGCAAATGTCTGGATGAAAGGAGAAAGTTAATTCAAGGGGTTACCCAGATTTTTTAGCCCCCCCCCCCCCGCATAACTAAGTTCAGTAGAAACATTCCTTCTAAGGGGCTGGAATTTACTGGAGAAACCTGCCAAAGGAGCCAAGTTATTGGGAGCAAATAACTCAAACAGGAAAGGTAATAGAGTGGGATGAGGTCAAAAAGACATTTGGATTGCAGGCCAGAGACTGCCTTCCCTGGTAGAGTTTTGAGCTGAATCTAGAACAGATACCACTGTTAGAAAAGGGATAATTAGTGGGGCATATAAAATATTGCATGATAACTGTAAGAATCAATCGGAGGAGGTTAGAAAAGATTGGGAAGAGAGACTGGAAAAACAATTTTACAAGAAAACAGTGGGCAGACATATGTACGACTCCCAGTATGCAACCAAGTCCAGAAGCTTTATGTGGAAATGTTTGCATAGGTATTTTTATACCCCAAGCAGGCTTCAAAGAATGTTTTCCTTGGGTAGATAGCAAATGCTGGAGATATGATGGAGAAGAGGTAACTTGGAACATATGTTTTTGGGAGTGTAATGAGTTGGCAGATTTAAAAAATTCTCTATAGTGTACTCTCTGAAAAATACTGTGTGAGCAAATGGTTTTAACTAAAGAAATAATTATTTTGAGCTGGGATACAGGAACTGAATTGCCTAGGCATAGTAAGGCCTTATAAAGTTTAATTCTGTTGGCTGCCAAAAAAAGTTACTAGAAAGTGGAAATCAAAGTCTAAACCCAACTGTATTTGAGGTATTAAATATAAAATAGATGAACTGGAAGAGGGATATTTAGAAAAGAGGAGTAAATTACATAGAAGTAAATGGAAATTGTGGGAAGAATAAATGCATAATGTTCAGGAGGAGGAGGAAGAGTGAAGTTTAAGGGAAGGCAGAAATTCAGCAATTTTTTTTGTAATGGACTGATGATAGTAGCAGACAAAATATATGTGATGTATTTAAATAAAAAAATGTTAAAATGGTTTATATTCTTTTCTGTTAATCTATGTTTATGTATGCCTTAAGTGATAATTTAATAAAGGTTAAAAAAAAACTTTCCTTTCACTGCAGGACCCTGTTATAGGAAATCAAATAGCAAACACACCAGAGCTCAGGGAATGGTCTTTCAGTGTGCGATGACAGGGGTGGTTCAAGAAAGAGAAAGGAGGATCCTCCCAAACCCAAGGGCAATTTACAAAAAATCTGATTTAACTATATTTTCTGTCTTGCTTCTCCCCTTCCCACCTAGTAACCCAGTAAAAATGTCCCAACTTCTAGATCTTTACTTTCTTTTGCGGCAAGAGATAACTTCAGACGTGCGGGTTCTAATAATCATTCAAAAGGGCGCAACTCGAGTGGGGGAGTCCCTTCCTACTTTCCAAGGGATTCTTCACCCATCCAATCATACCAACTTCTTTTCTCCTTTTCTGGATTAAATGCTGGTCAACAGCAATCAGATAAATAGCACACAGAAGGAAGTGACTTCAGTACTTTTTGCCTCACAAGAAGCAACTAAGGAGCTTCTCAAGAGCAGCAGTTGGTTTACAGCCTTGTTTCTGGCAGATAAGCCTCCTTTAGGGAAACCTTCCCATACATAATTCTTAGCCCATGTTTAAGATCAGAGCATTTTTTTTTAATTTTTGACTGAAAGTGCATTTCTTTTTCTTTAAGAACCATTGTAGGTGTTTAAATATCGGTAGTTACTGCCTTACAAGCTTTTCTTTGCAGCATTTTTTTCTAAAAGTGTACTGATTTTGCCACTTTTGACTTAAGACATTAATGTTTAATTATTAAAGGGAGTGTTAAAATTACAGACATTGTAGTGCTTGTGATTTAGTGGAAGAATTTTCTGGATCTGGTATTGTGAGGAATCTGACAACTTACCTAAATGTTTTTCAGTCACATCAGTACAGGGAAATGAACTACTGTTCAGTCAGGGATTTTATGTACTGCTTCTGTATCTAACTTGTCTTTGGGACTTTTTGGGGAAAGTGTGTGTGTGTGTGTGTGTGTGTGTGTGTGTGTGTGCGCGCACTGATTTTGAACACTTTGTGACAACTTACTTTCAAACTGACTCTCCAGTACTGCTTACTGGCAATTAGGCAGTTTCATTTACGTCGTGGATACTCGGTCTTGTCCTGCTAGCTCTTCATCTGCTGTACCTGAAAAGAAAAAAAACTTACTAAAAGTTCTTACTGTCACTGTGGGCAGAGTGCATGCCTCACCTGCTGGTGGGGGATCTTGTATTGACCATTTGTTGTTCAACTCCTCTGCGGTTGCTTCTTTTGACATTTTGAACTGGGTGACAGGCACATCCACTGTTGTTCCAGTGTCTGACAAAGGCATGGAAGAACTCACTTTATAGGTCTGTGAGTTGGTCCAGGCTATTCTTAGGACAGCCAAGGAAAGAGACCTCTTGCCAAGGATAAAGAAGCCCATCCCCTAGTTGGTCTTCTTCCAGCGATACTTGGGGAAAAAAAAAAAGATTAGACATTGCTTATCTAAGAATACACTTATGGTAAATAAAGTTGATGTGTTTAACTTTAAACAGTTTTCTCCTGGAATTCAAAAATCCTTACCTAAGCATTATTTTGATGGAGAAAATTCTAAAAATATTCAGTTATAAGAGACTGACATTGATAGAGTTCTTTCTATGGATTTCCAAGCCAAGTACTCTGATAGTGGGAAAAGCACATATACGAGTAGGGAAACACATTTACCTCATTTCCCTTCTGTTTTTGAGTCTATTTCCAGAATAAATTGTAACTTTTTGTGGGAACAAGTAGAGGTTACCCCTGAAATGATTAGATACTGTGAGTTATTACAGGTGGCGGTCCCACATGTTACTTCTATTCATCCTGTTTAGCCAGCCTTGGAGGATGTCTTTAATACTGCCTGCAATAATCCTGATTACTATTTTTTAGTCCCTAAAAAGACAAGTAGACTTTATAGTTTCCCAGGCTAACAAATTATTTTTTTCTCACCTTCGGCCTGATTCTGCAGCCATTTCTGCCTCAGCATCAGCTGGCATTAGGCTTTTGATGGATCCTAAACTCTTTCCATGGGATAAGGTAAGCTGTTGGACAGACCTGGGAGGAGAACTTTCTCTTCAGCCACTGTGGCTTTTAGAATTCTCACTTACAGTGACCATATGTGGAAGTTTCTTACAGTGATCTGAAACTTTATGTAAATACTCTTCTGATCTGCCTTCAGAGAGCAAATCCTTTCTGAATCCCCCTTACTTCTAATATTTCTCTAAAACGTGCCTTAGAGTGTGTACGATTGTGCTAATACTGTGTTTAAGGCCACTGCTATTGTCTTAAGAGATATGCATGGATACGTAACCAAAGGTTCTCATATGAAGTTAAATCTGAGATTTTCAACTCTGCTTTAGATGTATAATGTGTGTGTGTGGTCCTTTAACTACTCAGGTCAAACAATATGATGAAAGATGGTAATTCGTTCCGGGAGCTACCAAATGTTTTCAGGTCCTCCATTATCAAATTGAATAGATCTTCTACTCCCTTCTAAACAGTTCCCGTGTACTTCTGGCAAACGGGGAACAAAGAGGAGAGATGGTAGGAGGAGGTTAACAAAATACATGTATCCTTTTAGAAAAGAGGACAATCTACACCTTTAGAATGACTATACCTGCACCCCCCTAACTATCTTTCTCTGTACCAGACACAGGACCTCAGTCTCTCTTTCCTATGAGTAATAGACCAAATGCCTTTAAGGCTACAGGGGCAAAGGTGTTGCATTCTTTATAATCAGAAACATGACAACAAGTTCTAGAGCTTTTAATTCTCAAGTTCTCTGTATTTGGGTCAGTCTTTCAGTTCTCTGTATTTTCATTTGAGTTATCCGCAGCTCTGAATATTCACAGTGTGTGTAGCCCATGGTAAGCCCTTTTGTGGACTTCCTGACACACTCGTATGTCTTTATTTAGCTTACTTATCTTTTTCTGGAAGTCAGGAGTCCTTCCTCACACGTTTGGGGTTCTTCATATATATTCAAACCACCTCTTTGATTCTGTCATACAGGATTGGGTACCTAGTATTCATGAGGACCCAGAATTTCAAATTCTAATTTTGGGCTTTATGAAGGAGATCCATGAGTGGAGGCTGCACATAAATTAGAATTCGGGTCTCCTATTTCCCCCCTTGTATCGCAACACAGTCTGCATCAGCAAATACTTCAGATTTTTTGGGGAGCAGTTTCAATAAGGGTAAAAAAGGTGTGACCTTTGGGGCATGTCAGACAGGCCAAAACACATCAATGTTAAAGGGATACTAGCTGGGATCCATGCTATAAGCTCTTTATCTGAGGTCTCCAAGACCCTTGCACATGATTACAGACAGCACTACAGTGATGTGGCACTTCAACTAGCAGAGGAGCACCAGGTCCTTTCCTCTGTGCCACCCAATTGTGAGGTAGCTCTGCAGCATTCTTTGATCCTACAAGCATCCTGTCACAGCAATATATGATGGCAGACAAGCTGAGCAGGACCAGAATAGACCCCCTGTATTGGAAATTACTTGAGAGGGTCTTTCTGGGATTGATCCAGTTGTAGGGAGCACCTTACGTAGATCTGTTTACTTCCTTTTAAAAAGACACCTAACCAGATTCTGTTCCAGGGCTCTTTATAAGTAGACTAAGGGAACAGATGCATTTCCACTGATATACAGGGTGATTCTCAAGGTTCTGAGGGACTCTCTGAAGATCTTTCTGTAAACTCCTCTTATGCCCGGCCAACAATAGTTCTCCCTTTTTATGGAATTGGCCAGAGGCAATTGCTGTACTCTTCCTCACAGACTGGATCTACTAACAAAAGGCCAGGAGTGTTTGATACAACCCAGTCTTAAACTATTACAACTGACAGCCTGAACCATCCAGTTCTGATGCCGTTTAGGCACCTCTTTCATGAGGACTTGCAACAGGTACTAAAGGAGGCAAGAAAACCTGCTACTAGGAAATCGTATATCGGCAAGGGGAAAGGATTCACAAGTTGGTGAGTAGCCAGTAACCAGGGTCCTAATAAGGATTATGTTCCACCGATTCTCAAATATGTGTGATAGTTACTGTCCTCCATGCTGTCTTGTTCCACTATCAATGTTCATCTTGCAGTCACTTCAGCATGCCTGCTCCCCTGTTTTACACATGAGGACCCCTAGAAAGAAGATGGCTCCTTCTTGGGACTTTAACTTTGTGCTAAAACTACCCATGTCTTCATTTAAACCTGCTTATGTGGCAGATTTATTGTTCATTACTTGGAAAACTGTTGTATAATTGCTCTGACATCTGCAAGAAAAGTATCTGAGTTGCAAGCTCTAAGTGTGGGTGAGCCCTATCTGGTATTCCACAAGGATATGTTTACTTTAAGAACAAAGCTCTCTCATGCCCAAAGTAGTCTCAGAGTTTACTTGGAATCAGGGCATCAATCAATATCCTAGTGTTTTATACAGAATCTCAAAACCAAGGACAGAAAATTCTACAGATTCCGGACATACATAGAGAGCTTGGGTACTGTCTTAACAGAATTAAGCCCCTTAGAAAAGCTGATCAGCTATTTATTTCTTATGTCCTAAGAAAAGACGACCTGTTTTGACCTGAACTATTTATAGATGGCTGTGCACAGTTATTGCTTTTTGTTATGCCCACCATGGCAAACTGGTTCCAGGTGCACTTTACGAGAGCCTAATCCTTGCCCGATGACATAAGCATTACAGAGGCAGCTGCATGTTCCTCTGTGTACATACATTTGCAAAGCATTACTAACTGGATTCCTTTTCTGTGTCCAGAGCTAGCTTTGCAAGTACCATTCTCCATGGACTCCTGGAGCATTATCCTTCCTCCTTTCAGGCTGGATAAGCTTTGATCAACCAAAATAGCCAAAGGCTGCTGTTGCAGTGGAAATGATGAACATAGTACAGTTGTGTAAGAACCTATCATAACAGCAGGTGTTCAAATTCCACACTGCTGCAGTTGCCACACCCACCCACCATCCACACTTTTTTCTTGTACGTAATTGTTTTTTGTGGATATAAAATGCTTTTGTGTTGATATCTGATCAGAGGTTGAGAATGAAGTTGCTTCCTGTTTTTTTCTATAGACAACAAAGTCCTAAAGTCGCTTCCTGCTGGCTATTATCTGATTTGAGCTGGCCAATCAGCAGCCACTGAGGAAGGTGTGGGCAGGGCAACCAGAGCTTTTGAAACGGGCTGTTTGTTGGTTCTAGGCAGTAAACAACTGGAACAGCCAAAAGTTACTGCAGCAGCATGGAGTTTGAACATCCATTATGGTAGGTTGTCACACAATGGTACTCAAGAATATTTCTAGTGCCATCTTTGCTGAACATTCACAGCATGCCTCTAAATACATTCGGGATGTGTGTTAGAAAGTACCTATAAGGCAAGGAAATATTGTGTTCATGTACTGGTTTAATACTTTTTCTGCTCTTAGGCATTGAAATGTTTCTTTGGAACTGAACTGTAAGTTAATTTACTCTGTCAGTAATGAACTGTGCCTACCTAAAAAATGTAAAATCTGTTCCTCAGTGAAAAATCAATACTGTGCTACTATATCTGCAACTAAGGTACTGCCAGTGCCTATCTAAATGTCAATATAAGGAGTTTTGTTGCATGTTTAGTTGTGTTGTCTAGCCTTTCTGGCCAGGATTGTGAATGAAAAGGGTCATTGAACCAGTTCTACCTGGTTAATTGATATTAAGTAAATTAAGTATCAAGATTCCAAAATTCAGAATGTACTCATTCTCTCTATTATCTGTTACCTCCCCACCCTCCTTTCAGTTTTCTAGTAACTCCATATTTAAAAATTACTTATCACATTCCATTTCTCAAAGATTTTGGGAGTTTTTAGATTTTCTGTGTCTGGTTTACATTTTCTGCTCTCTGCCTTACCATTGGGTTAAAAAAGCTTCAAAAGTGTTTACAATGTATATAGCAGCTGTAATAGCCTATTGAATGTTACAAAAGTACTACAGCATTCATATCTTTCCGAATTTAGATGAGAGCTTTATTTTTGCAGACTTTCAAGAACTATCAGAAATCTTTCTTGGGTAAAGAACGTTTTTCTCAATCTTTGTTTTCAAGTGAACCTAAAGATATACTTTTTCTTTCTGTCTGACATACTATTTGTAGGATTTCTTCTAGGCACATCTCTGATGATGGTATTTCTTCCTCAAGATAAAGCAGAGTTCTATAAAGAATAGTTTCTGACAGTTTCCAACCAGTCTGACAACTGCCAGGGAATGCCTCAGGTTTATAGCTTCATGGCTTCTAAAATTCTCATGGTTCCTTTAGCCTGAATTCATATGAAAAAAATCAGTGGTTCATCAAATCAGTTTGGACTCAACACCAGCACCCCCCTATCCTATCAGATCCCATTGCTGGGTTTGCAAAATGGGAGATAATGTGGTACTCTTTTCTCTTCCAGCTGCTTTTCAGTCTGTAGCTGCAGATGCTTCAGAGATTGCTATGGGAGCTGTACCCAAGGGGGTGAAAGTCCATGGTACGTGGAACAAGCAAGACTGATTACACAAAATTCAGAGAAATGACGGCACTAATAAAAGCTCTGAAATCACTAAACCATCTTTGGATTTCTGGCCCTATACTAGTAATCATGGACAATATGACAGTGATGTGATAACAAAACAGGGGGACTAAATCGTACCCTCTTTATAGACTTGGCTATAGGAGACTGGGAAATAATTCAGTGCAGTCTGGCCCTTTAGGCTACTTGCATCCTATCAGAGCAGAATGTTTTATTAGACAAGTTGCGTGGGACAAAGACAAACACCAACAAATGGAAGTTGTACCATTGTTCTTCCAGGAATTGATTTCCTCATATAGATCTGTTTGCCTCCATGCACAACACACAATTAAACATCTTGCACCATGAAAGACAGATGCCTTTTCGTTCTCATGGAAGGGGGTGCTCCTGTATGGCGCTCCACCATTTCCTCTGATAACCAAGTTCTTTTAGAGAGTCAAAAAGGCTTTCCTAACATGATACTGTTAACTCCATTTTGGCCCAGGCAACAGTGGATCTTCCTTCTGAAAATGGTCAAAGGCAGTTACCGCAAGCTTCCTAGCAAAATGGACTTGCACAATACAGAGGTTCATTGATCCTCCTGTCTTCTAGGTGAACAGATAAAACCCCTTTCAAAAACTGTTTTACTTGAGGCATGGTAGAAAGGGGGGAGACCGGTGCAGATGGCAGAGAAGTAGAGATAGAAGAGTAAGGCCAGGCTAGAGGATAAAAACTCTCTCAAATATTATGGAGAGGTGTCCAAGCCTTAAAAGCTTCCTGGTCTTGTTTTGACACCAGCTAGAAAATCTTTTCCGCATAGCCAAATTTGAGTTTCTTTGCCTCTTTTAATATCTAAAAGTCCAAACTGGGAGTAAACAAACATGGCTCTCTTAATATTTAAAGACAAAACATTTATTCAGGTACAAAGTGGTGAGTGCTTTTGTGCCTTCTGGCACTTCTTCAGACAATACAAACACTTCCCAAAATCTCAATATAAAGGGGTTGCCTCACCCACATTATTTCACAGCACCAAACCATATATCTGCAGTGGGTCTATATTAGAACATCGAAGTTTCAAAACTTTGAATGTTCTAATATTGAAAACTATTCAGCAAAAGCTGAAAATATTGAAGCAACAGAAAAACAAATTTTTTCCTAGGGAAAGAATTTGGTTGTCTGTTTCTGTTGCTTTGGTATTTTCAATGCTGTGGTGGAAAGTTACGGGTTGGGATCAGGTAACTGTGCGATTGAGTGTGGGTTAGGTTAGTTAGGGTGCGGGTTAGGTATGTGTGCATGTGAGGGTTAGGACGGGTTAGGTGAGTTAGGGTTGGGCACGGGTTAGGTATATGTGTGATTGTGTGGATGTGAGGGTTAGGGCGGGTTAGGTGAGTTAGCGTTAGGGTGCGGGTCAGGTAAATGTGCGATTGTGTGGACGTAAGAGTTAGGGCGGGGTAGGTGAGTTAGGTTTAGGGCTCGGGTGAGGTGAGTGTGCTATAGTGACGGAGCTTAGGGTTAGGGTTTGGGTTAAGGTAAGTGGATAGTTAGTGGTGTGTGTATAGTTCAGTGTAGGGGTAGGTGTAAGATTTTAGGTGAGTGTGTGTGGATTGCTGTTAGTTTGGTGTGCTTGTGTTGTATGTGTTTTGGAACAGCAAATTTTTTCCTGTATGTTCGATGTTTTCAGCTTTCACTGAACAAGGTTCGATATTAGAACATTCAAAGTTTTGAAACTTCGCTTTTCTAATATAGCCCCATCTGCAGCAATTAAAATTCACCTGCTGGAAATAATCAACAAATGTAATTTGAGAGAACTCAGCACAGCTCCTCGTGGTGTCCAGCAGAGTTCCTAGAGCAGCAGAGACCAGAAAAGACAAACTTTCCAGATTCTAAGTATTTTTTTTCTGCATTTTCGACTTTTTAAGCCTTTTGACGACTATTTCTGCCTGTTTTATTCTGTTATTACCTGTTTTTTACTGTTTTAATAGCTTGAATTGTTTGTTGCACTTGCTTGTTTAAGTTTTGCTTAAAAGTTAAACAACAGGCTAATACACTCAAGTGTACTAGCTTTTGATAGCAATTAGTCGAAAAACACAGCATTTATTGTATTTTCTGCCTATCTGAAAAAAACTTGAAAAAAACACAAAAATACTCTTGTTTTCCATACTTTCCTAATAGTTTGTTCCAGAGATCAGATTTTGCTGATCTCTGGGCTTTGTCTTGGTTCCTGTGTTTCTCCATTTTCCTTGTTTGGTCAGGGGGAAGTTTCTTTACTCACCAGTGAGAGTGGGGAGTACTGAGCTGCCTGTTTGTCCTCAGAGGAGTGGTTAAAGGCAGTAACTTGTAGTTTATTGGCCATTTTGGGTCATTTCCTGTCTTTTCCAGCCCCTGCTATAAAGCACGCTTTGGCGGGCTTTTCTGGCTATAGAGAACTCAGCACAGCTCCTCGTGGTGTCCAGCAGAGTTCCTAGAGCAGCAGAGACCAGAAAAGACAAACTTTCCAGATTCTAAGTATTTTTTTCTGCATTTTCAACTTTTTAAGCCTTTCGACAACTATTTCTGCCTGTTTTATTCTGTTATTACCTGTTTTTTACTGTTTTAATAGCTTGAATTGTTTGTTGCACTTGTTTGTTTAAGTTTTGCTTAAAAGTTAAACAACAGGCTAATGCACTCAAGTGTACTAGCTTTTGATAGCAATTAGTCGAAAAACACAGCATTTATTGTATTTTCTGCCTATCTGAAAAAAAAACTTGAAAAAAACATAAAAAATACTCTTGTTTTCCATACTTTCCTAATAGTTTGTTCCAGAGATCAGATTTTGCTGATCCCTGGGCTTTGTCTTGGTTCCTGTGTTTCTCCATTTTCCTTGTTTGGTCAGGGGGAAGTTTCTTTACTCACCAGTGAGAGTGGGGAGTACTGAGCTGCCTGTTTGTCCTCAGAGGAGTGGTTAAAGGCAGTAACTTGTAGTTTATTGGTCATTTTGGGTCATTTCCTGCCCCCTGCTATAAAGCACGCTTTAGCGCGGAGTTGCTGCAGGAGCACACAAGAGCAGCGGCGGTTAATCAAGGTTAAACTATTCGGGCTACCTAAAGTCCACTCTTCAAATTTTCCCTTAAAACAGCCTTCCTTGAACTGTACTGCTGATCAAACCAGCGTATTCTATATCTAAAAAGTACAGCTCTACTTGATTCTTAAGTAGACTATTCTTTATCTGTAAAGCATACATAGTACCCCACCAGCCAAAAACCCCTTTTCGATCACCCACATCCACCGGAGTCTTTTTAAAGTCCTTGTCTATTCCTTCTAGCATGTCGAGGGATCAGTTGCTAGTGTCCTCTCCTGCTCAGCTGGTGAATCTGGGAATATTGAGGCAATGTTACAATTGTCTCATGTACACGGACAACCCTCTCCTTCTTCCACAAAACACAAATACATGCGAGAGATGCAACTATATAGCCAAACTGGAGGCTGAGCTCTCTCAACATAGAACTGGCAAGACCAGACAGGAGGAGAAGGTAACCACACACACCACAAACCCAGTCTGCCAAACAGTCACAGCCCTTAAGGCCAAACACAATGCCAGACACACTCGTCATTGGTGACTCCATAGTCAGACACACTGACGTCCCGGTCACCAGATTGAGTAAGGAAAAGGTCACAGTAAGCTGCCTGTTGGGCGCTAGAATCTGCCACATAACACAAGCACTCAGGTCTCTCAACAGCAGGTACAAGTACGACTCTGTCATTGTCCACGCTGGTGTGAATGACCTGAGACGTACCTCCTTGGACTACATGAAAAGAGACATAGAGGAGCTCTCTGATTATGTAACCCAGGCAGGTATGACCCTGACCTTGAGCAGTATCCTACCTTCACCAAGAATGATGCCACAATACAGAGACAAGATGATCAGCTTTAATAATTGGCTTAAACTCTGGTGTCATTCAAAGGGGATCCAATGTCTGTCTGCCTGGGATGACATGCTGGACAAGCCACGCTGCTTCGCAAGGGATGGCTTGCACCTGTCACCCCTGGGCTTCTGGATATTGGCAAAGGCTCTTGCCACCCCCATAGTGCCTTTTTAGGCAAGGCTCAAATTCTCAACCTACCACCCTAGAACACAAAAAGGAAAAAACTAAGGGTAATGCTGCTCAATGCCAGAAGTCTCAACCTCAAGATGCACGCACTCGAGGCCCTTCTCAGTATAGAGAACATCGATGTCTGTGCTGTGACTGAAACCTGGTTCAAGGCTCCAGAGAGCACCCCGGCACTATCAGGTTTTACCTCATATCATGCGTTCCGGCCCCAAAATCCAGACAACACCAAGAAGGGAGGGGGGGTGTCTATATTCATCAAGGACACCCTCACCTCTAGGTTGGTGGCAATGCACGATGCATCGGAGACCATCCAGGTGCAATTAACCATAGGCAAAACTGCTCTGCAATTTGTAGCATGTTACAGGCCACCATCTCAATCTCAGGAACCTCACATAGCTTTCCTGAAAACACTGGAGGGGATAAATGTATCTCCAAACACCATCATACTAGGTGACTTCAACTACCCAAATATAGACTGGGATCACAACTCAAGCCCCAACACTCTAGCCCAAAGGTTCCTAGAGTTCATAAACTCAAATGCCATGGAACAACTAGTCACCATCCCCACAAGAGGAGAAAACATACTAGATCTCATCATCACGAACATGGGGTCACAATGTTCAACACCGGAAGTATACCCCTCACTGGTGAGATCAGACCATAAACTAATCTCACTGGAAGTCCACATCCCGCCCCCACCTGAGATAAAAAAGACCACAGTGAAGAACTTCTCAAAAGCCGACTTCACACTTCTAAAGACTGGTGTGGTCTCTCTTAAGGCCCCCGAGCCTGCGGAAACCATTACTCAAGCCGCTGAATCACTTACGAATGCCTTCTACCAGCACCTACAGGACTGCATGGATCAGGCAATCCCAAACAAAACAAAGACTCTTTGTACCAAAGGCAAGCTTCCAGTCTGGTGGACCCCAGCCATAAACAAACTCTACAACAAAAGGAGGAAGCTACTACAAGATAGAGCAAAATCCTTAAAAGGGAAAACACCTTTGATCATTATAAGTAAAAAACTAAGAGCTCTCATAAAATCATCCAAGGCAAATTTTGAGAGAAAAGTCGCTAAGGACTCAAAAGACAATCATAAGGCCTTCTTTAGCTATGTTAGAAACCTGGGAGGAAACTCCCAGATATGCTCAGAATTAGTTCAAAATGATGTAAAAATTACTGAACCTACAGACATTGCCAACATACTGGCTGACAGGTTCAGTGCAAACCCCCCCCCAAAAGGTGAGATATCTATACCAGAGGATTGTAACCCCCCAAACATCTCTAATGCTCAGGTGAGAACTGCTCTCTCCAAGGCAAAAAACACAGCATCCATGGGACCAGATTGTGTCCCCGGTTGTGTGCTCCACGAACTCAATGAGGAATTAAACCCACAGTTAGGGCAGCTGTTTAATCTTAGCCTCACCTCAGGATACGTGCCTAAGGAGTGGCGTACGGCAACTGTGGTCCCACTTCACAAAGGCGGTGCCTCCACCGACCCTGGAAATTACCGTCCCATCAGCTTGACAAGCCTGATCTGCAAAGCTATGGAGAGGATCATAATGGAACTCATAAATAAAGACATAGGGGACTTGCAGACTTTGGATCCGACCCAGTTTGGCTTTGTCAAAGGAAGATCATGCCTTTTAAACTTGGTTGACTTTTTTGAAACGGTCACCAAGGCCATTGATGAGAGAAAGGCAGTCCACACAGCCTACCTCGACCTGGCAAAGGCTTTCGACACAATACCCCACTCAGGTGGTATTGAAAAACTCATCAGCTTAAATGTAAACCCATACGTCACAAGATGGGTTGCAAACTGGCTAAGTGACAGAACCCACAGGGTCAGAGTTGCTGGCGCCATGTCAGACTCAAAGCCTGTCACAAGTGGTGTCCCATAGGGCTCAGTCCTGGGCCCACTCCTGTTCGGCATCTACTTTTCAGAAGTACAAGCAAACACAGGAGGATTATGGCTGACAAAATTTGCAGATGACTGCAAACTGGGCGCCATAGTTGAGAACACATCTGACACAGATATCCTTCAGAAGGGTCTTATAGAAATGGATAACTGGTGCCAGAGCCATGGCCTAAAGTTAAACGCCAAAAAATGCATAGTCATACCCTTCAGGAAAAAACAAGGTTACCCCTAGCTACTATATAGGTGGCAACCCACTAAGCACAGAAGAGGTTATCAGGGATCTGGGGACCCAGGTTGACAGTAACCTTTCGTTTGACACTCACGTTGCCAAAGTAGTTAGGAAGACCTTCTACATTGCCCACCTGATCATGAAGGGATTCACATCTAGATCAAGGGAAGTCATCGTCCCCCTGTACTCATCACTCATCAGACCAATAATTGAGTACAATGCCCCATTCGGAATGTATCTGACACGACACCTGCAGCAACTGGAAAGGCCCCAAAAGTTCCTCACCAAAAGGATAAAGGGTCTCAAAAATATGTCCTATGCTGCCCGACTGAAGGAACTCCAGCTCTATTCAGTCGCTTACCGTCTGCTCAGAGGTGACCTGTGCCTGACATACAAGGCCATGTCCAACCCAGAATTGATGAACATGCTTCACCTCAAAAAATCTAGATCCCTCAGAACTACAAGGGTGGGAGGCTTAAACCTTGACACGGTTATTAATAGGAAGTGCTGGAGGGACAGATTCATCACCCAGAGACTCCCTATGCTGTGGAACAAAATCCCGGTACATGTGAGGCAGAGCACCTCGCTGGCTTTGTTCAAGAGAAATCTTGACCAATGGATGGGAGATCACAGATATACCCCAGGGATTATCTCAGTGTCACTGCTTGACAGTGGCACAGCAAAATAATGGGCATAGTATCCTCCAAACTAAAACTCTGGGCTAGGCTTATAAATGCCCTTGGGCAGATAGCCTAGTATGAACCTATAAAGACTTCACATATCAGTTAACTTATGAAATCCTTACATACAAAACAGAAAGTCTGAAATTACACATAAAAAATAAAATAAAAGCATTAATTCTCACTTTCACTATCAACAGCTATATAACCATACAGAGAAGTGACAGCAGCAAACTTCAATCAAAATTTACTTTCTCACATATAAAACTACTGATGTCAACCTTCTCATAGTTGTAATACTAGAGTATACCAAAAGATGGCAGTCATATACTCCATACAGAAATGTATTCCAAAATTCCTGAGGCAAACACCTAACACTCGCATATTAGGCCGATAAGGTGTTTGTTTTGACTTCACATTACATTTGTTGATTATTGCAAGCAGGTGAATTTTAATTGCTGCAGATATATGGTTGGTTGCTGTGAAATAATGTGGGTGAGGCAACCCCTTTTTATTGAGATTTTTGCAATGTTTGTATTGTCTGAAGAAGTGCCAGGAGGCATGAAAGCGCTCACTAGTTTGTATCTGAATAAATGTTTTGTCTTTTATTTAATATCAAGAGAGCCGTGTTTGTTTACTCCCAGTTTGGACTTTTGTTACTGCATTTTGCTTTTTTGGGAGAGCTTCAAACCCAGCTACTTTTGGATTTGTGTTTAGCTCTTTTAATATCTGCTGCATGTCCACAGAAAACTGGTGCTTAAAATGTATTAAAATGATTTAAATATGGTACTAATATGAAGAAAATGAAGTCTGGAGTGGATCAACAAACCCCTACGTTGTGCTTGTATATCATTAGCCGTAGGTACAACAGTGCAGATGCTCATTAGGGCAATTTCCTTGGTTACAGTTTAGTGTAGATTTGCCTTGTTAGTTATTTCTTTTATAGGGTATTAGGGCTGTTTTTAACGTACAACCCTCTGGTCCAAGCACTTTATTTTGTCCTCTGCATAAGAAATTACAGGAGGTCAAAGATAAGGCTGTAGAGAATATATACACTAGGAATTACCTCTCCAAGGTATGATCCTTCTGTAAAAATAAGATAGGATGGAAAAAGTACAACGAAAAGAAGAATTTTCCAGCATACAATTTTTATTTTATTTATTTTATTTTTTTATTTTACATTTGTTGACCGGGCTAGTCTAACTGGATATATGTTCATTTTCAGTAGAGGCCTGGGGAGATAAGCTCCGAGGAAACAAACAAAATCTCATAATCAAAAATTAATGTATACAATGAACATTGCAGGTGCAGTACAGAGAATAATCAAAGAGCTCATTCTTTCATAACATAGTGCAAAATATACAGATACAATTAGTACAATACAAAATATAGTTGCAATACATCATAAAGAAAAAGATGTCAGCTGAATTATACAATATATTAGTAAAAGTAGTCTTCTTAATGAGATTCTGAAGATGTAAGCACTAGTATAGAAGGACAAGGTAAGCTGTTATTAAGAAAAGGAACTTGATTACTGAGAAGAGGAGGGTAGGTTGAACCAGGTAAGAAGAGCTAGTTGATCAGTAAGGTTTAGTACAAAGCAGTAGCAACAAAAAAAGAATGGAAAGTACCAACAATCACAGCAAACATCAGATGAGGAAAGACTGTTCTTGTCTCATTTTAGGGGGGGGGGGGCAGGCCTTTATCCTTTGCCTCCTTTGCTTTATTTGCAATGCGTTGTGTTTTCTCAATTTACAAAATATTGGTACATTATAATCAGTAACTACAAACAAAGCTTGGAAATCTCCATAGGTTGTACACAAGTGTATTGTTCCCTTAAAGTCACAGACCAGTTCCAGATTCCTCAAAATACTAGATCCAGAAAGTTCTTCCACTATTTCAGCTGCTTTCATAGTGTCATGCTACCATCATGTAAGAGATGATGGGGTGTATGCAAGGTTATTTCTAGTGCCATAGAATTGACAGCTTATACCTAGATCTGCCATACCTCACCAGCTTCATGATGGCACAGAACTTCAAGTTGTCTCCATGACACACATGTGATCACTTTGAAATGTAATCACTAACTATTGAATTGACAGTGAAACAGTGACTATCAAAACTTGTTTCGCTGCTACTCTTTTGGCACATGGGCTAATTCCTTCCTCCACCTCCAGCCCCTGCAACATAAGTATAGTAACTCTGAGATTGTGTTGTCTCAGAGAAAGGTAACTTATGAGGTCCTAGTGTCTCTGTCTGAACAAAAAAAGAACTAGTCACACATTTATGATCATACTTCTTCATAATCATCATCCTCTGATCCAGAATGCTTGGTTGATAACTCGATAATGAGGGAAGTGTCTCCATACTTCTGTCCACAACTCCCACAGACAGAATGTAAATGTTCAGGTACAGAATTACTTTGCTGATTCTCGTGTATTCATATTGGCCTTTGTACTGTACCCAAGGTATTTACCAGATGTCTAGCTCAATTTTTCACTCCTATTAGGCTTCACAGAGTAGTAGTACCTATTTAGTCTTGCTTTAACAACTGTCTTATACATGCCTAAGCTTGAAGAGACTGCATTTGACCATACAGCAAACTTTTTAATGCTTTCATATTTTCATTTTTTTAATCATTACAGCTGTACGTGAACAGTTATCCTTTCCAAAGTGCTGCACTATTTCTCCTCTATAGTCATTTCTGTTCTTTTTTAGTCACATCTGATAAAATCATACCATCCAATACTATTAACCTTCACAGATTTTATATATATATTTATATATTTTTTTAATCACTTTCCATTTTTATCAGTTTTCTTTACTCCACTTTGTAACTTCCTCTTCATCACCCTGTTTGCAGTGGTTAGCTTCATCTTCCTCCAGCTGTATCCCATTCTCTTTAATTAATTATTGAAGCTTCATATACATTGTTAATTTCAGCATTAAACATAGTATCCCCTTCTTCATCTGTTCCTCCACCCCCACATGTTCATTACTGTCATGGGATGCTTCAATTTCTACAGCAATATTTGTATTCATTTCAATATCATTTGTAATAATGCTTTCATTCCTCCTCCCCCTCCCTTATTTCATCAGTTTTGTCTTATAACACTAGTCAGACCTTAAATAGCTTTTCATATTGCATTTTCTGCAAATCATTTAACAGTTCTTAAAGGAACGTGCATATTTTCTACAGTCCGAGTGCCTTCTTTTTGCACAGGCTTGAATGTGATGAGTCCCCTCCGAAATTTGTCTACCTAAAACGTTGTTCCTATTTTTCCATTTATCCTAACAGCATTTGGTAATGCACCAATTATCTCTCAACCTTCGTTCCACACGTTACATTTGTCTATTACTTCTCATTTCATAAAAGTTGACAACAGTCATTGAAAAAAATTTAGTTTGGTTTCTGAAATTTCTGTTTTTGAATTGCACTGTCACTCTTAAGGCTGCATGTTTATGTATGTAAACACTTAGTCCTTTCATGGTATACAGCAGCATTTGTGTTTTAAGAAGCACTCACTTGTAAACATCTCTGCTAGAGAAAAAGTCTCATATGTTACTTCACAGAATTCATTTGTTCCCAAACATATTAAAACTCTGGCATCTTCCACAGTGTAACCCAAATGATTTATGTCATAAGTAATTCATGTGTTTATTGACTTACTCTGTTCTTATACAGACAACGGGTCACTTTCTTTCCTTATGTTAAACACTGATCTTGCTACTAACTCACTCTGTCCACCTGTGGCTACAGCTGCATATGACCAGTGTGCATTCTTAGCTCTCGGTGCCTCACAATCTTCTTATCTTTGCTCTAAAACCTCCATCCTTCTTTCTGTTCCACCGCATTCCTTTTCCATTTCATCATTTAGCAAAGAACTCTGCAGTGCATCTCCCTCCACACTGCATAATGATCATGAACCCCCTCCTGACCAATCATTCCTAATCGCCTGGGTCAGGAGAGGTCATCCTTTAGGCAGCTGTCGGGGTGGTTCAACTTGTTTTGCATTGTGTCCAAAGCACTGACTCTGAAGTGCTGGGAAGGGGAGTGGAATGGCTAACCACAGAGGCTTTCCCCTCAGTTCCACAACCAGTATTCCTTCCAAATAACCCTGCTATTACCACAGAGCATGTTTAGTGGTTCCCTGGTCTGCTCCAGGGGAAATTGTACTGACTCATTATGCATCGGAGTGCATGCAATCCTCCCCACTCTCTGGGAGAGGTGAGCAGGTTGTACCACTTCACTCCACCCCCTCTCTGTCTGCTTCCTCCAGTGCTGGAGACACTAATTGAACCCTGGCCAAGCTGGGTTACAGGAAGGGTTCCTTCCTTCTGTGCCATGGAGCCAGGCAGTCTGCACAACACTTGTAGAAAAGTTTAAACCCATTGTAAAAGCATCTCCCTCAGATTCATCTGCACACAGCACCACCGTTTATACTCAGAAAATCACAAAATCATGATTTCACACAATTGTCATTAGTCATGCCTCCCTCTGCTATCACCATTATTTTTACTGTAATATTCTCCATTCCCCAGATATCTTCATAATACATGACCTTCTCTCTGTCCACTTGTACTTCTGCCATGTTTGCTATTCTATGTCTAGCAGCAGCAACTGGTATCATCTAGAAAAAGAGTGGGGTAATTTTCCCAGTGCCCTGTAAAATTTCTCTTAATTGGCATGAACATTACCATGGGCACTCCATGCAAATAGGCCACAGGCCTAATGGGGATAACCTGCTCAACAAAACATTAATAAAAACTTATAACTGACAAGATGTCCAGTTGTGCTCAGTAAGTAGCCTGACAATGACCTGTGTATGAAACTCCTTGCTTGGACAGCTACCCATTCCAACCATAAGGCATCTCACCAACCACCTTGCTCATAGTGCAGTGGCTGGTGCAGTAAGGGCAGCAACATGCCAGGCCCCACCTTATGGATTTCCAAGAGAATTTTAAGCATCCTTCCTTAAAACCTGATTCAGCGGCTCTGATCTTTTCAGGATGCAGGTTCAGGCAAAACTTGAGGACAGTGGAAAGGAAGCCTAAATCCTTACAGCTGATAACTTAGATTTAAACTCCCTCTGTAAGATGGAAAAAAGCTCATGGCAGAGATCAAGAACCAACAGCCAGTGAAGAACTAGCACTGGTATGGTGGTGATTTCCTTGGCATTCACCATCCGTATGGTAGAAGTTCTCTTCCTAACCAAGGATTTTGCAGCCCCCCATTAGGGGAAATGCAGCAGCAGCAGCCTCTGATGCTTTCCCCCAGCGACTTTACTTGGAAGGCATTCAGTAGATCACATGTCCCTCTATCTGCAAGCCATGGAGACCATGGCATGCAACAGGGTGATAATGGACGGAATATCCAAATGCTACCTGATACCTTTTTGCTCCCCCCTCACCAGCTTCATTGTTTTCCTCTGCCTGATATTGCATTATTTTACTCTTCCTAGCATCACTCATCAGAAGAATGCAGCATTTTTAGAGGTATAAAACTTTCTTTAAAAACAGGAGCCATCCAAGAGATCCTACCACAGCAGATAGGGTCAAGTTTCTACTTCAGGTTCCTCCTGAGTGCCAAATATCAAGTATTTCAAGCACATTTTAGACTTGAGCAGCATAAACCAATTTGTACCAAAGCAAAAGTTCTGGATGGTTGTGGTGTAGTCAGTCCTGCATTGCTTGCAAGATTAGATAGGATGTTGTATTTGGGCTTCCAGGGACCATACCTGCATGTCAGGATCACAAAAACAGTCCTTCATTTCTTTGTAGAAGATAGTCATTATCAGTTTTGGGCTTTTCCTTTCAGGCTGTCCTTTATTCTCGAGGACTTCCCAAAGTGTATGGCCATGATTTCAGTGTATCCTGAGGCTGCATGACGTAAACTCCAGTACCTTAGTGGCTCTTTGCCTGTCCATCTTAGAGAAGTTGCTAATAGCTCCTGATTCTCTTCTTCAGAAGTTCGACCCCATGAGAATTACCCTAAAACTGGCCAAGATTCAGATGTAACCATCACAGACTCTCAAGTATATAGGATGCTGGACACCCTGCTTTGCAAAATAAGTCCCTCACTAGAAGAGGTGCTTTCTATTTCACAAGCAGTCAACAGGGTTTATCAAGCAACATTCATGTAAATGGCTGTGTGCCCGAAAGTACTGTAGCTATTAGTAGCCATGGTATTTCTTATTCGCTTAGTGAAATATCCTATGAGGCCTTTCCATTGGGCACTACTATTGTTTCACTGGAGCCAGTGCCCATCTCTTATGTCAGATCACATCGGCAGTTCTCTGCCCTGTTAGAGATGCATAGAATAGTGGCTTCTTGACTCCATCCCTGGGCAGCCCATTCCAACTTCCCAATCTCCTTGTGACTAGATTCCTCATTCCTGGGATATAAGCATTATCAGGGGCAGATGATCCTCTGTAGTCACCATTATTTAGTGTTTCCATTCATGAAGCTACACAAGTAGGTCTAGGAGGAAATATGTCCCAGAGATTGAGAAAAATGAACCAGACCAAGTCAGACTGGAAAAGTACACACTTACCATAATGATGGACCTGTACAGGCATCATTCATCCTAATATACATACCTGCCAACCTTCTCCCAGCTTGGAAGAGGGGGGAGTCCCTCTTGAGTTGTAATGGTGTGGTATGTGCACTACTCCAAACCTACCCCAGATCTGGAGAAAAATGGCAGTACTCAGGGACTTATGGGTAATGCAAACAGCCTTAGTCTGGGAAAGTTTTATCAGTGTTGAGGAGACTGAAACTTGATGTTTGTCCTAGTGGTTGAGAAGAATGAAGCACAACCGTGCAGAGCTTGTAGATGCAAGTTATGATACGTACATAACTTTCAAATACACATATCAGAACATTTCCGAATCAGAATTTTGTGATCAACTTGAATTGAAAGCTTTGGACATATTCAGAAAGTTGACATCCACTGGGAAACCTACATCTGAGGCTACAGTGACAGCACTGTAAAAATGAGGGTTAGTCTTATTGATGGCAGAGTGATATTAAGATCCAGTAATTTACTTAACTAATCGAAAATGCAGTGTTCTGTAGGCTTTACAGGATCTTTCAGAAAGTTGATAATATGATCATTTAATGCAGAGTCAACCTTCTTTTCATTTCCTTTTCTCAACCACAGGCAGTGGTGTTTGGTGCTTTCAGTCACTTGGAACTGAAACCTCACACGTCCCTTTTTCCACCAGTTCCTGTAATCCTAATAATTCTGTTAAACCTAAAAAGAGCAAAATCAAACTTAATCCTTAAGCATTCCAAGTTGCATTTGACAGCCATGGTGTACTCTTTTAATCCTGATGTTGCTGGTTTCTTTAACCTTGCTTATTCATAATAGCCTCTTGCCTCCACGGGAATCTAGAATGGTATATTCCTATCTCATATATGTGTATAACATCTTGTAGGATTGTAAGTAATTACAATCAACCAAACTAAAAAGGAGAGTTCCAGCAGATAAATATCTGATCCCGTGTCAGAAACGAATTCAGAAAGAAAAAAACTGGTCAGACAAACATGAGCTATACTTTAATTCTCCAAAAAGTAACAACTATCAAGGAACTCTTCCCTAGAATCCAGCACTTCATCCTCATCAGAAAAATCAGAAACCTTAAGTCCCTTAAAAGGAGTGGAAATGAAAGCAACAGAAAATGGTACAGACAAACCATGAGGCGATTTTAAGACCATGAGGGCCTTAAAGAGACTCCGAGTGAAATCCTGCTCCTCTTTATGGGAGTCCTTTGCAACAGGGACAAAATGCCTGGTCTTTTGCTTTTTCTTAAGGGGAACTTCTGCACTAAAAAGCCTAGGAAGTGCTGAACACTGTTTAACTTTAACAAGGGAACCAGGGACTTCTTCCTCTACTAGAATCTGGGACTCCCCTCAAGGCCCTTCAGATATGATAAGGCATGGCTTCCACTTTTTGTCTGCAGCAGATCTAAACACATCCTCCGTGGACATGCAGATAGTCAGCCCAGTGTTGGCCTCCTACAGGGATGTGGCAGAAGTGCAGGCGATGGAACTGTATGGTCCTAAGGTTCTACGTCCAATGCCCACCAACAGAGACAGCTGACAGAGGCTGGACAGCAGAAGCCTCTAAACGTATCTTCTTGGACTCTTTTTGGTAAGTGTCAGAACCAGAAATCATGGTTCCATGAGGTACCAATTTCAGACATTATTTTTCTAAACGCACATGTCATTCAAGACCCTGCTCAGGGTCCTAGGTACAAGGGATGGAAAAATATCGCAGTCAGTGTGATCATGGTCCGTGTCTAAACAGAAAAGGCACTGTTTTTGCCTGTCTTTATAGGGAATCTGTCTCCTCCACTCACATTTCCCCTTTCTGGATGACATGTAAACAAAAAATCAAAACAAATTAAATAGAAGGAATGGTCCCTAATGGGTTACTTATTTGCAGTCAGCTCTGTAGGTGAAACAACAAGATAAACAACTTACAGACTGGATTCAAAAAAACAGTATTCAGACTGGCAGCAAAGACATTCTGAGGATTTGGCTGTAGTAAGTCACTTATATACTTTATACCTCAGACATAGAATGCACATCTAATGTACAGCTTAAAAGGGCCTAAGGCTTTGGTATGCTGGCTGGACATACAGCTATCCATGGCAGGATATTCCATTTGTAAGAAATACTGCAGCAGTGATAAGGACTATACCATTCTTAAGGCAGAGAATCACAACTGAGTAATATATCTCTAGCTGGAAGGCCTAAGTGTACGTGTGTGTTTTTTTTTGTTTATTCAAACGTTTGACTCTTCGGTCACCGTTCCCTCCATTGCTTCCTCTGGTCATTCTGGTATCTGTGGACCAACAGGATGCTTATATCCATTTTCCTTACATTACCAGTTCTCTGCTTTGCCTTTTGGTTCCTCTACAACATGGAGGGTTTTCACAAAGTATTTTGTCCCAGTCTTAGCCTTTTGCAAATTCCAGGGTGCTCAGGTATTTCTCTAACTGGATGAACTGCTTATTCAGGCCCCTTCTCGGCAGCAGCTTCTGCAGGATTTTGAATTCACCCTGCTCCTCCTTTGCAGTGTGGGTTTCACTCTCAATCTCAAAAAGTCTATCCTGACCCCTTCACAGGACCAGATTTTCTTGAGATGCAGGGTCCAGACCCTTTCAATGATGACTTTTCTTTCACCTCCTAAGGTATTCTGTCTGACTGCACTCTTCCAGTCTCTTCTTTCTTTACAGGTGATATCTGCATGACAGCTTCTTTAAGCCCTAAGGTTTATGGCCTCTGTCATTCCAATAGGTCCTTTGGCCGTGTACCATATGTGGAAGCCCCATTAGTTCCTTAAAACAATCTGTCTGCATCATCATCATCCTCCAGACCTTCCTGTCCCCCTCTTGCCTTGTCGCAGACTGGAATTTGTTTGGTGGATTCACCAAATTTCTCTGAATCATGGTCTTCCTTTTCAGGTGCCTTCCCCTACACAGGAGATGTTTAGACGTATTTCAGACCTGGAACCAAATAATTGTAGCAAACTGGTGAAAATAAAAACTAAAAAACACAAATTCACCAGTAGGACTAGTAGACACAAGTTTATTTTTCAAGTTAAGCGCTTTCATCAAAGTAAAATTGACTTTCTCAGAACAATATACAGTCATGTGGATTTAAATATATTACACTGTCACAGGATAGGTGAGGAATCCCACCAGTCAAACAAAAGACCTCTTGAATAAATTAATACCTTAAAGGTATACACTATAAACACTAAAAATACAATAAAATGCATTTCTGTAAGGAAATTATATAAAATTAAACCCTTTCCGCTCTTTCTTTTAAAGCAGGCAAGATAGATATAAAATCATTTAATCCTGGACACAGATTAGCTGCCAAACAAAACTATCACGTCAGTTACCTCTTGTTTAAAGTGACCCTAATATTTTACAAGCAGTGGGTGAACAGCCTATTTTTTGTATTAAAGCGGGCCGCAACTTGAAACTTACCTTGGAGGGTAACATGAACAATAGTAGTGAAAAAAATGAATTAATTCACCAAAGCCTGTGGTTGTTGTGCACAGTGTAGATATATACTATCGGCTGCTAGTTTGAAACTTGATAATATTAACCAGGACACAGTGTTTTTCAAAAAAGGTAACTGTCAGACTAGCAAAATAGTTTATCTGGCAAAGTGTAATTCCTGTCCGGGGTTTTATGTTGGGAAAACTGAGAGGGCTCTCAGGTCCAGGATATATGAACACTTATATGACATTAAGAATTCAAAAGAAACCAATGCCTTATTTAGGCATAGCAAAAGATGTGTTAATTTCTCTGGATTTAAGTTTGGGATATTAGATACCATCGAAATAAACCCCAGGGGTGGCAACTGGAAAAACACTTTAAACATGAGGGAACTGATGTGGCAGCTAATCTGTGTCCAGGATTAAATGATTTTATATCTATCTTGCCTGCTTTAAAAGAAAGAGCAGAAAGGGTTTAATTTTATATAATTTCCTTACAGAAATGTATTTTATTGTATTTTTAGTGTTTATAGTGTATGCCTTTAAGGTATTAATTTATTCAAGAGATCTTTTGTTTGACTGTTGGGATTCCTCACCTATCCTGTGACAGTGTAATATATTTAAATCCACATGACTGTTTGTATATTGTCCTGAGGAAGTCAATTTTACTTTGATGAAAGGGCTTAACTTGAAAAATAAACTTGTCTACTAGTCCTACTGGTGAATTTCTGTTTTTTATATTTCAGACCTGGGTTGGAGTTCTTCCTCCAAGAATGTTAGGATTCAGAGTGTTTGGCCTCTGCCACAGGTAAAAGACCATATTAACATCAAGAGATGAGAGCTCTGCTTTTATCTCTC
The DNA here is from genome assembly GCF_019279795.1 of Protopterus annectens. NCBI lineage: Eukaryota > Metazoa > Chordata > Ceratodontiformes > Protopteridae > Protopterus > Protopterus annectens. Next base: position 838,714,495 of record NC_056725.1, on the reverse strand, counting down.
TAGGCTTTGCATTCACTCTGGATTCCAGGTCCCCTCAATGTTTTACAGACAATACATTCATGTGGTACTTAAATAAGCAGGGGGACAAAGTTTTAACATATTTGCAGACTGTCCCCTCATAGTCTGGTATTTTGCTGTCTGCTATCACGAGGTGGTTTGCATTCCCTCAGGATACAATCTGGTGTCAGGCAGTCTAAGCAAGTTCAGGACAGATCCTCATGAGTGGTGCTTCATAGGCAGGATTTCCTGGACATTGTCCATAGGTGGGGTATTCCTCATTAGATATTTTTGCCTCCTCCTGAACAAACAGTTTCCCAAGTTTTGTTCCAGAGTGCCAAGTTCTCTGGCTTAGAAACTGGACACCATGTCCTTTTCTTGGAAAGGGATGTTCCTGTATGCTTATCCCCCTGCTTCCTTTGTTGCCAAGGGTCCTACACAAGATCACATAGGATAGGTCCAAAATCTTGCTGGTGACTCCCTTTTAGCCCAGACAACATTGGTTTCCCATTTTCTTTCACCTGGTCAGTGGTAATCCCTACACGTTACCTAAATGAGTAGATAATCTTATCCAGGGCAATGGCTGTCTCATTCGCCCTCATCTTCTCACCCTGCAGTTGACTGTGGTTTATAGGGTTTTATTTCCTTTTAGATACCATTTTTCTGAGGGCATGCTTTGGTTTTACAGGAGGCCAGAAAATGTACTACTAGAAAATCTTTGCTAAATGGATGAGATTTTCTATCTGATGTCCCTGATGTGAACAGAACCCTCTGTTGGTGGGTATTCCTACAGTTCTTATTTTTGTGAGTTGCTCAAGTCTGGTTTGGCATAATCCTCTATTAAAGCTCATCTGTCAGCCATTTTTGCTCGTCGCCTTTGAATCTACCCCTTTCCTCTAGGTTTGAGGTTAAACAGTTTTTGAAAGGCATCCTTCATATTAGTCCTCCAAGAAAACCAGTTCATCCTTCTTGAGACCTTAATTTTGTTCTTGAAAAGCTGACTCAGACACCTTTTGAACCAGCAGCTTCTTCTACCTTGCAGCTGTGTACCTGGAAGACTTAGGTTGGTGGCTGTGACCTGCCAAGATAGTCTCTGAGCTGCTGGCTGTTATGTTGGTCCCTCTTTTTCTGTTTTTTTTTTTCACATAGACAGTATATCTCTTGGACCAGTCCTTTTATGCCTAAAGTGGTCAATGACTTGTCTTGAATCAAACCATTCATCTTCCATCCTTTTTTACCTCTCCTCACAATAGTAGTTAGAGGGTTCTACTTTCTTTGAGTTTGCACAGACAAATCGGATATTATTCAGATAAGATTAAGAACATTAGGAAACCTAAGCAGCTTTTTGTTTCATGTCAATAAATTTTTTGTTGTTTCTAAGCAAACCATCACCTCTTTCTTATTCTTTTCACAGCAAGCAGCTTCCTTTTCCTTGCTCATTCTACTAAAGCAGTTGCTTCCTCTTAGTCGTGATGCTCATTCCATTGTGGACTCTGCTACTTGGTCTCTGAACATACCTTTGCATAGTGCTACAAGCTGGATGTGGCTTCTAGGTCTATGGAATGTTTTGCCAGATCCACCCTCCATGGGTGTTTGGAAGGTTATTCTTTTGCTCCCTCTTTCTCCTCCCACCTTACTCAGTAGCTTTAGAACTATCCCTTTTATAATGAATACTGAAACAGTGATATGGAAGGACATAGTAAAGTTGTGGAAGATCTTACCATAAAAGTAAATGTCCTGCTTTTTACTGTTGCAGTATTCCATCCCTTCCTCCTTCTCCCTGTTCATTTTTTCTTGTTGCCCTCAGAATGGCCTTTTTTTCTCCCCTTTTTGGCTGTACTTGTTTTATTAATGTTTTCCTCTTGGGTTGCTCTGGTTTTCCTAGGTGATGTTTGGTGCTTACAAGGGCCTAAGGCTTTGGTATGCTGTCCCAGACATATGGCTATCCTCACCAAGATATCCCTTTTGTAAGGAATATTGCCACAGGCAAAAGTAGGACATCTACTGTCATGAAAAGAGCTTACACAATTGTACTTTTTTGTTTGGCTCAGCAGTGGGTTGCTACCTTTTTCACAGTAACTTGGACCTTTTCTCTCTCTCCCTCCCCACCCTCAGCCAGGATGTTGCGCATCTTCCCAACCTTTGTTTTGACTGGGTAAGCTGCAGTATGGACAACATTGCTCAGCAGCACGTTGGGGATATTAAAACTATGTTCAGTAATAATACCAGAAAAATGATAGTACAACATAATATTCCAGGTACGAAAAAAAACTCAGTTTGAAATGTTCATATTATTAAAAAAAAATCATGACAGAATCTGTGACAACCGACCAATACCTCACTGGACTGCCAACATTTAAATGATGTCCCTTACTATCCTGGGTCAGTAACTAAGGAGCTTCAGTCCTCACTACTTACTCCAATATGAAACTGTCAGTCACTTCAACAGAAGTAATATTTCACAAGTTTCCCTTAAGAGCACAACAGGAATGCACTGTTTTCTGGGACTGGACTATATACCTCTGTCAACCCAAGTATATTTTCTTGTTATACACTTCAGAGCAAAATGACCCGGTTTAAGACCTCTGATACACTCATACTCAAAGTAAACTTAAATCTCACATATACAAACACTTCTGGGAAAACCTAACACAGATTGCCAGCTGTGTCTTTTTCCAAAAAATAATACAGTAATGCTGCCACCAATCAGTGGGTCTTCGTGCCCTTCTAAAGGGGTGTCCAATTATGAAAATTAATTATCAAAATAAATGATAGCTATGACCAGAACAGCCAGGCCTTCGAGGTGATCTAGAGAGTATCAAACAGGTACGAGCATTCTCTAATCTCTAAAGAAAAATACTGGTTTCCAGCCATAGTGTAAAGTAATGAAAAACATTTAATAATAAGTAAAATGATTACAAGATTGTAAATCAATACCTCTCAGTAAATACCAGAATTCATTCACTAGAAATGTAAAATCAAACTGCAGGCTAAGAGTCCATTATTCTAGAAAAAATTCTATCTTAATAACTAAGCTTTTCTGATCTAACTAAAGAATACGGTCTCTGATATACTCTAAGATATAATAGCAAGGCCAAGGCAATCTTAGTCTTTTTTAGTGATTTCCCTTTGCTTGGTGTCCACTGACTGCTCAGTACTTGAACAACTGCAGACTCAACTGTCTTATTTCAAAATATAACAGTCAGCTGTTTAAAAAAATCTTTTTCTATCAATCCGCTATTTAAATAATCTCTTAGCAACCAGGAACATTCTAATGACAGCACTCACTATCAGCTGATTCTCCACAGTTTGTACTTTAGAATGTCACTCTCAAACATGTGGAGTTAGAAATGTATCAAAGCAGTGACAGATTCTTTAAACATTCTGTTTAAACAGGGAAATATTCAACATTTTAAAACGTATTTACATTTTCACAATTAGGCATGCTGGCATACAATACAAGTTAATCTGAGAATATAGACAAATGTCCTGCCAGACATGCTAACAGGTGATATTGTTTTCAGTTTCTTAACAGCATCATGTAATACCATCTCCTTTACCAACAACATCAAATACCTGGGTGGCATACTGTACAACAAACAGGAAAAAAATTATACTAGTAAGATTAGGTAGGTATTTCATAACATCTACCAGAATCAGACTTCTTACCACTCTTCTACACAACTATTTTTGGCAGCTTCATATAATCAGGCCTTACAAATTACCTAATTCATAAATCAAAACTATGCAAGAAAATCAACAAAATATGTACTTCTAAATACCCATCACTGCAATTTATTATAAGACCTCTCATGACCATCATTCAAAAATAAAATGTACTACCACCTCCTGTGCTCTGCTTACAGATACCTTTACCCAGACCAAACACCCACTTCCAGAATTTGGTCAGCTGTACCATCCTATAGGAGACGTGCAATAATCTTAAACCATACTAATTCAAACTGACAGAATCTGCAACTCACATGGAGATGCAGTATTCCAAAACTACACTAGTACCATCTTCCATTATAAACAGGAAAACATAGTATTAAAAAAAGAACAAAATGCACATTTAGTCATCCAGACAAAACGTTTCTGCTAACCTCCATCAAACACCACTATAACCAATACCAGGAAATGTAAAATATAGGTTAGATTATTGATGTGTAATTAGAACAATACAGGTACAAATATATCTTGTAAAGTTCACAGAAGCATTAGAGGTAGCATATGTAAAAAAAAGACACATTTTATTTTTCCAGTTCATAACAGTTAAAAAAAACAATCAACACAGCATTTACGCAAACAAAACAGTACATTTAAGACTTTTCTCCAGCAAAATGTTTGTAGTCCACAGTGTCACTTTAGTAGTTGGCTAAAGTCAAGGCTGTAGGCCTCACTCAAGCCCTGAATCCAGCTCTGTGGATAAACCCAATTGGATTGCCACATTCTGCATGTTCAGAATCTTCTGGTAAACCTCCTGCTTAAGTCATACATATCCTCCAAATGAGGAACTAACTTCCTGAATGCCTTTGGATAAACAACCTTCTTTTGTACATCAGTGATGGGAAATCAGCACATCATTCCTATGTAATACAAATAAGTTCCTGACTAGCTTTCTTTGGGAACTTTCTATATATTGTTCTTTGTTAAAGGCACCACATTTCCTTCATAACATGCCACAACTATCCCATTCTCAGAAGAAAACCTCTTGTTTTGACTTCGTACCACAGGGTTGGATTTCTGCAGTCCATCGCCATTTTTGTTGGCTAGCCAAGGTCTGTGGACCATGGTAAATTGAAAAGGCTTAAAGTATAGTGACCACCAGCACAGTTTTATATTGCCATCAGGCTGCCTACTCAGCCATTTCAGAGGTGTATGGTCAGTTACTAAGTTGAAGTACCTACACAAGAGATACAGATAGTGCTTCTCACCTTGAATGTCTTGGGTAAGACTGTCTCTGAACTTACCTGTGATGCACTGGTATGTAAGGTACATTCTTTAATGAAATCAGGAGTCACTAATATAAGTTCAGAACAAAAGATCTTTTTTAGTTCACTTAAATGCTCTGCCTGCCTCAAGAGATCATTTGTTTGTGACAGAAGTTTAACTTTTTGTGAGATCCATTAAAGGGCAGGTAATAGTCAAAACGTTAGACACAAACTTTCTGTAGTACCCAACTAGTCTAAGAAAAGTTTTCATCTGCGTTTTAGCGGAGGTCTCGGATCAGGTTTTTATGTTTTCTACTTTTTGTACATTTGGTCTTACGACTAATGGTCTATTTGGCTGCCATTGTGCCTGATAGACTTTTACTTACCATTATAAGCCTGCGTGTCTTATGGATTGTAGCACAGCCTGGACTGTTAGTAAGTGAAATTCTAAGTCTTCTTAATGAATGACCACGTCAGTCAGGAACAGAATAGCATATTGTGAGTTGGGCTTTGATATTTTATCAATCAGCATCCGAAACATGGCTTGGGCCTTGTGTAGCAAATGGTAATATTATGTTCTGAAATACCATCCAGGGTTGCAGAAGTTTTTTTCTATTATTTTTGGCAGAGGAGTTAAAGGTTATTTATCAGTATCCCATTGTTAAGTAGCTGGTCAGTCTTTCCTAGTTTCTCAATCAGTTCATCAATTCTGGACATGGGAGTAGGTATGAAAATTTGAAATGTTATTCAGTTTCCTTAAGTTATTACAGAATCTGATAGTTTCATTGGGCTTAGGAAGTAGCAGTGCTGAACATAGCTCTCAACCTTCTATCTCTTAAATAAGGAACACTGTTCCTCATAATGTGGAACAAATGGGCAAAATGTAGAGCACCTCCCAACAGCTTACTACCAGCTTCAACTAGGAAGGTCCCAGGATGGTTAAAATGTGCTAGTTTATACTTCTAAAAAGTTCTTTTGGTATATTAATATGACTGAGTACTATTTACCATGGATAACAGTTAAAAAAATTCCTAAAACCGAATGCATGACAGACCCTTTCAGTGTGAAACTTTGAGGAACATAGATGTTTTAAGACCCAAAATGAAGAATATTCCTTGTAATGAGGTACACTTGAGAGGTATGGTACTGAACTCTGCACCAGTCACTCTGTGACCCTTCAGTCATTACAGAATCTGATACTTCCCTCAGGTTTAGGGACCAGCACTACAGGGTTGCTCCAATCATTCGGTGACCCTTCAGTCATTACATAATCTGATACTTCCCTCAGGTTTAGGGACCAGCACTACAGGGTTGCTCCAATCACTCGGTGACCCGTCAATCATTACAGAATCTGATACTTCCCTCAGATTTAGGGACTGGCACTACAGGGCTGCTCCAGTCACTCTGTGACTCATCTGTCATACACATTTTGAGCATTTTTTGAACAACTTCTTTTATTACCTGTTCCTGTGATTCACATACGCTATCAGAGCATAGTCTATTCTTCACTCCAGGAATTGTTTCGGTATATAATATTCTATTTGTTTATTTCTCCTAGGCATTTCTAGGAATGTTCCTGTATTTTTTAATAAAAATTCTTGCATCCTGTGTTTGTACATTTGACAAGAATTCCTCTAGTTATGCTTCAGATAAAGATTCCCTGGTTTCTCCTTTATGCATTTCTGCTTGCAAACCCCTCTCAAAGTGTTCATCTTTCTATGGCTTTGGTACATTAATGTGACTTTGTATTTCTCTTTCCTGGTTGTCTAACTTTGTTATTCACTGCATTTTTTCTTGCAGTCACCTCAAATTGCCCTCTGCCACTTTGCTAGAAATGTTGTTTTCCCTTGGAGGGAGCATTAATACCTGATGTCCTGGGCTAAATTCTCTACATTTTTATTAAAAATGTGTCCTTATATTTTCTTGACTCTCTACATATCCTCCCTCACTATGGTCATTACCTGTTGTAATTAGTCCTGCAAATTAACACAGTGTCCTTTCACATGTTTAAATGGTACACTTTGTTTCTTTCCATGTTTCCTTAGCAACGTCAAACAATCCCCTGGGTTGTCTGATAGACAAATGTTCAAATGGAGTACACCCAGATGAATCCTGTGGCACCTCTTAGATGCAAACAATAAGTAGAGTGACAACTTGTCCCACTTTCTGCCACTTTTGGCAGTAGCTTTCCTTACCATAGACTTTTTACTGAGCTTTTCTCCTACTCCTGCGGTCTGTGGATGTTGGACTAATGTCTTCAATTGTTTGACTTTAAGGCACTGACATAAGAGAGTGCCTTGGTCCATAAGTGTCTCTTTGGGGATACCTGACCTGGAAAATAACAGTACCAGTTCTCTGGCAGTAGCCTTGGTATTACATTTGCGCAGTGGCACTGATTCTGGCAACTTTGTAGCGTGGTCTGCACTTACCGATACGTCCAGATAGCCAAAGGGCCACTGAGCATTACTTCACAATATGTCACAGCATATACAAATATGCTTTTAATATATGGAAATAATATGGGACTCTAGACATAAAGTCTGTAAAAATGTAGGCTGAATTATTGCAAATGTGTTCTAATTGTTTTTTCTGTATGGTGAATTATTGCTTTGTGATTCTGATTACCTATCTAAAACTAATGTCCATAACTAGTGTCTCTGAACACTTATCACTTATTTTGCTCATGTCAGTAACAATGATTGCTGGAGCTTTTCTGCCAAACCCTACACTGAAAATAGGCCTCTGATGAATGTACATGTTGGTAATCAAAACATAATTAAGTAAATGCATTTTATGTCAAAGCTACATAGAAAAAATTAGGCTAATGCATATATAGTTATGGTTTCTTTTTTAAACAGTTTTATTAATTGAGATGAGCATAAACATCACATACCTAATAACTATTCAAATATACATAGTAATGCTATAATCAGGTTCTAACATTCATGTAAACCTTTTAAAGCTCAACTAATTTTCGCTAAAAAGTTTTTCATTACAAGATAAAAGAAAATTTAACTAGTTACATGTTCTCCGTTAATATTTAATAATTTATCTGTTTCATCTAATTAATGTAATTACTTGAATATTATAGGAATATTTCACTATTTATGTTCTGTAATTTTCATTAATTTAATTGAGGCTTCATTACCATGTATTTCTATAAGTAATAAGACCTTTGTCCAGAACTTAAAAATTATATGTTTCTGAGTGAGTTACTGTTGTTTCTGATTATGCATCAATGTGATGTCTTATGAAAAAAAAATGTTAACGTTTTTAGCATGATTAACAGTATACCATTAATCTGAAGTGGAAAATTAAAGACCCTTCATGGTAAATTTGTTTCATTGATTGTAAAACATAAGTGTATTTTATAGATTCAGTTACTGAAAGCAGAAAGAGTGAGTGCTGGCAAAGGATTAAATGAGTGACATTATTACTCCTCATTGAGCAAAGCAAAACATATTTCTGGGGTTCTACTTGCTGGTATATTTTCAGTTTTCATAGCAGTTCACATGCGTAGAGATAGTTAATTGTTTTTCCTGCAAGTGGTTTTGTGTTCTGTCCTTGCCAGTGATTCAGGACTTGTGTCTAGTGTACTTACCCAGTTTGCAACAAAGTTAAATAAATATATAAAATAAAATAACTAGATTCATTGCATTATATTTTGCTTTATGTCCTTGTACATAACTGAAATGAATAACACGAGAATGCAGATATATTAAATAAAATATGTTGTATTACAGCTTATTCAAACTGTCTTACTATGACTGCAGGGTATTATTTCCAATATGCTGCATGTTCTTTTCTTCAGCATTTTCAAATAAAGGTTATATAAAACAGTGAGAGTTCCATTTGCATGCACATTTCTTAACATGGTCTGACTAAATATGTGGTTATTTCAAGCTGGCATGAATAGTAATGAATTTTGTTTAACCAAAACTGAACTTCATGTTTTTACAGTGGCTAATAGCATCAATAAAAATGAGTTTAATTAAATATATTTTTTCATAAAAAGATTACTACTTACAGAATATTGTGTCTCTACAAACACTGTATTTAGAAATATGTGATAAATAATCATATTATTTATTGTACTTCAACATTTTTTGACAATATTACCTTTTCCTCATTCAAACTAGTTTGATTTTTTTCCATTTAGAAGCTGGAATGTTAAATACTACACTTAAATTCTGGGAAAACATGTCATAGTTAATTGGAACTTGAATATATTATTGACAGTTTCAAAGCATATGATTTCATATATGGATTATGAAGTCATGCAGGTTCAGACAATCATAATTTTTTCCTGAAATGCATCCAGAATTTTATTCTAAACTCAGTCATATTTCCCAAGCAACATATAGTTCATGTTTTCATTTCAGAATATACAGCCACATATATGTTAATCCAGGCAAGAAATGCATTTGGTAATTTGTAATGAATGCCAAATAAATAAGGCATTTTGAAATATGTGGCAAATATTAGTTGCATTATTAGTAGCATTATATTTTTAGATTATAAAAAATAAATTGTTTACATTGTGTTTTTTTTGTGTTAACTATACATGTGAGATTTTTTTTAATTTCCTCAAATGTTTAGAGTTGTTAATACTGTGACAAGGGTGGACCCCATTTGTAAGTCAAAGCATAGTTAAAGTTCATGACCTCACTATTGCTTTAGTATTTGATATTTGCCAATAATGCATGTTTCAGCATTCACAACACATACATAATTACTGCCTTCTGCAGTCCTATTGTGGTTTGTTATACACATTTAAGTGTGCTGGAAATGTATTTATTTTTTTATTATCACAGTTCATACTACTTGTGTAACTTTTTTTGGTATTGGGCAGTATGCTGCATGGGATACTCTATTTATTGCCCTTGAATGTATAGCTCCCCAATAACACTACTTCTGGCAAGGCTATCTTTTAGAAATTAGTTCCTATCATACGTTTCTGATGTTGATCATACTATTGTATTTGTTTTCTCTGACTTTTCTGGATTGAGTATTTTCCTGAAAATGTATCTGTGTTGTGTAAGTAAAGAATAAAAGTATGTTAGCCAGCTGCTCTGGATAGTCTGCATTCACATACAACAAACATTGCTAATAGCAGACAAACTACTCTTCTAGTCTTCGGGGAGCATTAATCCCCCATGCTGTGTAAATACTTTCACTTTAGGCTTGCAAAAGTAACATACTGCTACTGTAACTTTTTTGTATATTTTGCTACATGTTGCATGAGATAGTCTCATATATAAAGCTATGGAGTGTATTATCTCAAACTTCATTAATCCTGACTTTGAAAATCTCTTAACCCTGGAACTCATCAATTTGACTTTGTCAAAAGAAGGTTTTGCCTCTTTAACGTCAGTAATTTATTTGAAAAAGTAACCAAAACACTGGATAGGGTTTATGCAGTGCATACATCATATCTAGACCTGGCCAAGGCCATTGACTGTATTCCCCATGCAGGCATTATTGATAAATTTATAAATCTGAATATAATTCCTTATATTGTGCAATGGATAGCTAACTGGTTGTCTGACAGAACCCACGTGGTTTGCAGGTGCCATTTCTGAAACCAAAAAAGTTACCAGTATTGTACAGCAGGATGTTGAGCCCTCTCCTATTTGCCATATGTTTCTCAGACCTTTAGGCCAGAGCTCCTGGCCTATGGTTAGGTAAGTTTGCAGATGACTGTAAATTGAGTGTTATTCAGTCTTCAACGGACTCCTAATTGCTGCAATATGGGTTAGACTATGTTAGCAACTGGTGCAAGGACAACAGTCTCAAATTAAATGTAAAACAATCTAGCATAATTCATTTTGGTGAACAGAACAGTTTTATTTGCCATATAGGAGATGCACCTCACCAGTCAAACAGTAATGGAAAGATACCAGGCAGTCATGTTGACAATTCCTACAATCATGTTTCCACAGTAGTTTGGAAAGCCTTTTATCTGTCCCATCTAATTTCTGGTGGCATTTCTATTAAATCCAGTTGTTAGGCATGCTATTAATTAAAGAACCACAAAACGGCATAATATGTTGTTGGTTTGTTTTGAAATTTGAAGACTGTCTTTAGCATATTTAATGTTGTTTTCTACTTACATTGCTAAATCAATTACATTAAAATGTGTAGTAGAGGCTTTGTTTGATTTTCTCTAATGACAAAAATTAATAATTTAATTTATATTTTTTCACTATAACACACTTGTGTCCATTGCCTGTTTATTCCTGGTTGTGCACATTATTGTATTTACAAATTTGAAAACCTATGTTTGAATTCTATTTCTGATGAAATGCAAATGAACATGAACCAAGGGCATTATTTCGCCTCTGATGGTGAGTCACAAAAACTTGCAGTTTACTGTGACTGTCCAATGAACTGTTTTTTATAATGTTTGCTGTTCTGACAAGAGTTAAATAACCATTTAATCAGAATGTGTTATCTTACTACAGGCATTTGTTCTGCTTTAAAATGGAAAGTCCAAGCACAACATTTAGATTTTCTGTTTGCTTTTCAGTTTGATGCTTGCTTACTTTGCACGTGTCTGTTGGTAAGTACTTTTGTGCAACTTACTTTGCAATCTTTTAGGTCACTGAGATAGTGCAAAGAGCCTCATGTTACACGCAGAGCTCTTAGTCTCCTGATGCGACAAGAACTACTTTGTACATCTCCTTTTTGATTGTGTTCATTGTCTTTTCTATTCTTGCTCCTTTTTATACATTTTCTTGTATATACTGATCACTGCTAAACATTTTGCCGCGGTGGTTGTGCTGCGGTAATGTTGTCGCCTCACAGTAAGACGCTGTCCGGTTCGATTCTAGCTAGAGCATCTTCTGCGTGGAGACATGCGTGAATGGGCGTACCTTTGTTGAAGGTTGTGCGTCAGGGCTGGTAATTTGGCACATAAAAATCAACTACCGATCATTAGTGGACCGGAGTTCTGCTGTGGTGACCCCTAACCGGGAAAAGCTGAAAGACACAACAGCATTTAGCATATTCACTCATCAGAATGTCTGTCATGTCTGCCTAACTTCTTACCTTATTTTATAATTCCTGTCCCTTATTTGCATTTGCTTAGATTTTGAATGCATACTAGGTGGTAAGCAAATGGATGTTAGTGTATGTGCAATAATTACATGGCAACACAATGGAAATTTTTAAAAACTGCTGTCTATACCCCACTATTATACCTCTTTTATAGAAAAGACTTTAACCTTTTTTTTGTATTTTTTTTTTTTTACTTTTCTACTTACAAAATCTCTTAAGTAGATCTACACTAGTGCATATGACATGTGGCCCACATCTATTATCCCAGTTTATAATGTGCAAAAGCACCACAGCTCACTCTCCAAATTAATTGCGTAGTACTGTTCTTATGTTAAAAAGAGATCTGCTATGGTAGCCCCAGGTCCTTGTAGCGTATATGAAGATCTACTGAAGGAAAGGAATTTGTATTAATGTATTTAAAAATGGCATCTATTTAAGTGTATAAAAAAATAAAAGCACAATTTTAACTCCATACAGAATATTTTATGGAAGTGCCATGTTACCCTTTTGTTAACATTGCATGTGCCCTGCACTTCATATGCTTTCTATTGAAGTTCCTTCTGGAAAATTACTGTGAATAATTTCCTGTCTGCTATTACTTTCAGACATTTAGCATGTCATCTGACAGCAGCAATAAACATCATACTGAATGGCACTAATTAGAATGCTTGGTTTGTTCAAAGTGCTTCAAAGGCTTTGATAACTGACTAGAGATCACTTTTCTGGGCCAGTGGGTTGCAAACTTATCCAACACCACTTCTTGTTATCTCATTCAAACGTTAACCGATTTTCCAGTGACAAATGGACTGCCATCAAGGAGTGAATGTCAGCTGTTGTATGGTTTCACACGTTCACCTCCTGTATCTATTTTAGATCTCTTTATATTCACCATCTGTAATTATCTGTGTCAGTGGCACATCAGATAGCACACGTCTTTTGTGCAGAAGACTATGGGTTCTCTTCTCACACCAGATAGATTGCTGACACTGCAGTGCAGCATAAAGGGGTGCTGCACCCTTAGTGTGTCATCTTGCAAATGACGCATTAAACTGAGATCCCATCTGCCTGAGTTAGTGGTAGCTCAGGTGGATGTGAAAGATTCCAGGGGACCTATCAAAATGAATAGGGGAAGTTCCCTAATGCCCTGGCCAACTTTTTCCTAGTAGTATGAATACTGCCTCAGATTTCTTCAGCAAAGAGACTACTAGCCTAGTGGAACTAACTCCGTCAACAAAGGATAAATAAAAATAAATCTAACTCACACACCATCTCTTACAAAACAATCTAAAAAACATTATCGCGTGGGTTTCCTCCGGGTGCACCGGTTTCCTCTCGCATCCCAAAGTCATGCTGTAGGTAGATTGGACACTGTAAATTGGCCCTAGGTGTGAGTGCGTGCATGTGTGTGCCTTCCATGGAAGGTTGGGTACCGGGCTGGCAACTCGGCACCATAAAACTCTACTGCCAATCATGAGTGAACAGGTGATCTGCTGTAAGCGACCCCTAACCGGGAAAAGCCAAAAGAAGAAGATTATTTCAAAAGACATTGAGCAAAGGAAACTTCTGAAACCATTATAACACAAGATAAGTAAATAAGCATTTGTCAGTGCAGAATGTTGGCTTGCAGTAGAGCTGTATCAGAACATTAGTGGTCAAAAATCAGTGGCCAGTAACATAAGAAGGGTGAGGCAGTTGACAGGTAGAAATTCTGACAGAAGTCTTCATTCTACTTGTGCATCTGGGATTGTAGCACATTGAGTTCAGTTTAATACCGTCACAGGGTGCCCTACTTTGTGAGGCTGGGTTTGTCGTTCACTGGATTCAGTTTAATAATGTTATGTATGCTGTAAGTTGTACAGTTGGAGACCATTAGATTCAGTAATAGTGCATTAGGATGCCCCAGTTTGCATGACTCACTTTGTAATGCATCAGACTGGGTTCAATGCTGCCACAAGCTGTTCTGTGCTATCAGCCGAAAGCCACTAAGTCTGCAGAGCTGATGCTTTAGTGCACTGGATTCAGGTTAATAATGCCACAAGGTGCTGCAGCATATTTATATGAAGATTAGTACTGTCAGGGGATGGTTTGCTTTCCATGGCTGATTTTGTAGCACATTGAATTGAGTGCAATATTAGCATAGGATGCTGTATTTTGCATAACTAAACAGTACTGAATTCACTTTAATCTTATCATGGGATGTCATAGGCTGTGCAATTGTTTTTTTAGGGATCTGCATTCACTTTAATAATGCTGTACACTGTGTGACGAAACAACAGTTAGCTTAGCTTTAACACTGACATGGTATACTGCATGTTATAAGCTTATTTTGTGGTGCTGTAGAATCAGTTTAATGGTATTATGAGCCACTCTACATTACATGGTTGAAAATCATTGATTTACTTTAACACTGGCAAGGCTTTAGTAACATATTTGATTTTGCAGCACTTTAGTTAATTTAATTTTATAACAGGATTCTCTATGCTGTACACTTTGACATCATATAATTTGTTGTAATAGTGGCAGTATGCTGTAGGTTTTTGGGCTGATATGTACCACCTCAGTTTTATTGTAATAGTGTCATAGGATGCTCTGCATTGCATAGCTGAACAGCATTCATTTGCAGAGGTAACACACAGCACCTCATCCTTATAAAACTGTTCATAAACTGTTATCTCTCATAGTGTACTGCAATGTATTTGTGCATATGCACACATTATAGCAGATGTGTGTGCTGTTGGCCCTCTTTACTTGATTTCCCTTCATAGTGTTGCTTGTAGTACTATTTAATATAGCATGCTACATTCCTGGCAACCATGGCCGACCATCCCAGTCTGGTTTATTTGTGATTTAGCTGTGAATCACACACCATGGGACACCATAGACAGTCAGATGAACAAAATAAAAAGTGGATTCCGATATAAGATATCTGAGTTTAAGGGAAGAATAACTTGCAGTACATTGTATAGAGTTTCACCCTACTTAGCAATGCTTCATTTTTTTTGTGCCAAAAGCAGACCTCTATCAGTCACCATGACAAGTTATAGGGAGTGTACCCAGTGGAAAGCCATACACTGGAATTCATTGCAATCTCTTCTAAACAACCATGTATTTGCTGTGGTTTGCAAGGCTGAATCACAGTCATATCACTTAGTATGACAGACTTACTCCTGAATGCATGAATGAAAAGCAATAAAGCTAGCATACTAAATACCACAACAGTGTCAAAACAGCACTGCTGTTTTCTGAAAGCTGTACTGGCTAACTCTTGAAATACTCTGATTTTTGTAATTATCAGCTAGCATGGCATGTCATATTTATATGTTGTTCTGCTACCCCACTGCTGAAGCAATGTGTTGTGCTTGTGCATGCACAGAAGCTAACACAAAAAATAATTAATCCAAGCTTGTATAATGGAAAATAGTACCTAATCATCATTCTGAGTAAGACTTCATAGGAGTTCAGGATACTGAGAAATCAAAGAATACTTCAGGTTAGGCAGGAACTCCAGGCCATTGGTTATAATGTAGAAAAATCCACTTTATTCACAAAAAATCACGATGTATAAAAGGTTTTAGCGTTTTCATCTCTGACTGAGACTTCATCAGAAATCACATACTCATTTTAAATATGGTAAAATCCATCAAAAAACACTCCTGATAAAGAAAATCTAACAGCTTACAAAAAACCTCCTTGTACAACAGTTGGCAGCTCTGTCACCTAAATAAATGAACAAAAGCTGTATACAGTTCAAACACAAACTGTAAATCTAATTTAGGTCAGGAACAAAGGCTAAGTACACCTATATTCAGAGCAGAGGGTGGGCGAGATGGACTTGGTTTAAACAGTGGCAAATTCAGTTTGTCTGACAGTTTGCACTCACACGTTACTGTAACTAGTTTCCCGTCTTGATCCCTTTAAGACTGACAGCTTATTATAGAGTGCTATCCAACTTTTTTATTACTAAATCACAGTAAATTACTGGTTATAAGTGAATTTCCTTGCAACATCATAATTAAAAAGAGAGCATGGGAATGAAAAATGTAACAGAACTGGTTCGTACAACTCCAAAGACTGAGTTACATATTGCTTTTAAAAGGAAACCTTTAAACTGAAACATATCATCATTTGTGGTTGGTGTCTTACTAATGCAAGTTTTTATCGATTTTGTATTTTTTTATGTCTCTGTGATGTTTTCTTTCTCAGCTCAGTGACCAAAGTTCTTGTGAGAGTTTTAGAAACTTAAGCAGCAGTATTACATATTGGTTCTATATTAGAAGATCGAAGTTTCAAAACTTCGAATCTGATATGGTCGACACCATATGATCAAAGTCGTGAAACTTTGAATCTTTTAAGGGATATCTCCGTACAGCACAGAAAAGGAGGACTTCCCTTTTCTCCACTGTAGTGCGATCTCGGAGTTGGTATATTTAAATAGTGGGGGGTGTGGAGGGTGCAGGGGAACTTGCCCCCCTGCTTAGAGTGTTTAAAAGGTTTGTTTTTGTAGGTTGTTGCATTTTATTACAGTTTTGATGTTTCAAGACTTCGATTATATGGTGTTAACCATATCATATTCGAAGTTATAAAACTTTGATAATGTAATATAGACCCTACATATTCATCCCCAGTATCACAACAAGTTAAATTGCTTCTGTTTACAGTGTGAAAAACAGAAGAAAAGCAATAGTGCTGGTAAAGGCAGTTCAATAAATACAAATGAGAGAAAATGGAGTGAAGCTCTGGCTTAGTCTTCCAGACACAATAAATAAAAAGGTATATACCTACATACATACATAATGCTACAACCCCAAAAACACACAAAACAGGATGCTAAAAAGCTGAATATGGGGCAAGTCACACAGAAACAGTGCTACTGTAAAAAAAAAAATGTATTTTGGTAATTAATGCATTTTTATTTAAAAACTCAAAAATTATATATGAAGAAAAGAGACTTGTTTAAAGGTTCTACAAAAAATGCCAAAAAACACTATTAAAGAATAAAATTCGACAACGGACTAATGGCAGTTCTGATGGAGGAAATATTTTAAAACAACCCATTAAAAAACAGTTGTCATACTGTTTATACATGTTTGTTCCTTTGAGTCTCCGGACTGTCAGAGCTATTGCTATTCTGTACCTATTTGATGCCCATAATGTGAAGAGGTCATGGCCATAAGGAAGAGTGTCATCCAGACAATGATGTAATTTTTTTTCAGCCTTAATTTTTACCCCATGCATGCCTGTTATCATCCAAGTGGTGGGTGTGCAATGAGCCTTTGCAACCAGCAGTTTCTTCTACTTCTGCAGGTGTTGCAACCTCTCAGTATATCCCTGCTCCTCATATAGAAGTGCTTTAACTCATGTCAGGGCTCCAGCAGGGATAGAGTGTAGTATACAGTTGGACACGTCTCTGACCTTCTCCCTCAAATACTGTGTCCCTCCTCTTCCTCACAGCTCCCTTCAGTGCTTGCACCACTATTTGAACACAGGACTTCTGAGTCATAGTTGGAGCTCTATCCATCTCTGCCAAGGAGCTGATAAAACACAATAATTAAAGTAAATTTCAACAGATAATCCATTTTCTAGGTATAATAGTACCCTCCAGGGTTACTAGAATTATTTAGCAATACCAGACATTCCAGAGTCAATGAAACCCTTCACCTGCAGCAATAGGCTTCACCCCACCTGTGGAAGGTCTGGTATTCTGCAAAATTGCCCACCATGTTACTGACTTGTTTGCTTATTTATTTAATTGTATTATTTTTATTTATTTATTTTCATTTTGTTAATTTGTTTAATTCCATTAGGCCTAAGTTCTGTTCTCAAGAGAGACTTAAGATAATATTTTACTCATTGTTAAGCAAATTTCCTTATTCTTGGGTGATTTTTTTGGAGAGGGTAAGCTGCTGCTGGTTGTCATTTAGCTATTATTTATCTGGGACATGATATCATTTCATCAATATCATCGAAATGACCAATCATTAATTATCAGTGATAGAGTGGGAGTGTGTTGCAGAGGGACTGCCTGAAGAAGTAATGCAGAGAATAAAAGATTAACCTGACTCTCAGATTGTGGCAGAGAGTGATGGTACTAGTGATGATAAAACTGAGGGTGATGGTACTAGTGATGACATCACTTAGGATTGATGATACTAGTGGTGATATAACTTAGGATAGATGGTACTAGTGATGATATAACAGAGTGTGATGGTACTAGTGGTGATATAACTTAGGATTGATGGTACTATTGGTGATATAACTTAGGATTGATGGTACTAGTGATGATATAACTGAGGATGATGGTACTAGTGGTGATATAATCTAGGATTGATGGTACTAGTGATGATATAACTTAGGACTGATGGTACTAGTGATGATATAACTGAGAGTGATGGTACTAGTGGTGATGTAACTTAGGCTTGATGGTACTAGTGATGATATAACTGAGAGTGATGGTATTAGTGGTGATATAACTTAGGATTGATGGTACTAGTGCTGATATAACTGAGGAGTGATGGTATTAGTGGTGATATAACTGAGAGTGATTGTACTAGTGGTGATATAACTGAGAGTGATGATACTAGTGATGACTTAACTTAGGATTGATGGTACTAGCGATGATATAACTTAGGATTGATGGTACTAGTAATGATAAAACTGAGAGTGGTGGTACTAGTGGTGATAAACATAGGATTGATGGTACTAGTGATGATATAACTTAGGATTGATGGTACTAGTGATGATATAACTTAGGATTGATGGTACTAGTGGTGATATAACGGAGAGTTATGGTACTAGTGATGATATAACTGAGAGTGATGGTACTAGTGGTGATATAACTTAGGATTGGTGGTACTAGTGATGATATAACTTGGGATTGATGGTACTAGTGATGATCTAACTGAGAGTGATGGTACTAGTGATGATATAACTGAGAGTGATGGTACTAGTGCTGATATAACTTAGGATTGATGGTACTAGTGATGATATAACTCAGGAGTGATGCTACCATTGATGATATAACTGAGGGTGATGGTACTAGTGATGATATAACTGAGAGTGATGTTACTAGTGGTTATATAACTTAGGATTGATGGTACTAGTGATGATATAACTGAGAGTGGTGGTACTAGTGATGATATAACTGAGAGTTATGGTACTACTGGTGATATAACTTAGAACTGGTAGTACTAGTGGTGATATAACTTAGGATTGATGGTACTAGTGGTGATATGACTGAAGGTGATGGTACTAGTAATGATATAATTTAGGAGGGATGCTACGATTGATGATATAACTGAGGAGTGATGGTAGTAGTGGTAATATATCTTAGGATTGATGGTACTAGTGATGATATAACTGAGGAGTGATGGTATTAGTGATGATATAACTGAGGGTAATGGTACTAGTGGTGATATAACTTAGGATTGATGGTACTAGTGATGATATAACAGAGTGATGGTACTACTGGTGATATAACTTAGGATTGATTTTACTAGTGGTGATATAACTTAGGATTGATGGTACTAGTGATGATATAACTGAGAGTGATGGTACTAGTGGTGATATAACTTAGGATTAATGCTACCATTGATGATATAATTTAGGATTGATGGTACTAGTGGTGATATAACTTAGGATTGATGGTACTAGTGATAATATAACTGAAGGTGATGGTACTAGTGATGATATAACTCAGGAGTGATGCTACCATTGATGATATAACTGAAGAGTGATGGTAGTATTGGTGATATAGCTTAGGATTGATGGTACTAATGATGATATAACTGAGGAGTGATGGTACTAGAGATGATATAACTGTGGAGTGATGGTACTAGTGGTGATGTAACTGAGAGTGATGGTACTTGTGGAATATAACTGAGAGTGATGGTACTAGTGGTTCTATAACTTAGCACCGATAGTACTAGTGGTGATATAACTTAGGATTGATGGTACTAGTGATGATATAACTGAAGGTGATGGTACTAGTGATGATATAATATAGGAGGGATGCTACCATTGATGATATAACTGAGGAGTAATGGTAGTAGTGGTGATATACCTTAGGATTGATGGTACTAGTGATGAGATAACTGAGGAGTGATGGTACTAGTGATGATATAACTGAGGAGTGATGTTACTAGTGATGACATAACTTAGGATTGATGGTACTAGTGATAATATAGCTGAGGGTGATGGTACTAGTGGTGATATAACTTAGGATTGATGGTACTAGTGGTAATATAACTTAGGAGTGATGGTACTAGTGATGATATAACCTAGGATTGATGGTACTAGTGATGATATAACTGAGGGTGATGGTACTAGTGGTGATATAATGTAAGATTGATCGTACTAGTGATGATATAACTGAGGGTGATGGTACTAGTGGTGATATAACTTAGGATTGATGGTACTAGTGATTATATAACTTAGGATTGATGGTACTAGTTATGATATAACTGAGAGTGATGGTACTAGTGATGATGTAACTGAGAGTGATGGTACTAGTGCTGATATAACTTAAAATTGATGGTACTAGTGTTTATATAACTTAGGATTGATGGTGCTAGTGATGATATAACTCAGGGGTGATGCTACCACTGATGATATAACTGAGGGTGATGGTACTAGTGATGATATAACTGCGAGTGATGGTACTAGTGGTGATATGACTGAGGAGTGATGGTACTAGTAATGATATAACTGAGGAGTGATGGTACTAGTGGTGATATAACTGAAAGTGGTGGTACTAGTAGTGGTATAACTTAGGAGTGATGCTACCATTGATGATATAACTGAGGAGTGATAGTAGCAGAGGTGATAAAACTGAGGGTGATGTTGTAAAAGCTGCAGTGAATTGGTAGAAAAGCTACCATGCTTGCAGGAAGTAGATCAGAGAAGTAGAAGAGAATCCCCTCAAGAAACACTTAATGCTCGTGTTCTTTTTAAAGGTCAGCCTTGAAAAGTTGTGTTTTGATGAGATAAACTTGCGACCAATAAAACTTAATCCATACTCCATTGTGCATTGACTGATAGTGTGATCAGGTATGCCATCTATTTGCATCTGTACATTCTCAATATGTGTAAAAGACAGATGTTACATGCAATACTGTTCTATGTGTTGTGTTATGTTGTGCTATGGATATGTACATTACTAGGACCTGGGATTTTACCTTGACATTACTGTCAAAAAGCTGTGTCTGGATTTTAGAAATGTTGTTCTTGTCTGCAGGGAGACTGATACAATCCAATTTTGCAATACATCTTTTTTTTCCTCCCTTCCTTTGCTTGCCTGATGGCTCCCCTACCTTTCCTCATTTGGTCCATTCATTCTGCTGAAATGAATCTGTGGGCCAGCCTGCAGGTCCTTGAAGCTACCCTATTGTCTCCTCTTGAGATGCCACCCCACCATTGGGGGTGTCCTCTAATCCCACAATCGTTGCCTCCTAAGGAGATCTATGTTTCCTACCAATTTCCCTGCAGGATGGCAGTACAGGCTTGGATGGTTTGTATCTCAGTTATGGGAACACTTAGTGTCCCCTCCCAAGGTAAACCCCAGCTACTTCACTCTTCCCTCATAGATGGGTGAGCTGGCAGTGGCCTCTTGATCCCATCATCTCTGGCTTGCTCATACAAGCACCCAAGCTAGTAATCAAACCTGGGTTACCTGCAGCATAGTCAGGGCTTTCTCCTTGTAAGCCTGTGGGCTGGTTAATGTTACAATGACTGTTTCAGTCTCATAACAACTTTGATAGGTCATTTAGGAGTTGGTGCTCTTGGAGAGTCAGGGTTGTATACCGTACTTATCACTCAGAAATCAATTAAAATCTTAAAATGTAGATTTGTAGTCTGCCTCACATCTAATAGCAATTTTGGAAAATAGCCCCTTGAGCACCAAAAAAAAAATAATTTGTTTATTTCCACCATCAGATGCTATATGCCAAATGAAAGGGCTAAAATATTCACAAAGGCTTCATATTTGGAACACTACTGATGAATAGTCTGTAACTTAACAGTTAACCATGTTAATCATTCCAGTCTCTTGCAGTAATTTACTCTTAACATGCCTTCTGTCTTTTTATTAACTTGTCTTTGGATCGTTTTTAAAGCCATTATACCTACAGATACAAAATGATGACATATATTTTTATTCAGACAGACAGACAGACAGACACACACACACACACACACACGCACGCACACATGTATGGTCACATTATCAAATTAGGAGAATTAGCATAACTGCGGGCTGCGCACCTTTCATTATTGTACAATTTGTGTTACATGCTTCATAGCTGTATAAAATTCTGTGACCCAAGAATATTCTTGACTGCTGAGTTACTAATAATTGCATAAATGGTTTTGTCTATTTTTTGTTTGTTTATTTTGAAAAGGTAAGTGGACTAGACCATTGCTGGTGAGCATATGTGTGTTTGTGTGGGTGGGTGAAAAGGGCAAGGAAAAACGTGTAGTATGTAATGCACAAATAGTAAAAATAAACTAGGCTGCAGTGAAAACACAATGGCAGCCACGCATCAGAAATATTAAACAATGAAGACAAAAGAAGAATACAAAAAATAGTACTGGTTAGGAGATACTGCAACTAATACCTCAGTAGAAGAAAAAAAAGTGTTGCAGTGAATAAAATCAAAATGGAGATTAGGATGCTTTTCCCCACAGCAAGGTGAGATTTATATGTGAGCAACTTCGAAGGTCAAGAGCACATTTTTTTTAAGAACTTTGTATTAAAATTATAACAGAAAAAACAAGACAAAATTATAACAAACATATAACTATATACAAAGGTCCATAACCTGAATAGAATAATATTCAAAACATATTAAATTAACCATATTTTTCAAGGAAATCTCTAAATTTGACCAAACAGGAGCTCTTTCTGAAAAGATGACTAGTAACCAACAAGTATTAGTATGAAAAAAGCCTACAACTTGTGAATGGTAATAAATAAAGATGTATGTATTTTATTATTTTATTAACCAAAATAACAGGAGCAAACTGTGCTACAGTTTAAGACTTCATCCAAAACATTTGAATAATCTGTTCACTTCTTTATATAATCTGCAGCTTAATTATGTCGCAATAGTTAAACATGCAGGGTTGAAACAAAAATATTAAATTAAAATGCTAGTACAGGTAACACTTGTATTCATCCAGAAAAATATACATATGTAAAAATGTGTACTATTTAAAGTGTGAGCCACACTAATAATAAATAGTACAAGGTGACCACACATAAAACACTTGTAAACCCTAAAAGTAAAAAAAGTGATGGAACACTTGTTAAATATTAAATATTAAATATTAAAAATTACAAATGTAGTAATAGGAAAATCTCAATCAAACTTCAAATGACATCTATTAAAAAATTCCTGGGCCTTTTTGGAAAGGCTGACTCTGGAACTATGGGAAATACATACAGGTTTCTCTGTTGCTATTCACTAAACTGCTTCCTTCAGACAAGGATAGTAGGGCCATGGAATGACTGGGTAAAAAAAAGGTTTATACTACTGCTACCCTGGCTTTTAGGGCCATCAATTACCAGACTTGTATGACTAGGTATGTTTTAGCCCTTTTTTCTCAGGTTTCTCAGGTAGTTTCTTGCCTCCCTGATTCTGATGGGAAGGTTTTGGCCCTTTCTTTGTTAGGTTCTACCCCTCAAGTGACTCGCCACTCCATTAAGTGTAGTTATGATGCAGCTGATGCTACTTCTAGGGCTGCTGTATTTGGTTCTGTTCTGAAGCATTATTCCTGGCTTTGCCTGATGGCATTAAGGCCAACTTACTGAATGCTCCTCTTGATAATAAAAAGCTTATTGGCTCTGCCGATGCTGAATTTTTTAAGTCCCTTCAGGATAATGGCAAGGCCTTGCAGGAGCTGAAACATATTTTTGTTTCTCCCATCCCTAAGGTTCAGAGGAACTATCCTTCCAAATATGTATTTGTTTGTAGGCAGTCTCGCCCTCTTCCTAAAGGTAAAACGTATTCTAGGTATGTACCTCCAGCTAAGTTTACTCAGACCCCTATTTCTCAGATGCCTCCTTTTCAGGACAAACCAGATCTATCTGTCAAATTGTTTCCCTTTTCTCTTGACCAGGTTCCCTTGTCCCTTCATTGTTCCCTGTTCCTACCAAATTGAAGGGTCACACAAGATGATTGGGCTCTGTTCATCATCCACCAGGGGTGTTTCATGGTGTGGAAGACTTTCCTTCCTTTCTGGGAATCCATCAACCTCTAAAGGTCCAGAGCTGCTTCATGGTCTTTTGGCCAAGGTACCATTTAAGTTGTGTCCCCTGCCTAGGAAGGGAACTGTTTTTATCCAGAATGTTTCTGGTCCCCAGGAAGGAAGGCACCAGGAAACTGATTCTGGATCTTTCTCAGCTCAACACCTTTCTAAAAGTTCTGTCTTTCAGGATGTTGTCCCTTCAAACATTGTTCCCTCTTCTTCATCCCCAGGGCTTTCGGGTCTCTCTAGATTTCAGTGATGACTACCTTCACATCCCCATCCATCCCCTTCTCAGGAAATGATTGCATTTCTCTGTTTCTTCCTTGCATTTTCAGTTCTCTGCTTTGCCCTTTGGCTTCTCTACTACCCCAAGGGTATCCACCAAATGCCTTGCTCCTGTCATTGCCTTTTGCAGGTTGAGGGGGGTTCAGATCTTTCCTTGTTTGGATGACTTACTCATTCAGGCCTCCTCCCCTGAGGCCCTGCTTCAGGACCTCCAGTTTACTGCTTTCATCAGTCTTAATAAAATAGCTGTGTGACAACCCTTGGTTTTATCCTTACGTGGACTCCTTGTGCTCGAATTTAGTGTGTTTGGATTATTGGACATTTTTTTCTTAGTTGTTTCCCCGACACATATTTTTGATATATTTTTACTGCTTTCATGTTGCAAAACCTGGGGTTCACCATAAACATTCAAAAATCAGTCCTGGTTCCTTCTCAGGATCATGTCTTTCTCAATTACAGGATCCAGACCATTCACATGCTGGCACCCCTGCTGTCCCCCTCTCTCTTTCCCTGATTGTGTTTTCAGTCTCTTCTTCCTCTGGTTTCAGCATAGCTAAGGATTTTCTCAGAGTCCTCAGGTTTATGACTTCCACCATTCCTATGCTACCTCTGGCCAGGCTCTAAATGAGAAAACGTCAGTGGTACCTCAAGTCCGTGTGACTTCAACACTGCCACCCCCTTGATTTCCTGGTTCCCTTTCTCCCCTGTCTCAAGCTCAAGCTTCAGTAGTGGATTCATCAGATTTCTCTCAATCCCGAGCTTCTTTTCTGACCTCCAGTCCCATCTCAAGAGCTCTTTTCAGATTCCTCAGGCAGGGGTTGGGGTGCTTCCTTCAGTTCTCTCAAGGTCCAGGGTCTCTGGCCTCTTCATCAGTGGTCAGACCACATCAGCATCAAGGAGATGAGGACTGTACTTTAAACTCTTCAGACCTTTCATTTTCTCTTTCTTCCAGGGCATCTTAAAGCTTTCACAGACAACACCACAGTGATGTGGTATGTCAACAAGCAAGGAGGGACATGGTCCTAGCTTCTTTGTAGGCTTGCACTTCAGATCTGGGATCTAGCTGTCCAGTGTCAAGTGACTATTCAGGTTGTCTACAGTCTTTAAGTGCAAAATGTAGTGGCAGGCTCTTTGAACAGGTAGAGCACACAGGCTCATGAATGGATGCTTCACAGAGATGTGTTTTTGGACATTGTCCATTGGTGGGACATTCCTCAGGTAGATCTTTTTGCCTCCCCTCTGAACAGACAACTTCCTCTCTTCTATTCCAGAATCCCAAGTCCTCTGGCTTGGAATGTGGGCATCCTATCTTTTCCTTGGAAGAGGATGTTTCTGTATACCTTCCCTCCCCTTCCTCTGCTTTCAAGGGTCCTGCACAAGATCAGGCAAGACTCTCTAATAATCCTGCTGGTGACTCCCTTTTGCTCCAGATAGCATTGGTTCTCCCTCCTTTTTTACCTGGCCAGGGGCAGTCACAAGTTACCTCACTAGATAGATCTCACACAAGACAAGGAGTATCTTATCCATTCTCACTTGCCCACTCTTAAACTGACACTGTGGGTGATAGTGTTTTGATCCTTTTAGGCACCTCTTTTCTGAGGATGTGCTTCAGGTCATGCAAGGGGCCAGAAAACCCACTACCTGGAAATCAAATTTGTCCACATGGAAGAGATTTTCAGGTCTATATTAGATAACCGAAAGAGCAAGTCAGTGAATGCTCACATGAGTGAAAATGCCAGGAATCAAACCCCTTATTGTGGGAGGCTGTGCCCCCACACCCCACGCTAACTCCGAGGTTGCACTACAATGCGGAAAGGGCAAATATCCCACTCCTCACTGTACCCCAACCCCACAAACACCCTTTTGATTCCTGGAGTTTTCGCTCATGTGAGCGTTCGCTGACTTGCTGTTTTGGTTATCTAATATAAACCCGAGATTTTCTGTCTGGTGCCTCTCTTGTAACCAGAGTTCCTTTTCAGTGGATATTCTTCTGGTCCTCTCTTACTTGTGTGATCTGCTCAATGGTGAGTTGGCAAATTTTTCAGTTAAAGCTCATTTATCAGCAGTTTCTGCGTGTCTGCCATTTACTCCTCTGCCTCTAGCTTCTAGGTTTGAGGTCAAACAATTTCTTAAAGGCATTCTTCATATCAGGCCTCTCAGAAAGCCTATTCCTCCTTACTGGGACCTCAGTTTTGCTCTTGAAAAATTGACTCAGGCTCCTTTTAGGCCTGCTGATTCAGCTTCCTTGAAACATTGTACTTGGAAGACTGTTCTTCTTTTGGCCCTTACTTCAGCTAAAACAGTATCTGAGATTTAGGCTGTCATGGCTGTTCCTCCCTTTTTATTTTTTTATAGGGACAGGGTGTCTCTTCGTACTAATCCTTCTTTTATGCCGAAGGTGGTCAAAGGGTTGTCTCTTAATCAGTCTATTAATTTACCTTCCTTTTTCCTTCTCCACAGTCTGCTAGTGAGGTTTTTCACACCGTGGATTTGCATAGACAGCTCAGATATTATCTAGATAATAATGTCATTCGCAAATCTGAGCAACTTTTTGTATCCTTTTATCCCAGGTCTTTAGGTTTGGCAGTTCTAAATAACCCTTCTCTTTCTGGATTTCTAAGACCATTTCCTTTTGTTATTGTTGTCATGGTAAATGTCTCCTTTTCTGTTTGTGCTCATTCTACCAGAGCTGTAGCCTCTTTTGGTGCCTTTTCAAAGGACTGGATACTATTTCCATCCTTTAGCCTGCTACTTGGACTTCTGTCCATATGTTCACTAAGCATTACACGTTGGATGTTATTTCCAGAGCAAGATCTGACTTTGCCAGGGATATCCTGCATGGGTTTATTAAGGGGTCTTTAGTGCCTTCATCCTTTCAGGTTTTCTCTTGAGCTTTTGTACACTCCATTAAGTAAAGAATACTGCAACAGTGATATGGAAGGACATAGTACAGTTGTGTAAAATCTTACCATAACAGTAGATGTCCTTCTCTTCACTACTGCAGTATTTGTCCCCCCCTCTACCCCCTCTGCTCTGCCCTTTTCTTCTTGCCTTCCTGGACAGGGATTCTATTCTGTTTTCCTCCTTCTGGATGCACATATTCCTCCTGGCCCTTAGGTACTTTACGTTCCTCCTGGGGCTTTTCAGTTTTGAGGTGTGTGTGCATCCATATGTCACCTTTATGATGTACACCTTGTACAGGGAGCGTGTGTGTGACATATGATGCCTCTAAACTCTAAAGGCTGTAGTATACTGGCTGGATGTTGGGCTATCCTTGGCAGTAGATTCCCTTACATAAGGGATACTGCAAAAGTGAAGAGAAGGACATTTACTGTTATGGTAAGATTTTGCATAACTAGTTTATTGTACCTTGAGGAATAATATGTAAATTCTGTCCAAGTTCCTACTACTGAATTCATGCCTTCCATATCAAATATTTTCATAATTTACTTCAGAAATCTATCCTGTTTTACTCTTAGTCCCCAGAAGTGTAACTTTTGAAGTGATTAGATGATTAGAAAAGGGTGAACAAATATTCCAGTAAAAGTTCTGAAATGATAGCTGGGTTATTGAAGCACAGTATGTCTCCCAATTTACAGATAATAGCAGGCTTGTCATATTGCCTTTTGATGTCACTTATCTGGCTTCCCTACTGCTGATCAAGGGTACTTTCAATGGGTTCCAAATTCCTGATAACATGTTCTCAGTGTTACCACTCCTTCCGAGCATGCACTGCAAGATATGTGGCATTGCTGTCTGTGTGAGACTACTGAGTGCTTTAATGGGAATTTTCTCCTTTCCCTATGATTGTGCAACCCTGTAGTAACCATGTATATAAGTAAAGGGGGTTTGGGATGCAATGACCTTCCATAGTACCCCTAAAAATGCTGCTTGTGATGACCGTTGTTCTGGATCATTTGTAACTGAGGAAGTGCTTGTTGATTGTTCATGTCTAAGTCATAGGAAGATGAATTAAATTTCCCACTGGGGATTCCTTGGATTTTTGTGAACTGTTTTTGTTTTAGGAGTGTAACTTTGAATTTATTTCACAGAAATGTGCATTCGTTCTTGGGATTAACATAAACCTCCTGGTTACGGAGTCGTAAACATGTAATTTCTCCATGCATTAATGTATTTTATCTAATGATTGAATCTGAGGTATTTCATGAGAGAGTCACTGTGGCCCTTTGCAGTGTTGTAGGGGAAAAATATATTTTTGAAGGAAAGATTTTGTGTGTGTGTATACTGATTGTCTTCTGTATTAGTGGTAGAATTACAGAAAAGGCATTTCCTCATGCAAGGTGTAGAGTTGAGGTTAGGTTCAAGGCAGGGTTAGTTTTAGCACATGTTAGTAAGGTGGTACAGGGGCCAAATTCCTCTGCCCATAATCACCTCCTTTCACATCCTTACTAATGTGTGCTAACCTTAAGTCTAACCCTGACCCTCAATGCAACCCTACATCTTACCTTAGGAAAAAATCCTTTCCATAAAACTGCTACTATTCAAAGTTTCTGAAATTAGTGCTATGGTTTTCATTAATTGATCATGAAAGAAAGCTATTGGTTTCCGTTTTGTGACTGGCTGATGTTTCATACTGTTGTTTTGTTTTGGTAAGTATATTTTTGAAGCGATGGCTTCAATCACCTGTGTTTCAATGCTTGTGCACTTTAATAATTCAACATTGATTCCCCCGGTAATAGTTACTCAGACTGCAGTGCACTGAAAATGTGCACAGTAATTTGTTATTGCTAATTGTTTGCCATGTGTGGGCCTGAATAATCTTATAATATTTATACACACCATGTTCGTATCATTTCCTTCCTACCTTTCTCACTGCAGAATGCCATGATCCATGCTGATGCCATAAATCTTGTGTTCCCTGTGAGTGTGTCTTTGTGGTTGTGGATTATTACTAGGCATTGAGGCTGCACATGTAGGTTGTCTTGGCCAAGGAGATACTGCCAGCATCACAATTACAGTCTGAGTCACCTGAGTTATCAGCAAGCATATCTTTACCTTACGACATATCTTTAGGCATGGTCGTGTGCAAGTCGGTGAGATATAACATCTTTGGCCTTAACTAGCAGCTTTAACTGTCCAGTGTGTTTCCATAATTGATATTAGTATCACAGCTTGTCATCCTGCACTGTTTTCTCCTCTTGGTTCATCATTTCCTGTGCTTTATGTATACACTCCTCCTGGTCTATTTCCATGTCCAACTAATTTTGTTTTGCATACCCATCCCTGTCTACCTACCTGTTGTGTGCTATTCCTTCTGCTAAGTGACTGGCATCTATCTTGAGCATCTGTTTGCAGACCTTCTAACTATCCTTCCTTGAATACCACACCCATCCCCTCACCAAATACTGTTTCCCTGTTCCTTCAATGCTTGTTAATAAAAGGGTCCTATACCTAGTGCAATATGTGCACCTTGCACGATACCCTCAAACTGTGCACTTTTTCATCCTATATGATCTTATGTGTTTGCTATAGGTTTCATACATCCTCCTCTCTTCTGTAGTTCCCCTCTACTTCCTTTTCTTTGAGCCTAATAAATTGTTTATAGGTTCATAGGTATATACTAAGCAATCAGTCTGGAGACTATTACATGCCTAGTCAATAACGAGACACTAACAAAAGGTGAGAATCAAAACCTGTAGCTTGTGTCTGTGAAGTAAACCTCTCAACCATTATGCTAACTCCAGTCCCACATTGTTGTTGAAGATATTGCTGATATTAATTTTGTAATGCACTAATGTGATGGCCACACGTGTCTCATTTTGGTGCAGTGCTACATATAAAACCTCTTTCATGTATAAATTATTTGAATGCTGTGATAGTGTTGATAACACATGTATTGCCTTTTAATTGCACAGCTTTTTGGCAGTGTGTGGTATGCATGCAATTGATTAATGGGGAAGCAAAGTTTTAATACTACAGCATTAAAGAATGTTGATTTATGTAACAATATTCCTGCATTAGTTTGTTTTATTATGTACACACATCAAAGACCTTCATGTGTGCAGCACATGTTATATTGTTGCTAAATACAGAAATGGGTGTGTTCTAACAGCAGACAAATCAGATTACTTTTGACACCAGATTATTGAATGCAAATTAAACAGATTGACATATTTTCACAATCTGTAGCCATATTGCTCTGTGCTGAAAGGCAATATTGGACAAGTGTGTGTTGCATAGTTCCATGAGTAATACTTAAATTAAAATAGTTCAATCTATCCTGAGAATGAAGAAGCACATCCTGTAACAGTCTGTATGTATTGCATATGTGCAACATATGTTTATAGGTAACAAAATAGGATTCATCAACTATGTCACAAGTTATATTTCATCTGATGAGCATCATTGTTTCATTGTTATTCATGAGAACATATAAAAACTTCCAGAGAATGAAGTGCCTCTCAAATGCAAAGACAAATATCACAAAAAAAAAAAAAAGCCAGGGAGGCACAAACATGGCTGCGAGGTAGAATGTATTAATCCCTGTGCATAATTACAAACGATGCATGTGACTGTATACTCACACATGGTATATCAGTCTATGTGATATGTTGTCATAATTGACTTATTTCTGTTCTGTGCTTTTGTAATTTCCATTGCTGGTCATAATTTTGTCTTCTACAGGGGTGTGTTACAGAGTGTTGTGTGTACATCATATTTTTTTTAGTTTTATTTATTTCTTGTCTTATTCCATGCAAGTCAAGTGAAGATTTACATGTTAGTACAACACTGATATTCAATGCCTATCTGTATGCCAGTTCCATAGTTTGTGAAATACATGGACATATGCCCAGTGTGTGTCAGACATCACTGTTGGTAATTATGTCATTCATCATGGGTATGTGTGTATGAAATGTATGGATAAAACCACATCTGTGTTGTGATATTGCTATTACCAGTGATGTGTTTATGTGTACAAACTGTAGTGAATGTTTTGAAAAATTTCCTAATTTATATGCAGTTTAAGGTCTTCACATCTATGGTGCTTGCATTCTGCCCATAAGTGGTCACTTTGTGACTCAGACAGATTTATATACAACATGTCACAGTACTCTGCACTTGGGAGGGGGTACCTGGATGGGGTCTAACACCTATAAAATGCAGGAGATGCATAGCTACAAGACTGGGAGCATTTAGGCAGTAACCTCACTTAATTTGTCCCTTTTCTCCAAGACTATGCAGCTTTGGAAGTGATTGTACATGGTAACAGGATACAGGAGGCAAAGGCCCTTACAGAAGGGTATGGGGGCATTTCCTCCAATTATACCCAGGGCAGCATCTATTAAGTTGTTTTTTGTGTTGTTGACAGAATCTACTGAAGGGTGTTGTAAGTGAAACAGTGCTATTATGTCTGTCATATCCCACCCACCCTGTGCTTATCATGGCTTTGGAGAGAGACATGTAGCATCTACTGTCAAAATATGTTAGCAATCTTCTGCTTCTGATAGTCATATTTATCATGCTAAGTTATGCCACTTTCTGACTCAGACAGATTTATATATAACATGTGACAGTACTCTGCAGTTGAGGGGAGGGGGTTCTGGATGGACTCTAATGACTCTGTAGTAACTGCACATTGCAGAACGAACCATGCTGACAGTTTGTGATATGCACCTTTTGGATATTGGCTTTAGGATGACACTGTGTTGTGCACAGAGAACATGTGTACCATCAGTACATGTACCTGCTTAATACATAAATGATTGTGTAGGTGTTTACCCATAGCTTGTACTGTCCTCACTGACCTCAAATCCCATATTGTATTCATGATACTGTGCATGCTAACTCAGAGATCAAATCCCATATTTTAGTATTTATTTATTTATTTTGCGATTGGTTAGTAGGATAGTATGACTAGGCAAAAAAGCCCCTTTTTAGTGAAGGTCCAAGGAGAAAAGCTGCACAAATTACATAGTTTACAGTGTAGTCATACACATACCACAGTAATATCAAACATTAGAGTAAGTTTTCAATAAGTAATATGGTATACAGAAAAGTAAATGATTAAATGATACAGTCACTAAAAAACAAACAATGCAGAGTACTTTATAATGCACAATATAATGCATTAAGTTATACATGTTAAGATGAAAGGTGTTTACAGTACAGTTATCAACTCAGTATGTTTATAGACTTCATATGAGCTGCAAGTGAAAAAGATGCACAGGCCTGGGTGGGGATAAGATATGGTAGTTGACAATAGTAGATAGGGGTGATAGGGGTAAGAAGAAAAGATAAAGGAGAAATTTTTGAATGGTGGAGAGAGAGTAGTGAATATGTGCAAAAGAAGGAGAAAGCTGCATAGATAGTGTAGTAGGAATTGAACAAGGGGATTAAGGGGTATTAAGACTAGGTTCTTAAATATTTAGGAAAAGTGGTGCTTATCCAGGGGCTATGCATGTGTAGAGCTGTTTGTCAATTAGATGTTTTTTAACTCACATTTGAAAATGTTTTCTTTTAATTTGTCTAAGCAGGTACAGGGAACTACTTAAAGGTGCAATTGCGGTGCAGTAATTTGTACACTAGCATGTCTATGAGGTCATGTTTTAGTCTGTATTGTCAAATGTGAGGTGATCATCCATAGTCACTCCTAACAGCTTAATATTTAGAACTATTTTGATCTGTGTGCTGCCTTTTGTGTGTATTGTGAATAGTTGCTTTTGGGTGCTAGATTTGTTTGGGTGGGAATAGCATTAACTTAGTTTTCTAGTCAGCATTCAATAACTGAGACAGCCTGTTGGATCGTGGATGAACAGATAAGGGTGGACTCATCAGCATATTGTGCAACAGAGGAGAGGCTAGAAGCAGTGTAGAAATCATTAGTTAGTAGGTTCATTGGTGTTGGACCCAGTATTGGCCTCTGGGGGACACCTATTGAAATGAGAGAAGGAGGATAAGTCTTGTTGCCATTTTACAGACTATTGTAGGTTATGCAGGTAGCCCTGAAACCAATAAAGGAAGGAGTAAGTTAGTCTGGAAGAGGAACGTTTACGTAGCAGTTTTAAGTGACAGAGGGCAATTGAAACCTTTAGACAAATCAAGAAAGGTAGTGGGCACCTGCTTACTGTATTTTCAAAGATCAAAACTCACATTGTGTGCCTGATACTATACATATTAACTCACAGTTCAAACCCCACATTGCATATATGTCCTATTCAGTCAAGCATGTCTGTGTAAGATGTACTATTTCTATTAACCAGCAAATTAATTATACATTGTACAATAATTGTGTCTTTTGTACTTAGTACTATGCATTTATTTTTTTGAATACCATGCACTAAAATGATTTATTTTAGAAGTATATATACAAAACTTTTGTATCTTACTACCGACCTTTGAATGTCATTCACCTTTATTATGTATTTACATATATTAATGTAACACATTGTGCCTGGGTCATGGCTAAAAATGGTCCATGGACCAGCCCACTTACTCAGTTACCAAATAAAATATACATTTCATCTAATGAAAGCACATTGGACAATGGCTCCCATCTATTGCTGGCTTTTCTTGTGGTTTGCTAATATGAGGCTGTGACTTTCCCACAGATACAGTATTGCCATTAAGTGTAACTTTGCTGCTTAAAATTGCCTTGGTCTGCATTCAGCTTTGTTTGGGCAACTGTATTGGCTAACCCTGTACAGAGTGTGTTCACTAGCAATGCATAACAGGCACTGGCTGATATAATGATGTGTACATATGCTGTATGTAGGCCTGGAGCTGATACCATGATGTGTACATATACTGTGTGTATGTCTGGAGCTGATACCATGATGTGCACATATGCTGTATGTAGGCCTGGAGCTGATACCATGATGTGCATGTATACTGTATGTAGGCCTGGATGTTGCATTTTGTATTGATTTCTGACCATTCTAGATGTTGGGCTGTTACATGTATCTTTGATGGTGTTGTAGTGCTGTAGAGCATGTGTAATGTGCAGATAAAACTTTTCCCGCCATTGTTTATTTCATACTATGACAAACATATCTAAAAGGCCTTTAGTATGTCCATCACTATTTGTCATATAGCATGACATTTGCACAGTGTCTGCAGAATGTGTGTCATTGTGGTGACTACAGTTAGGTCCATATTTATGATATGTAACACTTGATAACATCAGGATGCTCAGTAACAAGATGGACACAAGTATAACTGCCGCCAGCTTCAGCATCATTTGCTTGTTGTTTGTGCCAAAGTACATTGAAACAAGACCACATGGCATGCATACTAATATTGTGTCTATGCAAAAGGTGCCAGTCTCTTAAAGAAACATTTGCCATACAATGCATTAGTGGATGCCTGGCATGCACACTGATTAGATTCCACTAGACTAATCTTACATTTAATATAGAGCATGTTTTGCCACAATTACTTATTTATTCTGTGCATTGTTATTGTGATGTAATGTTTCAGTGTGTTCCACAGTAATTCTTCAGTTGTGGAACAGTTTGTGTTAAGGCATACTCAGTCTGTGGATTTACCCTCTGTTCATGTTCTTGTATGATGTCAATTGAATGTGCAGCATTCCTTGCATTCCATCATGTCTGCCTGGTGCTTTACCTGTATCACGTTGCTCCACATGTGACATATGCTCATGTTCCTCACTTAGAAAAGTGTGTGATATCATGGTATTGCAATAGCCCACAGTCATGTATTCATCAACACTGTGTAACTTAGACTATTGTACCATGGTTTTACTTAATTTTTTTTAATTAGGACTATATAATTTTATTCGCTAACAAATTGTGGACTAATAGTGGCAC
Source organism: Protopterus annectens (assembly GCF_019279795.1). NCBI lineage: Eukaryota > Metazoa > Chordata > Ceratodontiformes > Protopteridae > Protopterus > Protopterus annectens. Next base: position 838,679,193 of record NC_056725.1, on the reverse strand, counting down.
ATTGGTCTCATCCCATGACTGGTGAAACATGTCATGGTGTATATCCAATAAAAAGTGCCAGGGCACGCTGGTTTACAATCAGAAAGTTTAGTGCTTACACTTTTTCTTGGTTCTTACGTCATGGTGTATGTCGCTGAATGTTGGAGATGTAGTACATGAGGTAGTATTGCTATTTCCAAGGTACTCCTGGTTCTTTTGCACATTAATATCATCTGCTGCTTTATAGTTCTTGCATTTGCAATGTTTAAACTAGTTTCATTCCTTTTGATTTGTTATTTTTTGCTATGGCATTATCATTGCATTGTATTTATTTCTATTATTTTGACTGATGCGTTACATTTTGTATTTCACATACTGACCGACTAGCTGGTTGACTTTTTTGTTCTACATGCAAGATATGCTGTCTGTTATCTGCATTAGATTTCAACCTTACAGTATAATTTATGCACTTCATTACTGTATCAGATACACAACCTTTATTTGAATTGTATGTTTTTGAGATGTTCATCTGATTTATGCAATTTTGCTACTTTCTGTAGCCAACAGTTGATTCTCATGGTACTCAGTTTATCTTGCAAGCTTGACTTAAGACAACCAGTAGTATATACAAACATATTTTGTGTCCTCAGTAGTTAGTTGATTTTTAATCCTGTCTTGTATAGCTGTGTTATTTTCTTCATTCACTGTGTCATCCTTCTTTCGTATACCTCGGCCACACCAGCATGCCTATATCTTCTCACACAGGTGCATGACACATTTGTACTTCCTTGTACTTACATGCAGTGTCAATTCATTGTGTACTCCAAATGTTGCTGTTACATATGATGTTTCATTACAGCTACATTATGCTGTTATTCCCCATTTCATTATTTTCACATAATTAGATATGCACTATTGTTGTGCAAATGTATCGTGACCACATACATTTTAAATGTTGGTTGTTCTACATCGTATTGGTAGGACATACCAAATGCCATATTGCACATTATTGTATTTTTGGATGCACTGCAGTGGATCTGATGTGATGCCTTATTGCCATATCAGTATGTTTAGCATGCTTGAAAATAACAGATGCAAAAGCATTTCTTTATTACAGCATTTTGTATATTTATGGTGTTTCAAAACAAAACTGTGTCTATAACAACTTGTGACAGTATATCCATCACATGCATGTTGGACAACATCTGTTTTATCCTGCTGTCACAGAAACATCATTGCCATGTTTGGGCACCTTGTTTTATGGTGGTCTGACATGTTTTCATATATACTGTGGCATGTTCCCTGCAACACATTGTGAATGGCTAGTAGTATTCTTTTTTGTGTGTTTTATGGTGGATGGTTCACATCATATTATTTCAGCAAAGTGCGTTGTGCTGGGCATGTGTGTGTGTGTGTGCTTTTCAGGGCAGTATGTGTATATCTGTATCTATATCTCTATGTAATCTGCCACTAGCATATTCTTACTTGTGTGGTTAGCTAACACTTCTGCTGTTTGGAATTTTATGTGAAATACTTGCATTTTATTTATTATTGGTAATTCCACTGAGAGACATTGGCAGTACACATGCAGGTATTCTCTCTAAGGGGAGTGATAGTCTTGATCAACCGTCAGTAGCCATGGTGGTAGTGCTGGACAGGGGCACAGTGCTTGACAGAATATGTGAGGGAAACAGATTTGAAATTATTAATTTTTAATGTGGGTATTTTTGCTCAGGTCTGTCATGTGATGGTTTTTCAATGAATTGTGTAGGATCTTTCAGGTGAATGGTAGGTAATATTAATACCACAATACACAACAAATGTGTATATCATGATGGTTGAGTTTCTATGGTGAGTAATTCAGCTCCTGAGTGTTTTTATGTGGTAAACATAACTGAATATACACAACTGAATAGTCTTTATTCATGATTATCATTTACTAGAAGGATTTTGATCCTAAGCATGTGAACCTGTGGTAGTCAGTAGTTCTTAGAGGTGTGTTGTATTGTGTAAAGTGTGCAAATTAAGTATATGCATATGTTACTTACACATGGCATTTATCTTGTATTCACTGTGGTTTGTATATTGGTACCATTCTATTACAACTGGCTTATGTAACATTACATTTTATATTAGCTACATTCTATAAATGGGCAGTCTTGTGATCTCTCAGTTTCTGTCATATCTTCAATGGTGGTGCTTTTGCTGTTTTGAGTACCAAAATCATTCTAGCCCATGGACATTGATAATTTGGAAAACTGGGGCATAAATGGCTAGGCTTAAAAAAGGCATCCCTCTCAGCCTCTTGCTTAGATCAAAAACTCTGGAGAAATCCAAAAATAAAGGGAGGACAAAGGCCCAAAATAGGGACCCTTTTAAGTACTGCTCTTACAAACTTTGAAAGTTGATAGAAATATAGGTTTTGCATTACCATGAATTTTCTGAAGGGCATGAGGTATGAAACTGAACTGTCATTATTTTCTGACTTCAACCTCAATGATCTGACAGTGATTTGCCAGAAAACAACAATTTTATGAGAAAAAGACCAAAAATATGAAGCAAAAAGTTGGACATTCTGTGAAAATCTGTACAGTTGAGAGGTATGCTGGACAGAGCCAAATAATAGAGGCAAATTTTTAATATCACTCTTATAAACATAAAATCAGTAAGATTGCCATTAGGTTTACTTACTTCTCAACCATAGCAGATCAATGTTATGCTGTTAAGCAGAATGTACTCTTTTATTGGTAATTATTGCCAACTGTCTTTTTATTGTACTTTGGAGCTTTTCTACTCAGGTCTGGCCTCCTTGTTAAACAAATGTCAAATAAATAAATATCTACTTTATTATGCTTGCCACGAGATGGCCGGTCCATAGAAAATTGCCTTACATTGATACCGGTCCTTGGTGCAAAACAGGTTGGAGACCACTGCCTTAGAGCAATGTGCAGGCAGAGTTTAAACTGTAGCAACTGGTTGCTACATATAGTTTACATCCTGTCTACACAGGGGTTTTAGTTAACAGCAACAAAAACAAATCTTATAAACTATAGCAAACTGTTTGTTACAAACGTATGTAGTAAACATTTCCTACAGTTTAAACCCTGCCGGCATGGAGTACTACAGCGCACATGTTTTAGTTTTAAAAAATTCCTTCTTGTAAACTGTAACAAATTTGCTGCAGTTTATACTCTGCCTGCATGGAGTTCTACAAAATTGCTCAGGTTTTAGTTAAAAAAAGAGAGAGAGAGAGAGAGTAATTATAGCAAACTGTTTGCTTTTAAAAGCCAGTATTGCCTTAGAGAGATGGAGATTGGGATCAGCTAATCAGGCCTCCCCATTCCTTTCCCCCTAGGGCAGTTGCTCCCCTTGCCCCACCCTAGCTATTTTACTGCCTCACTGCTGCAGTAGCTGCACTCACCCTCCAATCCCCTACTCTTGTACATAGGTAGTTGGGATATAAAGTAGGGCTGTGTTTCGTTTCTAATTTATGTTTTATTGTTAATATTGGTTAGTTATTTCAGGATGTTATGCTCTTCTTTCATTCTATGAGCAAAAAAGTCCTGAAGAAAGCTTCAGTCTTACTGCTGATTTCCCTCCACGGGATTAGCCAATCAGCAGTCAGACTGAAGGAGCTGGGGGGAGGAGAGCTTTTTGAAGCTGGCTGGTCATTGTTTCCTAGACAGGAGGCAACACATAAGGCCTAAGGGCTACTGCAGCAGTGAGGAATTCAAACCTCTACTTTTATGGGTAAGTGTAACTTTCACAACTGTAATTTATCTAATAAATATTTATGTTAAGACTGGGCATAAATGGCTTTACATAATCTCGCAGCCTGCATAGGCACTGTGGGGAATATATTTAAGCAATAGCCAACGAGTAAGCGTGGGTATATTGAGGATTTACACACTGTTGGTGTGGTTTGATTACGGGGGTGAAGCCCAAGTCATTAAACAAAGCCAGCCGTGGGTAAATCCTCATATACTCACACCCACGAGTCAGTTATTGCTATTATACAATGACATTATTTAAGAAATAAATGGCTTACTTTTGTTAAATAATGTCTTTGTATAATGGCACCATAATGTTCCTCTGCATTATCTCCTCATTCTACATTTGTTGATGTACGGCACATGTATATGGGACTTACATTCCATGAATGTATAGCACAAGCAATGTAGAGAGGAACATCTTCATTGCTCTTCTTTTTTTTAAACTATAAAAGCCAGACAGTTTAGAGGTATGAGACAGGGCAAAATACAAGGAAAATCAGGTACATTTCTTTAGTTTTGTAGAATGTACCTGATTTTCCTTATATTTGTTCTGCCCTCCATATGTACCTCTCAATTTATTGGTGCAAGAAATGTCACAAAGCCTTAAATGATGGGGGACAAAGGCCCCCAAATTGGGATGAATTGTAAATGTTACTCTTATAAACTTAGACAGCTGCTAGAATAACAGGATTTATACTATCATGCATTGCTTGAAGGATATGAATTTTGACACTGAAATGAATGTAATTTTTAGTGATGTCACTTTGATTTGCTGGAAAACCACATCTTTTATGAGGGACAGTGATATACCAAAAATATATGACAAAATTTTGGACAATTGAGACATATACCTCCAGCGTATAATAATAGAGGAAAGTCCGGTGCCACCAGACTTTTTTCTGCAGAGGTGCCGGAAGCTGTTGAAGACTGGGGGGGGGGGGTGAGAGGGGCACTTAGTGATCTAAAAGGGCAATTTTTTTATAACTATTTACTACCACAACATAGGTTCGCTTGGAGGAATTTTTAAGCTTAGCCAATTCCCTTTTGGTGCTTGATTCTTGAATTAACATTTTTCTGATTGTTCTTACCTATCCCATGGCTGATAATTGTATATTAGCCCTAGTGAGAATAAATGTGATCATACCATAGATAATTTGAGTGGACCCATATAAGGGATGCAGCATTTAGGAGCTGCCTCTATCCATTAGTGGCATGAGGGGCAATCCTGGAGTACATTTTCTATTGCCCATCCTTATAAGTTGCATTTGAATATGGACGGATGATCTTTGTTTTATTTTTATGGATAGTTTGTTCTGGAACAGTGGTAGCCTCTCTGGTATATATATCCATCTCTCCACAACATTCAGGCCCATGAAAAATAGGTAGAAATCTGTATGCTGATTAACGTAAAATTTGCATATATAATTGCACAACCCACCCACTCCGATGGAATTGTGGGATACCAACTTTCAAACAAACTGAAGAACAGAACCAACATATAGCACCATAGTCCCTCTGCAGCCATTCCAATGTCCTACTACTTAGCTGTTTCACCCCATTTACCATAAACACTAATGCGTGCATACTGCTTTACTTCTACAATGATTAGTTGGATTTTATTTTTTTACATTTTATAGCACAATGCACAAACACTAACAGATATCTGCTAAACAAAGCAATACTGTCTCACAATGAAAATAGACTTGGCATTAAAACTTCTCTACCCTTGAAACTCACATTCATTGAAACAGCATTAAAACCCACACCACATCCAAAGAAAATGCATCTGGCCAGTGGTGGAGAAAGATTACCTTTGGGCTGTTTTTAAGTCAGAGGCCCCTTGCGCACAAAACAAGAAGCATACATGCGTTCTTTGATATACCTTCCTGACTTTATTAAATTATATTCCTTGTATAATACAGCACACTTGTTAGACTTAAGTTAGAGCGTATTTTAAATTTATTGTTTGAACATTTTTTCAGTAGGCAATGAAGCAAAATGCATGCACCAATAATGACAAAACTGCCCTATTCAGAACATTTCCATGATAACAGCCTACTTCTACAAACTATATATATATATATATATAGATACAAATACAGAATCACAGTAGTGTAAGCCATAGGCATGTTGCACAGCTTCTTGCACTTATTTTCAATGGGGGGGGGGGGCAAAAGGCCAAATACCAGGAACACATTTTGAACATTGCTTGTATAATGTTGGAAAGTTGCTTGCATAAAATGTTGTTACCACTGTACATTTCACTGCCAAGTCTTGGACCCAGAGCCCTGTGCACTACAGTTAGAGCAACATACCACTAAGCTAAATCAGCAGTTTCCTGAAAGACAGGAAGACAAACTTGAATGGCTGTCATTTAGTGAATTCAGTTCTCACTTATCACCATAGCTCTCAACCTCTTAGCACAAAAATACAGAACAAAGCCAATAATGGGGGAATACAGCCCCAAAATAGTGACACATTTCAAATACTGATCTTATAAACTTAGAAAATACTGCTCCTGAAACCCAGAGATTTAATGAGGAACAGAACAAAACTTTGAGGCATAAATTCACAAGTGATGGTGGCTAGGGACTTTAGGCTCTAGACTTTAGACTTTAGACCCAAAGTACAGGGTTGAGCCTGTGTACCTCTAGCCACCAGATGTATCCTGTTGGGGGCATTTTCACACACACACACACACAAAAAAACTGCATTACTTTTCTAACTCATTAATTGTGGTATTTTAAGCAATGATGTTGTAGTTACTTTTGCTATTTGAGTTTTTTATTTTATTTTATTCTTTTTACTTTCTTTAATTTTACACTTGCTAAACAGGAAAGACATATTTAGTGAGTGTATAAAATTGCAAACAATTTGCTTTTTTCAGTTTGTGCATCATAGCAGTTAATATTCTGCTGTGAAGCAACTGAGATTTTTTTCTGGGTGGTATCTGTACATCAGCATTATGGTGCTGCTGCAAGTAAAATACATTTTCTAAAAGTAAAAAAAAAAAAAAACCCAAAAAAACAAGATGCCTCTTGTATTAATAGTGTAGCAGAACTATCAGTTTTGTTTCAAGCCACGTAGCAAGAAATGTAACCATCAATACCTACAAATCTCTCTAATTAGCTCTGCAATCTCTCTAACAATGCTGAAGACAGTACCTTAGCTCTGCATAAAGAAATCCTTCTGCCTGAACGGCAGTTCGTAAAGGAATCCTCAGCTCTGTAGTTAAATAAATCCGCGGCTGAATAAACTGCCTGAATGAATGGCATAGTGCATAAGAGATCCTGTACCTATTCAAACAGGCTGCAGTTAAATAAAGAAATTTGCGAACAAACGGCATATGCATAACATTTTCTGTATGTAGACCCCTTGTAAATAGCTGATTTTTTTATTGTTCTAATTGTTTTTTTTTTTCCTTGTATTTATGCAATTCCTATATATATATATATATATATATATATATATATATATATATATATATATATTGTGAAGAACCATTTAATTTATAAAACTCAATAAAAATATTCAGAAAAAAAAGATAAGGTGCAGTACTGAATGAGAAGAAAAGCGTTCCCACACGTCTAATGTTTTGAGCAGTAGTATTATCTGCGAAGTCTTGGGCATCAGATACAGTTCTCTACTATATTATCTTTAGCCCATGTTGTCTATATTAGGAGATCATCATTAAAAATGTTATATTCTACCTCTGTTTATTTCATTCTCTTCAGCTGTTGAAAAAGGCAGTTCTTTTAATTTGCATTATAAGAGCAAGAGATTGAAGTCCAAACACTACATCACCAAAGCTGCCCACAAGTGTTTTTGTACAGTTGCTATAGCTGTGGCTTTGAAAGCTAATCAGTAGGAAGTATGTATTAATGAGTTGGCAGTGATCATGGCAAAGGAGAACTTTAGAGGGAAAATTATACAAAAGTAGATTCAAATAGGTCTCTGCTGAAATTAATGTTCAATTGTTAAGCCAAATGGTTTGCTTAGCATCTAAATATAAGAGATCCTGTACCTATTCAAACAGGCTGCAGTTAAATAAAGAAATCCGTGAATGAACGGCATAGTCCATAAGAGATGAATCCTGTACCTATTCAAACAAGCGCGCGGTCATTGAGCACATGATGACGAGTTGGGATGGTTGAGAGGTTGTAAAGTGCTGCAAAAGTGGGGGGGGGGCTCCCCTCCCCCCCTCGCTCTATGGTTCTGGTGCCCATGTTTTTCTGTTGCTATATGCTTGATTTATAATGGGCACACTGGTTGGTGTGACCAATTAGTGTGCATGTTTTTGAATGCTAAAGAGCTATCATTGTATAATTAAGCAAACACCAACGAGTGAGTATGTGTATATTGAGGATTTACCCACAGTTGGCATGGTTTGATCACGAGGGTGAGGGCATTGTCTGACGGATGTGAAGTCCGAATCTGAAATGCGTGTCATCCATTCCTCAATGATTTGTCAGAAAACCACAAATTTTATGAGGAATCGGTCCAAAAATATGAGACAAAAATCTGGATTGCTGAGATGTATGCCTCTGTACCATATACTAATAGTACAAAAAATCTGGATGCTCAATGGTACTTCAGCGACCGGACTTTATTCTATTGGTATATGCTTAATTTACAACAGGCACACTGGTTGGGCTGACCAATCAGCATGCACATGTTTGAATACTAATCAGCTATCATTGTGTATTCATGAATAGATAATTGATTAATGAATGTATAAGGCAAAATGTTTTTACTATGTTTCTTACTTAAATATAGCATAATTCCTGAAATATGTAACTTAATAATTTCTCCTAGAAATACCACTTAAGACATTAATTGGAATGTAATTGCAAGCAGTATATAATGGAGAGAAAAACATCATGTGCCTGGCAGCAAATACCTTCCATATAGTACAGATGTGAAGAGAATATCCTCCTGCAAACTGCACTATGTCAAAAGCTGGGAAACAGTAAAATGGGAATGATAAACTTTAAATATACTTTAAAACTCGAGTACAGCTAGTTCATACCCACTAACTGTTTGACTTGACATTTTAAAATATATACAAATGAGTTGAAATGTCCCTACATAATTAATCAATTCATATATAAAAGAACTGCTAGCTATACTCATGAATAAGGAATTACCGAATAACTATTTCTGATAAGACTGCTCAGGCATAAATGGCTTTACCTAATGTTACAGTTTTCATAGATTCTTTGGAAAATATATAATCATGAATATATAACTAATTAGTGAATTTAAAAGGCAAAAATATTTTTACTATGTTTATGTCTTAAATAGAACGATTCCTGAAAGAAGAAATTTAATCACTTCTCCACAAAAATCAGTTCGGACATTAATTTAAATGTTAATACAAGTAGTACATTCACAGGAGAAATAATTATAATTATATATATATATATATATATATATATATATATATATATATATATAAAATAAAAAACAATAAAATATACCTGACAGCATAGACATTCCATATAGAACAGAAGTAAAGAGAACGGCATGTTTATAAATAAATGATCGTTGCAGTAGCTTAAGCTCTATAATTCACCCTCCAACATTGACCAGCTTCTCAAAGTTTTGGTCACCTTACCTGTGCTCCATCTGTTAGGAGAGGCACATAGAGATTTTTGACTCCAAAGTGAATAATTCTTCAGCAGTTTCCATTGTTTCTATCAGTCAGCTACTATCATCAGGTCTATCAGATCCCCATTGAGGACATTTTAATATTCTATGGAGAAACTTTTATTTTTTGACAAGAAATCTTTGTCAGTGTTTGGGAAACAGAGTGAATGGCCATTTATCTGTATAGAACTGTATTGCTAGTGCTTCTGTGCAAGCTTTGCGTGGACAAAGTAAGTTTTATTACTGAAAAACCTGTTTATTTTTATGTGTACTGTGTTGGAGGAGGAACATTGAGCTTGTGTGGGACTTGTAATGTTATACTTACCTATGATAACCATAATTTATCCTTACTGGTTCTCCTTTGTAACATTATCTGCTTTTCGATCCTCATTCTTGGCTTATCAATGGAGCAGTTACTGGTCTCTATGATATTATATTCCCCAGTGCACAAAACAGAAGATACTATCAAATGTGGTCTTCTAGAGTTTGTCTGACTCCTTCTTTGCCTCAGCCACTGTTAGGTGACTCTACTATGTCCATTTGCTGCTCTTCAGACCCCCACAATATTTTCCCCTAGTCCTCTTGGTGGAGCATATGCAGCCACCAAAGACTGGGGGATAGCCACACTCCCGCAGCTATGGAGCTCAGAGCAGGTCAGGAAGGGCCACTTTTCCATCTGGCTGAGGAAGGGGTTGTTGAAGAATCTTCCCTTTGCTGGGAGAAGACAGTGGAAGCAGGGACCAGTGTACTTAATTTAATACAATTACAGATGCCTAAAGTTACACCTATTCTGTTTGGCTGCCTTAGAACACGTTTTTCTTACTACAGCTGGTATACTTGAAGCACAGCCTTCAACTTCCAAAAGCTATTATAGGTTATATAAGAGTCTCCAGACATACAAGTACTTGTTTTCTAATCCTAGGGTAGACCCAGAAGTGACAATTCTGTCTTAAAATCTGCTGCTGCTGCCAGACAGTTTATTGCTTCTAACCCCATTCATTTGGATAAAGAGGGGGAAATAATGGAATGGATGTGGAGAAAATGTATTCTTTGAGGACTTTAACCTTCAGTGATGTAAATTGCCAAGAACTTATGCTAAAGTAGTTGCTTGCTTTTGAGAGTATGCAGAAGTCGTTGGTTAACCTTCCATCTTTTTACTAAAGTAGTTATTAATGCTTCTGTGACAGCTGTTTCTCATGCGATTAAAGATATTCTAAAGTGTGCATATAATGCCACCTACTGTGCTTCCACAACAACTACTTCTATATCACTTTTAAGGGGACTTGCTTGGCTTAACACTCAGAGCTTTCCTGATGAAGTCAAATCTCATATTTTAAATTCTCCCCAAGATAAAGACTCCCTTTTTGGTCCAAATGCAGCTGAAGTGCTTAAGAAGTGTGATGAAAGAGGTAAACTGAATGAGTGACAGCTTTTTTAACACTCCTTTTTTAAAAGAAATAGAAGTTCTGTCCCCTCTTCAGTCCTCCTTTATCAACAAGCAGTTTAAACAGCAAAAGGCCAGTAATCATGGAGGACAAAACAATGGACAAGAAGCTCTAAAAAGAAGGGAAAAGCCTCAGAAAATCAAAGACAGTCTTCCCACTCTGCATGACTACCCCCCCTCCACTCCAGGCAACTTTTTCTTGTCCCTCAGATGTCAACTTCACTTTCATCACCCTGCAGTCTCAGAGAAATGGGTTATGAGTATAATACAATGAGGGTACTCTTGGAATGAGAATTCCTTCCTCCCTTCCAGGGAATTCCCACCCACCCAGAGAACTAGATTGCTCAATTTCCATCCATTTTACAAAACATTTTGTCTTGGAAAGTAATAAAATCAGTGCCTCTCAATCTGGTAGGCGAAGGTTACTATTCAAGAATTTTTTTCTCATTTCCAAAGCAGAAGGACCCTGGAGGCCAGTACTGGCTATTTCAACTTAATATCATGATGTCCGATCTCCAACGTTCAAGATGTTATCACTTCAAAATTTTGTTCCATTGATTCCAACTCTAGCTTTCATGGTAAAGCTGCACCAGAAGGACAGCTAACATCACATTCCTATTGTCAAGCAGTTCAGATGTTTCTTAAGATTTGTTATATATGGCTATGGCTTACATTATTAAGTTTCTTTTCTGGGCTTCGACTGGACCAAGAGTACTCACAAAATGCCTACCTCCAGTCAAAGTTTATTGCAGACTCCAGTGTATATACATTTTCAATATTCTGATGATTGTCTTATCTTTACAGACTCTTTTCACAACTGTCAAGAGTCTCTAATAATTGTGCAGTAACTTCTACTCAACCTGGGATTTCATATCAATTTGCAAAAGTCTTCTCTCATCCCTTCTCACATAATTGTTCTCCTGGGATGTTTGCTGAACTCCACCTTGGGGTGAGCCTGTCTCTCCACAAAGTAGAAATGTTCCAACAGTACTTCCTGAATTTATTCTGTCTTAAACCAAACATGAGGAAGGGAGCTTCTCAGGATTCTGGGTTACATGTTGTCAATGATACCCAACTGCCTTTTGCCAAACTACACAATCAGGAAAATACAGTGGTACCTCACATCAGTCTGGACACAGCATTTATACCCCTAAAGAAACGAACAGAATGTCAGTGTTTGTGAGTAACACTGTAATGATATGTGAAAAGGGCATGGAAAGATGCATATAATTAGCTCTCAACAAAAACATCTGTAATGTACTTTGAAACGATAATGTAAGTCTTTCACTTTGGAGGGACCTAATTATTATGAAAGAACTGATAGTAAAAGTGAGGGTAAAGGTATGATTTATATATTAGCACTAAATAGGAAGGCATTATTGCTATAAGATATTGATTAATTCAATACCCCTAACAGAGGTATATAATCATAACTATATTAATAGACAGTATAATATCATATGCAGTTCTGTAATTTTTACATGCATACATACATGTATATACAGTGCTTAGGCCCTAGAGATATCTAATTGCACTGACTGATATAATGGAGATTCAAACACCCTGTCACCAAAAGTATCCAGACTATTTTTAAAAAAGTCCAGTCCCTTAAATGATCTTAAATGCATAGGCAAACTATTAAAAAGATGGGTCATCCTGACAGTAATAACCAAGTGTCTAACACTGCATTTATCCATTTTAGTAAAGAATTTCAGATTCCTGTGTTTAGTAGTTCTGTGACCATTAATAACTTCAATATTGAACATAATTTGCAAGCTAATGTGGAAGGTATTAAAGGCTAATATAAGTTTACCACATAAATATCTGTAACTGATGGAAAATATTTTCAAATGTTTGCAGCTAGAACACTAATCTAGGTGTTTCAAAAACACACCCTCTCTAGGCAGTCTAGGTTAGCCTGTGTGAATGTGCAAAATGTAATTTTGTGTTGAGTAATGGGAGATATATACCTTTTAAATAGCTCACATAAATGAAATTCATTTCTTGTAGTAAGATCTTTTAACAAAAGAAAAAAAACACATACTTAATAGCCTTGGCCGAAACTTTATCAACATGTATTTTAAATGTTAAGTTGGAAGAGGCATGTATAACAAAAGCTTGATAAGAAGTAACAACCTGACGCTCTGTGGATGATAAATAAATACCACACTTTAGAATCTTGTTAGAAAAATACATTATCCTACATTTATTCATACTAAATGTAAGAACACTTTAAGAGCCCAGTTGCTCAAACTGACTAAATAGTTATTAAGAAGATCAGAATCAAATCTGTTTTGTAATATAAACCCAAACTTACAATCCTCTTCATATTTAAATATAATTTTTTAGGTATAGTAGAAAAAAATATGTTAAACAAAAAAGGTTCTAATACAGAACCCTGAGGAACTCCAGATTTAACAAATAGTCAGAATGGACATTGTTTATCCTACTTGTTTCATGTTATACAACCACGACACTATCAATCTAACTGTATAACAATTGGTAACAGATTTTAAAAGATACTCTCTGATAATTTGATGAGGTAGGCTGTCAAAAGCCTTAGCCATGTCCAGGAAAAATGAGTCCTGGTGTAATATCTAGGGCCACAGTAACCTGATCATAAAAACCCATTAAATTATTCTGCATAGATCTACCTTTAATAAACATATGCTGATACAAATCTCTGACATCCAGGTTAAAACTTGTATTATTCAGTAACTCAATCAAAAATGTTTCAAATGGTTTCCTAATAAAGAATTCAAACTAATAGACCTAGAATTATTTATTATATCTTTTCTTCCATTTTTATAGACTGGGATAACATAAGAAAGTTTCCAAGACATTGGTACACATCCATTAATTAACTGTTTATTAAATATTTTGTTTAAGAAAGCTTCCTTCACTCTAACTACAAGTAACATGGAAGTAATTCAGGACCCATGGAGGCAGATCTCTTAGTTCTGTTTAACGCCAGAATAATAGATGACTCTGAGATTATTACACATACCCCAGATACAGAATTCGTTACATAACATTTATATGAATTATCATTTGGATTAAACTTTAGAAAATAATTTACAAAGTATGATATTCACATCATATGTTATCCCTTTATCTAATTTAATAGAATTTATTGATGAGGTTCTGTTGCTTTTTAAATTTGTATACCTATAAAAAATATCAGATATGTTACTAATTAATTTACATTCACAGTCATCCTTAGATTATTTCATATTTCAGAAGTTTGCATACTTTATTAAATTTACATTTATTAACAACTGCAGGAAAATTCATTGCAACTCTATAGTCTTGTTTTCGCATCTCTAAAATCTGTTCAATGATCTGGAACATCAGTGAGACCTCTTAAAGCAAAGTGTAACTGGGTTAGAAACTTATAGAAAGCAAGAGGCCTGTTTCTTTTTTAGTATGAAATAAACATACTCAGAACTAGACAATGATAAAAGATTTACCCAATTTGTATCAATTATTTGATTACAAAGAACATTAAAATCTATGTATTTGAAGTTGTTCTTAACCTTATAAAAATGACCTTGAGAAGCAGATACTAAATAAAAGAAATAATACTGTAATCAGGCCCCCCTAGAGGAGAAACCATTTATACTTGATAGATACTATTAAAAATATTGACAGCAACAATATCTAATATATTTAATCCTCTGGCACTAGATGAAATAAATTGATTCAGCCCATAGAAAGCAAGAATAACAACAAATTTTCCATAAATATAATAAGAAGACATTGATAACCAATCAATATTTGGGTAGTTAATTTTACAAGTAGAATAATATTAGATTGATTCTCAAAACAAATGTCCAAATTATTTAACAAATTCCAATGGACCTCACTCATATTTGGAGCTCTACAGCCCAAAACAATCACAAATGGTTTACTATACGGTTTAACAGACAATTCATCAGAAATTATTTATGATAGTATTGCGATCATTTGATGGTTTATTCATTAAAAGGTGTTTAATTTGATCGTAGATTTCCTGTAGTAGGTTTGTAGAGACAGTTTTAGAATCATTAAGATTCATAGGCAAGTACCAGATTAGCTGTCCTTGTGGACCATTTTAAGTCTAGCCAATTTCCCTTAGTGAGAACCCTGTGCCTCATCTCTGTAAAGTAAACACTTTAACCATTACACCACCCCCAATCCACAAGATAGTTTGAAAGTTTAGCTTGGCTAATATCTAATTAAGCTAAGGAATAAATGGATCACAGTGTAATGGGAGTAAAAGGTTACAATGTTTTATATGTTAACTTACTTTTTCATACCTGTTCTCCAGATCAATAAAGTTTGATGAAATTGCAAATTAATTTTATAAAGAAAAAACAGTAGATGAGGAAACATTGCACAAAAAATGTAAAGGTAAAAATGTTCATAGGTTCATAGGTTCATACTAGGCTATCTGCCCGAGGGCATTTACAAGCCTAGCCCATAGTTTTGTGGCTTACGCCACCCCTTTTATATGGGAACTGGGGACATATACCCATTATTTTGCTGTTGAGCAGTGGAACAGTGACACTGAGGTAATCTAGGGTATTATCTCGATCTCCATCCATTGGTCAAGATTTCTAGAACAAGGCCAGCAGCTGCCTGCCTCTACTCTACATTATTTTTTTTTTCACAGCATAGGGAGTCTTTGGGTGATGAATCTCTCCCTCCAGCCTATTCCTTAATATATGAGCGATGTCGGTTTAAGTCTTCCCTTGTCTGCTCTGGGATCTAGATTTTTTTTGGTGATATTCATCAAATCTGGGTCTGGGTTTGCTGGCCCTGTATTGTAAGGTCACCTCTGAGCTGGGTTAACATTTAAGCTGATGAGTTTTTCATGATACCCAGTGGGGTATTGTATCGAGCTCGCCAGATCGAGGAGTGAGCTGTGGACTGCCTTTCTGCTCATCAATGGCTTTTGTGACTGTTTCAAAAAAAAAAGAATCAAAGAAACATGATCATGATCTGCCTTTGCCAAAACAAAGGATCCAATGGATGGAAAAAAGTCCTGTCTTTATTTATGAGGTTATTTATGATCCTCTCCATGATCCTGCAGATACAGATAAGTAAGTGGCTTCAAATGGGCGGTAATTTCCAATTGGGGTGGGCCTTTGTGGCGCGGGACCACAGTTGCAGACAGCCGCAGTGGCTCCCTCCAGGAGTAAGACTATGATTAAACAGCTGTCTAGCAGTCTTTAGAAGTGTGAAGTCGGCTTTGAAGTTCTTCTTTACTGTGGTCTTTTTTATTTCAGGTGGGGGGGGGACCTCCAACAAAGGATTGTTAGTTGTGATCTGATCTCACCAGTGAGGGGTACTTTCGGTTGAGAAACATTGCATGTCCCATGTGATGAGATGATGAGATGTTTTTTTCTCTTCTTGTCAGGGATGGTGGTGGTTTGTTCCATAGCATTTGAGTTTATGAATTCCAGGAACCAGGAACTTTTGGGCTAGGGGTTTGGGCTTGTTCCCAGTCTATATTAGGTAGTGAAGTAACTAGTATGATGGTGTTGGTGTGATACATTGGTATTCCTAGTTTCTCTAGTGTTTCCATGTGGGGAGTGAGTTTCCTGAGGAGTGCATAGCAACATGCTACAATTTGTAGAGCAGTGCCCTGTAATTTAGTTGCACCTGGATGGTCTCCATGCATCGTGCGGATCCACCAGTCTTGAGGTGTGGGTGTCTGTGATGTTGGATGATCATCTTATCTCTGTATTGTGGCATCATTCTTGGTGAAGGTAGATGCTGCTCAGTCAAGGTCAGTCCTGCCTGGGCTACACATAATCAGCTCCTCAATGTCTCTGTCTCTTTTCATAAGTCCCGAGGCGATCTCAGGTCGTTTTACCAGCGGACAATTATGGAGTCACCAATGACTAGTGTGTGGGCATGTGTTTTGGCCTGGCTTGCTGTGTGACTGTTTGACACTCTGACTTGTCTATGCTATGTGTTGTGTCTGTTGTGGTCTGGGTTGTTGGGTTGTCTGCTTTGGTGGCCTCTGCTGTTGCTTTGGTGTTAGATTCAGATCAAAGAGTGAGTATTTTTTTGTGTGTGTGTATGATTTTGAGTTGTGATGGTACTATGTTATGAGACTGGGTCTATGTGTGTTGTGGTACTTGTCCTCCTGACTGGTCTTCTTGCCAGTCCTATGTTGAAGAGGCATCCCTCAAGTTTATTATCTCTTTGCATCTCTCTGCATGTGTTTGTGTGTTTGTGAGGAGGAGAGAGTTGTTTGTATACATGAGGCAGTGATTGCTTTGCTGCATAGATATTCAAGGGTTCAGCTGAGCAGTTTTAGGCATTTTGCCTGATCCACCCTGTGGAAAGTAGAAGGAAAAAAAAAAAAAGACCAAGAGGGGGGGGGGGTTACTTTGCTAGGGGGGGGTAGCCTTTTTGGGTGCTATCTATAAGAGTGCTATATCAAGGTAATACTGTAGGTAGAAGTGCTAGTTTGGTGAACAGAGACAGAAAAAGTCTGGTGGAAAAGAAGAGACTCTTTATGGTCAGATTAAAGTGCTTTAGAGTAATGGATGCTTAAAGATAAAGATAGAAAAGAATGCACTCTGCAGTGTGCACTAGTTAGAAGTTATTAAAGTAGTAAGGTAGGTTGAACCTGTTTGGTTACTTTAAGTTAAGATGGACTGTATTTTTACTTACAGATGGAAAATAAGAAAGGTAACTAATAATTTTGGATTTTTTTGCTATTTTGGTTTTGAGGAAGGCCTGTAGGATGGCCAATATTAAAAGTGAGATTGTTCCAAAGAAAGTCATTGACATGTGACATAAGCCAGTGAAAAGTAGAAATGAAGATAGATATATAGATTATTATTAGCATTAACATTTGACATTTGAATCAATTACGTGGTAAAAACGTTAAACAACGTTAAACAAATTGTCAATTAATATTAATGGACTAAATAATGGCCAGAAAAGATGTGTCTATGGAATCATCAAAGGGTCTAACTGTATGTCTAGTGCTAAAAGGCCCTTCTCCCACAATTGTGCTCATTTGTGATTCAGACACGTTAGCCATAATGAGGCAAGATGTCATTATCTACAAGTTTCCATTTCTCTGCATCACATTCACTACTGCTACATTGCTGCTTGCGTAGGCAGTGGCATTCTTCCAAGTCACTACCTCACACACACAAGTACACAAAACAAATCTCACACACACACACACACACACACACACACACACACACACACACACACACACACACACACACACACATATATGCACATCACAGTCTCTATACCTGTCCCTGACTTGTCTTGCCTCCTATGGTTCCCCCTACTCCTGTAATAGCTGAAGTGCCATTATGGCATGTATCTAGTATGCCCTAGTGGCTACTGTATCCCCCACTGCCCAGTCACCATAATAGTGTAAATGCAATTATGGCACTGGCCCAGTAGCTAATGAATCCCCTCACCCCTCGATCCCTTGTACTGCTCTTGGTGCAGTTATGACACTTGAATATAGTTTCCTGGTAGCTAGTGAATCCCTCCCAATCCCCATATGTTCCTGCCATTACAGCACTTAAATATAATTGTCTGCTGGCTTGTGTTTCCCTCCAACTCCCTGATTCCCATACTGATGTCAGTGCCATTAAGTCATTTCACCAATGTGTTTTCCCTGGTAACTAGTGGTTCCCAAAGCCCCAGTCCCCATACCACCGTCATGGCAGGTAGTTGAACATGGGGCTGTATTCAATACTATGATGTAGTGGGGATGGTTGCACTGATATGCAAGGTTGAGTGATTTCTAGAATCACTCACTGTGTAGATGCCTTTCTGGAGGTGGTTCTTAGGGAGATACCATATGGCTAATTAGCATAAACCTCTTATCTGGACTGCCTCATTAGCATTCAGCATGGCACGGGGATGGGCCTATTCAGTGCTGCACATCTTCATGCTACAGCACCGTGCAGCACCATGTTAGGGCTAAATCACAAAAAGGTACAGCGACTTGTACACAGAGGTGTATATGTTATGGTACCTTCCTGAATCTCAGCCATGGTCTAAGTTAAGTACATGCAAATAAACAAAGTTGATGTGACATTTGTACAAAATACACATATAACTGAAGATGTTAGAGACTGATTCATGGTAGGTCAATACAAGACATTTAACTTGATCCTGTTATAAATCCAAATAATGAGGTACATTAATATTATGGAAAAATGAATAATGTCAAGAAACAAATTTGCTTACAGTGATACAAGTGGAATGCTTTCTGTGGTAGATGTTGAATATAAACTATTTGATGAAATAATTAATCACCGTCACAACACTAAAAATGGTTCACTGTTTAACACTGTAGTCAGTGGGAACCAAATACATAAAGGATGAAATTATATGTTCATAGGATCATAGGAAGTTGCTAGGCTAATGGCCCTAGTGCCCTTAAAAGCCTAGCCAAGTTCTAATCTATTTCCATAATCAGCACCGACTGTCCCTGTCCAAGAGGGACACAGGTGGAACCCCCGGGGTGAATTTACGGTTACCCATACAGTCGTCCCAATTTCATTTGAAGAGGGCCAGTGAGGTGCTCTGTTTCACATGAAGTGGGAGTCGGTTCCAAAGGTGTAGTAACCTCTGGGAGACAAATCTGTCCCTCTAGCTGATTCTATTAATGTCATGTACCAGGTTAAGGTCTTTAGAGCGAGTAACCTGTATACCATTTGCCTTACAGATATCCAGCATTTCCAATAAAGCAGGGTCAGAGATTACCTTGTTTGCAAGGCAGAGATTGCCTCTGAGTAGTCTGTATGAAAGAGAATAAAGTGACAGTGATTTCAGATGATCCCTATAGGATAGATGCTGAAGACCTTGAATTTTCATGTGAGGAACCTTTGTGGCGTGGTCTCTCCAACTGCTGCAGGTGCTTGGAAAGGTACAAACCAAAAGGGGCACTGTCCTCAATTATTGGCCTGATAAGGGAAGAGTACAGGGAGGTTATAACTTCTTTTTTTTTTTGGAGGCAATGCCCTAACTTATGAGAGGAGCAATGCAGAATGCACTTCTTACCACTGTGGAGACATGGGGGTCAAAGGTAAAGTTGCTGTCAACCTGTGTGCCCAAATCTCTGACCACCGAGTGCATACTTAAGGTGTTGCTATTGATGTGGTAGTTAGCAGGAACATCACTCTTACCAAAGGGATGATAATACATTTTCTGCATTGAGGTTAAGGCCATGACTTTGGCACCAATCATTAGTTTGTGTAAGACCCTCCTGTGGGATGTTGGCATCTTTTGGAGATTCTATGACTGCTCCCAGTTTGCAGTCATCAGCAAACTTTGTCAGCCACACACCTTTTGTTTTAGCTTGCACTTCAGAGAAATAGATTCCAAACAGTAGAGGTCTCAGGACTGATCCCTTTGAAACACCACTGGTTACAGGTCTGCAGTTAGAAGTGGATTTCCCATTTTGACTACATGGGTTCTATCAGTGAGCCACTTAGCGACCCATCTAATGATATAAGGGTTGATACCTAGCTGGGTGAGTTTGTCAATGATGTCTGAGTAGGGGATAGTGTCAAACACTCTGGCTAAGTCTAGGTAGGCTGTATGTACAAATATTTCCCTCATCTAGGGCCTTGTGACTGTCTCAAAAGAAGTCCACCAGGTTTAACAGGCATGAACTCCCTTTAACAAATCCAAAATGAGTAACGTCAAGTGTCTGGAGATTACCTCTATCTTTGTTGATAAGGTCCATGATGATTTGCTCCATGGCCTTCCAGATAAGGCTAGTCAGACTAATAGGTCTATAGTTCCTGGGGTCAGTGGAAGCACCACCTTTGTGCAAGAGAATAATCGTGGCCATTTTCCATTCAGCTGGGATGAAGCCAGTGCCTAGACTATGATTAAAAAGAGTACCCAGTGGTGTTGCTAATTCATGTTGAAGCCCATGTAGGACATAGCCTAGGATGTTATCAGGTCCCATAGCTGCTGTGTTTTTGGCTTTAGAGAGGGCATTTATGACATGCTCTTTAGTGGTACAAGGTAGGGGACAGGTGGTAGGGATGTCATAGGGTACATGTGGTGGGGACAGGTAGGTCAAGTTTTCACAGAACCTGTCGGCCAACAGGTTAGCTATGTCCACAGGCTCACAATATGTGGTATCATTCACTACCAGTTTGGCAAAATATGGGCCTTTCCTTTTAGGCTATGGATGTATCTAAAGAATGCCTTGTGGTTGTCCTTAGTTGAGGAAGCTAATTTGGATTCATAGTTTGCTTTGGAGGACTTCACAAGACATCTTATTTGCTTATTTAAGCTGAGCTGTTAGGCAGAAATTTCTTCCTCTTATTGTGAAGCTTGTTAGTGGCAGTTGTCCACCAGGCAGGTTTGCTTTTCCTTCAGGAGCTTGTTTTGGTCCTATCAGGTATGGCCCAGTCAATGCAGTTATACAGGTGCTTGTATAAGGCATTGGTGTAGAACTCGGCATAGTTGGGGGGAGGTGCATTGAAGCTATTTATACCATCCAGTAAGAGGTTATAATCTAGTGTGGAGAAGTTTTTTTAGTTTGTTGTTACAGGGAGGGGGTCAGGTGTGATAGTTACTTAGAATGAGACTAATTTGTGGTCAGATCTCAATAGAGAAGACCTCATAGTGGGATTGCTACAGTGGTCCCCCATATGGGTAAGCACCACATACAGGATATTGGCACGCCTTGTGGGGGTGTCAACCAGCTTGTCCAGGGCAGTAGAGTTAATGAAGTCAAGGAACATTTGGGCAAGTGAGTTTAAGCATGAGTAATTTACCCAGTCAGTGGATGGGTAGTTAAAGCCACCCAAAGCCATGGCGTTTGGATGTATCTTGATAGACTCAAATAGATCCAAATAGGCAGAGTGGGTGTTCTCATTCATGGAGGGGTCCTGTAGCTGGCAATGACTTGAATAGGTGTCCAACCACCAGTTAGTTGCACCTGAAGTATCCTCAGGAAATCATACTGTTTAACTAATCTGGAGGTGTATTTATCATTAATGAATATTGCCTCCTTTAGTTTTCATGCCTTCAGTTTGTGGTCTTAACATGTATAAGGAGGTGTAACCCATTATGGCCAGGGTTCTCTCCACAGCCTTGAATGAGGTCTCTGTGACTGCACAAACGTCTGCATCTTCCAAGGTGAGGACTGCTTCCAGTGAGTGAAATTTTATGTTAAGACTCCTAGCATTTAGCAGCATAACCTAGATGGAGTTTTTATGTCACTGGAAATTTTTGTCCTTGAGACACTGCCTAAAAATGGCAGTATGAGGGTGGCAAGACCCTAGCCAGTAGCTGAAATCCTAGGGGTGACAGATGAAGACCATCTCTGGCAAAGCACTGAGATCTGTCGAGCATGTCATCCCAGGCTGAGAGATACTAGATCCCCTTAGAATGACACCAGAAACGAAGTCAATTATTGAAGTCAGTCATTTTCTGTTTGTATTGACAAATCACCTTAGGTAAAGGTAAAATGCTGTTTGAGGCTGGGGACAAACCTGCCTGAGACACATAGTTGGAGAGCTCAGTCATGTCTCTCTTCATATAGTCCTAAGAGGTATGTCTCAAGTCGTTCACACCAACATGACCTATGACGGAGTCATAACAGTACCTGTTGTTGAGAGACTTGAGTGTTTGTGTGATATGGAGTATCCTGGCACCTGACAGGCAACTGACAGTGACCTTTACCTTATCCAGCCTTGGGAGAAGGACATCTGTGTGTCTCACGATGGAATCACCTATGACTAATATCTTTGGTTTTCTGTTTTGCCTTAAGGGCTTGACAGGTGAGACACTGGTGTGTGAGCTATTGTGTGTATTGTGTTATGCAGAGGAAGTATTATTTGTAGCATGCATGTGTTTGTGTTCAAAATGGATGTAAAAAAAAAACCTGAAAATATTTGGTGTTATGGGTTAAATGAATGTGACTGTGGACCTTAACAGGACTACATTTGTTAATTTATGTGACACCTTAATTCATAGTATTTTCAAAAATGACAGAGGTTTTCATTTGAACTTATTTAGGGGTGCATGTCTTGCTGTATTCCCATGTGGGAGGATGTACTCTACTGTTAGCTGAATGTCTCACTGTACTCTCACGTGGGAGGATGTATGCTGTACTCTCACACGGGAGGATGCTCACTGTAATCTCATGTGGTAGGATGCATGCTGTACTCTCATGTGGGAGGATGCACTCTACTGTTAGCTGAATGTCTCACTGTACTCTCACGTGGGAGGATGTATGCTGTACTCTCACATGGGAGGATGCACACTGTAATCTCATGTGGTAGGACGTATGCTGTACTCTCATGTGGGAGGATGTACTCTACTGTTAGCTGAATGTCTCACTGTACTTTCACGTGGGAGGATGTATGCTGCACTCTCACATGGGAGGATGCTCACTGTAATCTCATGTGGTAGTACGTATGCTGTACTCTCATGTGGGAGGCTGCACTCTGCTGTTAGTTGAATATTATAAGTTATAGGTTGGATAACCCTGGTGAAAAAGAAATGGCTTCCTGTGACTCTTTCCTTTGAGGTTTAAAAATCACCTCTTCCAACGTGGGGAAATGCAGAAAGGTCTACATCCTACAAAATAGCTTCTGCTAATTTTACTAGCTTCATTTTAATCTAGATGGAAAAATGGTCATTTTTCTTTGTTTGGCTTCTTCTGGGAATTGAAAACTCTTCTGTGTCAACATTTTAAAATACAGGCATGTGAAGCCATGACCTTAGAAAGCAAACCTAATTAAAAGATCATAACTGAATTTCTAGATTTACTTTTCTTCTTTCTGTTAAGTCATCTAATTTTAGCAAGCTTGGAATGTGTTTCTTAAAGAATTTATGGAAATAAAGGCTACAAAACACTGGCTAGCTAGAGTCAGCAGAAAACTTTTAGACACTGTAAACAATTAACAGAAATGTTGAGGCATCACAGCTAAAAGTACTGCAGAAAATAGGATGTTATTTTTGAATCTGTTATGCCCATTTTAAAATAGATACCAGTCTGGCATTACCATTAAAAACCTCTGAAATTACAATCAAGTAGCATGTCTCATGCCAGGGATTCTCTACAGCTGGGACAAAAAAACTGCAATGTCAGTGTGAGCATGACTGTGGAATAAATTAAACATGGTTTCAAGTTTGGCAATCACCTTCAGGAATTTAGCATTTGGTGGGGATAATGATCTTATATACATAATAAAATGTCAGCATACCCCGTCTTCATTGGAATGGTTGGCAAGTACTTTAACAGCCTATAATATGAGGCAGACCTTGGTTCATATTTGTTAACCAAATAAGAAAACATTTATTCTTAAAAATCTGAAAATATTAAAAACATATAATATATAATATATAAATTTGTCAGAAGTAACCCCCTTTTACCCCATGCCTTTAATTATACATCAGAAGGGATAATTGCTTTGGTAACTGAAGATTTCTAACGTATTATGAATACAATCACTTTAAGTTTTACAATGTAAACAAGCAGTCACATCCTATGAAAAAGACTCGGATTTATTCACTGAAAATAAATAGTATTAGTTGTTTTTGGCAATGCCCTTTCAATGCAGGATGTAGTCAGTTTAAGAATGAATCATAAGGAGAGAATTGACAAAAATTGCAAGCTCTGCCTTCACAAAAAATATAATGCCTTTAGAATAAGTAAGCGTTGGTTGCAGTGTTGTTAGCGATAGTGATTGTGTTCTACCAGCAGACAGTGTGCATAAAGTCATATTTCTTCAGTTCTTGCAGAAGGTTTGTTTTTGTGAAATTGAGCATCTCTCCAGTGAATGAAACTGAGACAGTACTGGGCATATTTATCAATATATGTAAGTCAAGAAATGTCAGTAAAATTGACTTGACACTAAAGTCAATATGAATAAAAACAAAGATCCCCTTCAGCTGAAAATGGCAGAAAAATAGAAGTTAAGAGAAGTCCTCCATCTTGATTCATGTTGCTGCTTTTTTATAGTAAATTCTAGACCTCAATGCAGCTAGTTTGTTTAAGACTGCACAGGGAGAACAAGCTTGAATTAACCTGCTTTCTGACTAGCTGAATTGTTGGTCTGTTATAATCCCTTGTCATGAAAGCAATATCAAAACAAGAGCATGGTTTCCAATCAGAGCCATGTTTTTTTGTTTTACACCTTCTAATGATTCTTTTCTGTATTTTTTGATGTTGTCAGTCTGTTGTATGTGAAGATGAGGTGTTTGATACTGTGTGCTCTCTTGTTGACAGTTATATATAACACAGTACAAAGTAATATTTATCTGTTTGTGTATATAACATATTTATGGTCTACAGCTGTATTTACAGCAAGATTCTAAAGAAAAGTAATTTATTATGCTGCTGTGATTGTCAAAGTATTCTGACTACTGCTGAAGTGATATTATACAGGGGATGACCCGCACTTTCTTCTTAACACTACACAGTAGGAGCAGTGTGTTCAGACCAATGCTTGCAGTGTGTTCAGACCAATGCTTTCTTGGTCTTAGTCAAACAAAATGTAAGGCAACTCCATTCTGAGAGCATGCCACTGACAAGTTGATTTCACCCTTTAGACTAAGACAATTGTAAAGGCTTGATTTTAAAATAGAACCATATGTAACTATGTACATAAACATAAAACAGAACAATATGACATACCCATCGTTTGTATTCTGAAAAACATACTTGCTGTCTTCATAGGTTCATAGGAAATTACTAGGCATGCAGTCCAGGAGACAATTAAGTATCCTAGCCTAAAACTCCCAGTTGTTCCAAAACACTGTCTGGTTAAGTGACTTCCTCTCAGCCTTTCTTCCATTTCTTTAGGATCTGTGTTATTGGGACTGCAAAACTGAAGGGCACAATTTGTGAGGCTACAGAAGTTAAGAGAGTAGTAATAATAGCTGTTTTGATAATTAGTAAACAAAAAGTTGGGTATATATGCCTTTAAGAAGCTATCCAAGGGCTTGCATAAGTGTATAAATACTGAGCAAGTGCAAGCCTGACTGCCATTTTGTAGTTAGTTGTTGAGATGTAAGTATGTATGTATGTAAGCTCTGTCTGTTAACTAGTTTGTTCGTATTTAATGATACTGCTATCCATCCTGATGTGTTTGTATGTATTAAAGCATCTGAATGAAACCCAAGCCTTCTTGTTATATGTGTTAGACAAGAATGAGTGACATGGTGTCAGAAGCGGCAGGTCTAAAAGGACATGGAGTTAGAAGACGCATACTGAAGGGGCATGGAGTCAGAAACGGCTTGGCTAAAATGACTTAAGGTGCTTGTTTAGGGTTCCTATTACGTTGTTGAATGACAACAATGTTGAACACTCAGAAGATCGAAACCGCAGCATATCGAAGTTCGGATTGCGGGATCACAGTACAGTGAAGACTGGAATATTTGCCCTTTCCTCACTGCAGTGCGATCTCGGAGTTGGTATATATATTTAGCGGGGGGAGGGAGGGCTAAAAGTTTCAATATTTGGCAGTTTCGCTCTTCTAAGCATTCAACATTGTTGTCATTCGACAGTGTGATATAGACCTCATGTTTAGATGTTGGTGGAATATACAGGAGTGGATCATTCCTAAATGTGCAAACTTTGCAAAACAGATCAGAAACAAATTTCAGGTACTGAAAACTTGCTCAGTACTATTTCTTTTCGCAAAATATGAAATGAGGCATACAGAACACTCTAAATAATATTCCCATAAACAGATATGTGCGATATTGATAAAAATATTCAAATTACTACAGAAAATGTTTGAAATAAAGTCTGAATTGCATAAAAACAATAAAATAAAAGGACACGACCGCATTTTCGCAAAGCATAACTATATCTCATATTAAGCAAAGATATCCAAGTTATCAGAAGTGTATAAAGTGTTTGTATGTTTGTACAGTGTTACAGTAAAGCTATTTTTGCAAAGTACAACCATTACAAGGTACAAAAAGTACAACCATTACAGTGTATATTTCAGAAAGTACAGCATTTCAAAGTGTTTATTGTGCATGTGAATATTGTTACAAGCTCACAGAACAGTTTGTTTATACATAATTACAAGGGCCATATTTTCAGTGTGTTTGTGTATATTTTGTGGGCATGGTTGATGGATTTCGAAAACCCAGTGCAGTTGTGTTTGACAGTAATATTGCTGAGAACTGGAGAGTGTTTGAGCAAGAGTACAACATTTTCATACAGGCTAGATTTTCTGATAAAAATGACCGTACAAAGGCATTTATTCTGCTTAATTTAGCTGGGTCAGAAGCCATAGAAAGAGAATACTCATTTGTGTATGCATCTACTATCTCTATGTGAGAAGGGGAAAACTGTCATATTGTTGTACTGGCTGAGTTCAGGGAGGACCCAGAGTGCTTAAAACATAAATTTAGAGAAATGTGTAACCCCCAGACAAATGTTACAATGGAAAGGCACTTTTTTCACACAAGGGATCAAAAGCCTGGTGAACTGACCTGAGAAATAAAGCCGAAACATGCAGATATGGTGACTTAAGAGATGAGTTAATAATGGACAGACCTGTGTGTGGTATAAAAAAATCATACTGTGAGAAAGATTTTGCTTCATGTCAGTGATTTAACTTTGAATAAGGCCATTGAGATTTTTCAGATATACAAGCTCACAGAAAAGTACCCAGATATGCTTACATATGAGAATAGCTCTAAGAGGAACAGTGATAAAGCTCATGTTGATAGTATGCAGCATGTGGTTAAAAGAAACAGGCCCAGGCACATGGCAGCAACTGTAACCTCTGCAGTGCTCACTGGTAAACCCCAGAACTTTCTAGCAAATTCCAGAAGTTGCACAGTCTCAGTGAAGCATAAGTGAGTTAGCAAACTCAAAGCATGGGCCCCCACCCAGTCTTAGTGCCAACTGTAGTAATTGTGGTCGAAGCCATGAATCTAAAAGGGAGAAATGTCTAGCTTTTGGTCAGCAATGCCTCAAAGGTAATAAATGGAATCACTTCAAAAGGTTTTGTAAATCAAAAGGCCCACATTCTTATATTAAAAGGGAACATTTTAAGGAACTAATTGATCAGTTAAACAGTGGCAGTTCTATTCTTTCTGCTGATGGTATGTCACTACTTCATGAAACAGTCAATGCAGTAGATTTAAGGGCAAAGAATGAAGTATTTTGCACTGTTCGGATAAATGACAAGCCAATAGACCTCAAAAGATGACACAGGTTTCTAGTGCAATGTTATTAGACTTAGTACTTAGAGAGCTGACACATAAATAATGGCTAGAAAACATGTGTCTAGGGAATCATTAAAGGGTCTAGCTGTATGGATCGTTCTAAAAGGCCCTTCTCCCAGAAATGTGCTCATTTGTGATTCAGGCACGTTAGCCATGATGAGGCAAGATCTCATTATTTACTAGTTTGCCTGTCTCTAAATCACATTCACTACTGCTACACTGTTGCTTGTGTAGGCAGTGGCATTCTTCCAAGTCACTCTCTCCTAAGTACATAAAACATGAAGACACACACACACCTCCCATGGTTCCCCTCACTCCTGTAATAGCTGAAGTGCTATTATAGCATGTATCTAGTATGTCTTAGTAGCTACTGTGTCCCCCCCACTGGCCAATCACCATAATCGTGTAAGTGGAATTATGGCATTGGCTTGGTAGCAAAGAAATCCCCCCACTCTCTCCCCTCGATCCCTTGTACTGCTCTTGGCGCAGTTAAGGCACTTGAATATAGTTTCCTAGTAGCTAGTGGATCCCACCACCCCCCCCCCCCCGGATTCCCATACATTGGTGCCATTACAGCACTTAAATATAATTGTCTGCTGGCTTGTGTTTCCCTCCAACCTCTTGTTCAGAAAAAAAAAAAAAAAACTTTCATCTGCTTTTACTGTACTTGTGTTTCTACCTACTTTATTTTACTTTTGCATCATCTTAAAAGTACTCAGTTGTATTTATTACTGCTGGTGTAACTCATTCTAAGCCTTTTGGTTTAAACACTTGGGCTTCGGACCAATTGTTATGCACTGAGAGGGTTTGTGGTCTGCACTGTAGTGGCAGAACAGGTAGCTTACATCCTTCTAGGTTGGGAACTGCTGATTGAGGGCTCAGTGTCTTATTCTAAAAGTGTATTAATTCTAGTTTAAGCACTTGGGCTTTCAGGCCAGTTATTTTACATTAAGAGGGTTCGTGGTCTGCACTCTTGTGGGAGGAGAGGCTGGACTCTGCCCTTCTGAGCTGGGAATTTCTGGTTAAAGGCTTATAGTGCATGCATATCTGAACTGCTTCTTACTGAAGTTGGTGAGCCTTGTTTGCTGTGGCATAGACTGGATTCGGGCCTGCTGGATCTAGCTTTGTTTGTGTAACTTGAGCACTAATCCAGGCATTCTCTAAAGTATTCAATTGTATTTATTACTGCTTGGTAGTAACTTGATTAAAGTGTAGTTATCATTCTAAGTCTTTTGGATTAAGCACTTGGGCTTCAGACCAGTTGTTTTACATTAGGAAGGTTTGTGGCATGCACTGTGGTGGCAGGACAGGTAGCTTTCATCCTTCTAAGTTGGGAACTGCTGATTGAGAGCCCAGTGTCTGTTATTCTTAAAGTGTATTAGTTCTGGTTTAAGCACTTGGGCTTCAGGCCAGTTATTTTACATTAAGAAGGTTCGTGGTCTGCACTCTTGTGGGAGAAGAGGCTGGACTCTGCCCTTCTGAGCTGGGAATTTCTAGTTAAAGGTTTATAGTGCCTGAATATTTGAACTGTATCTTACTGAAATTGGTACACCTTGTTTCCTGTAGCATAGACTAGATCCAGGCCTGCTGAATCTACCTTTGTTTATATGCTTGTTGTTTGCTTGTTATTTCCCTGGAACGCTAATTCCACCTAATACGCGGCTTCTCAGCACTTCTGTGGATCACTAGTGATATCTGCATTGCTTACTGTACTTATTTCCTTGTTTCACTTGAAAGAAAGTTACTGTTTGTCATTTTTGCATTTAGGTTACTTGTAACACATTGCACTTAAGTTACCTGGCACTTGCTCGCTAAAGCAATTATATAAGTCAGCACTAAAAATTAAAAGCACTACACCCTCACTCCCCACTGGCCCTTGTTTTCAATTATTAAGGAATTCCCAATATTATTCTAGCATGTCCAAAGGTCAATTGTCAATCTCCTCTCCGGTCCAGCTGGTGAATCTGGGAATCTTAAGGCAATGTTACAACTGCCTCATGTACACAGACAACCCTCTCCTCCTCCCAACAAATTCCAACACATGTGAGAGATGCAACCATATAACCAAACTGGAGGCTAAGCTCTCTCAACTCAGTACTGGCATAACCAGTCAGGAGGAGAAGGAAACCACACTCACTACAATTCCAGTCTCACATAGACCTACCACAACAGCAAACCAAACACATAATCACACAAAAACATACTCGAGGCTCTAAATAAAGATCTGCCTAAGCAGCAGAGACCTCCAAAGCAGACACCCAAGCAACCGCTACCCCAAAACAAAACACGTGCAACACATATCTCACAAAGCCAGTGTGCCGAACAGTCACAGCCCTTAAGACTAAACAACACACCTGATACACTTGTAATAGGTGACTCTATCGTCAGGCACACTGACGTCCCGCTCACCAGGCTGAACAAGGAGAGGGTCACGGTGAGCAGCCTGTCGGGCGCTAGGATCCGCCACATAACACAAGCACTCAGGTCACTCCAAGGCAAGTACAAATATGACTCAGTCATTGTCCATGCTGGTGTGAATGACCTGAGACGTACCTCCCTGGACTACATGAAAAGAGACACACAGGAGCTCTCTGAGCATGTAGCCCAGGCTGGTATGACCCTGACCTTGAGTAGCATCTTACCCTCACCAAGAATGATGCCACAATATGAAGACAAGATGATCAATTTCAACAATTGGCTTAAGTACTGGTGTCATTCAAAGGGGTTCCAATGCCTGTCAGCTTGGGATGATATGCTCGACAAGCCACGATGCTTCGCTAGGGACAGCTTGCACCTGTCACCCTGGGCTTTCGGATATTGGCAAAGGCTCTTGCTACCCCATAGTGCCTTTTTTAGGCAAGGCTCAAAAGACAAACCCACCTCCATAGGTATCACAAGGGATAAGAAACTAAGAGTAATGCTACTCAACGCCAGAAGTCTAAACCTCAAGATGCACACACTCGAAACTCTCCTTAGCATGGAGAACATTGATATCTGTGCAGTAACAGAAACCCGGTTCAGGGCTCCAGAGAGCTCCCCAGCACTACCAGGTTATACCTCATACCATGCTTTTTGGCCACAAAACTTGGACCGAACCACAAAAGGAGGGGGAGTATCGATATTCATCAAAGATACCCACACCTCCAGGTTGGTGGCAAAGCACGAAGCATCAGAGACTATCCATGTGCAACTAACAGTGGGTAAAGCTGCCTTCCAGTTTATAGCCTGCTACAGACCACCCTCCCAAATCCAGGAAACCCACTCGGCCTTCCTGAAAACACTGGAAAATATGAAGGTCTCTCCAAACACCATTATATTGGGCGACTTCAACTACCCAAACATAGACTGGGAGCATTACTCTAGCTCCAACACCCTAGCCCAAAGGTTCCTAGAATTTATAAACTCAAATGCTATGGAACAACTTGTTACCACTCCCACAAGAGGGGAAAACATACTGGACTTGATCATCACCAACATGGGGACTCTATGCTTCAGACCAGAAGTGTATCTCTCACTGGTAAGATCAGACCATAAACTAATCTCACTGGATATTCACATCCCGACCCCACCCCCTGCCCAGAAAACCACAGTGAAAAACTTCTCTAAAGCAAATTTCACACTCCTCAAAACCGAGGTGGAATCCTTCAAAGCCCCCGGGCCTGTGGAAAATATGGCCCAGACCGCAGAATCCTTTATAAATGCATTCTATGAACACCTTCAGGAATGCATGGATCATGCGATCCCAAATAAAACCAAGACCCAATCCTCCAAAGGCAGACGTCTTGTCTGGCGGACCCCAGCCATAAACAAACTATACAATAGAAGGAGGAAGCTACTAAATGATAGAGCAAAATCCCAAAAAGGGAAGGCATCACTGATCAGTATTAGCAAAAAACTACGGGCACTCATAAAATTGTCTAAGGCTAGCTTCGAGAGAAAAATTGCACAGGACACTAAGGATAATCACAAGGCTTTCTTTAGTTATGTTAGGAACCTAGGTGGTAATTCCCAGATATGCTCAGAATTAGTCCAAAATGACAAAAAATACGCTGAACCCACAGACATTGCCGACATCCTAGCTGACAGGTTCAGCACAAACTCCCCCCCCCTCCCCACCAAAAGGGAAAATATCTATCCCAGCAGAGTGCTGCCCCCCTGACATCTCAGATGCTCAGGTAAGAGCCGCCCTCTCCAAAGCAAAAAACACAGCATCAATGGGACCAGACGGTGTCCCGGGCTGCGTCCTACATGAACTCCATGAAGAGCTAAACCCAAACATAAAACTACTGTTCAATCTCAGCCTTACTACAGGATATGTGCCCAAAGAGTGGCATACAGCAACAGTGGTCCCTCTCCATAAAGGTGGTGCCTCAACGGATCCTGGAAACTATCAGCCAATAAGCCTGACTAGCTTGGTCTGCAAAGCTATGGAAAGGATCATCATGGACCTCATAAATAAAGATATTGGGGACCTACAGACACTGGATCCTACCCAGTTCGGCTTTGTTAAGGGCAGATCCTGCCTCTTAAACCTGGTTGATTTCTTTGAAACAGTCACCAAGGCCATTGACGAGGGGAAGGTGGTCCACACAGCCTACCTGGACCTCGCAAAAGCCTTCGATACAATACCCCACTCGGGCATTATAGATAAGCTCACCAGCTTAAATATAAACCCCTATGTCACTAGATGGATTGCAAACTGGCTCAAGGACAGAACCCACATGGTTAGAATTGCTGGAGCCATGTCAGACTCCAAACCAGTTACAAGTGGTGTCCCACAAGGCTCAGTCCTGGGACCTCTCTTGTTCGGTATATATTTCTCGGAGGTACAGGCCAACACGGAAGGACTGTGGCTGACCAAGTTCGCAGATGACTGCAAACTGGGCATCATAATCGACTCTCCAGCCTACACAAGCATCCTCCAAAAGGGCCTCATAGAAACAGACAACTGGTGCCAGAGCCATGGCCTCAAACTAAATGCCAAAAAGTGTATAGTCATCCCTTTGGCAAAAACAAAGTGCCCACAAATTACCACATAGGTGGTAATCCATTAAGTACAGAAGAAGTAATTAGGGACCTGGGGACCCAAGTTGATAGCAGTCTCTCATTTGACAACCACGTGGCCAAAGTGGTTAGAAAAACATTTTATATAGCCCACCTAATCATGAAGGGATTCACATCTAGATCAGGAGAGGTCATTGTGCCTCTTTACTCATCCCTCATCAGGCCCATAATTGAGTACAATGCCCCTTTTGGGATGTACCTTACCAGACACCTGCAGCAACTGGAAAGACCCCAAAAGTACCTCACCAAGAGGATCAAAGGGCTCAAACAGATGCCATATGCTGCCCGGTTAAAGAAACTCCAGCTCTACTCAGTGGCATACCACCTGTTCAGAGGCGATCTGTGCCTGACGTATAAAGCCATGTCCAACCTGGAATTAATGGACATGCTGCACCTCAGAAAATCCAAATCCCATCAAGCTACGTGCTCGAGAGACTTGAACCTCAGCACTGAAATAAATAGGACATGCTGGATGGACAGATTCATAACCCAGAGGCTCCCTTCACTCTGGAATAAAATCCCAGTCCAGGTTAGGCAGAGTCCCTCATTAACTCTCTTCAAGAGGAATCTTGATGGGTGGATGGGAGATCGTAGGTTTACCCCGGGTATCACTTCTTTGTCACTGTTAGACAGAGGCACAGTATACTAACCTCGAAAAAGGGCATAGCAAAATAAATTTAAAATGGGTGGCGAAAGCCAAACACATTCTGGCTAGGCTTATAAATGCCCTAGGGCAGATAGCCTAGTATGAACCTATGAACCTATGATTCCCATACTGATGTCAGTGCCATTAAGTCATTTCACCAATGTGTTTTCCCTGGTAACTAGTGGTTCCCACAGCCCCAGTCCCAGTCCCCATACCACTGTCATGGCAGGTAGTTGAACATGGGGCTGTGTTCAATACTATGATGTAGTGGGGATGGTTGCACTGATATGCAAGGTTGAGTGATTTCTAGAATCACTCACTGTGTAGATGCCTTTCTGGAGGTGGTTCTTAGGGAGAGAGCATATGGCTAATTAGCATAAACCTCTTACCTGGACTGCCTCATTAGCATTCAGCATGGCACGGGGATGGCCCTATTCAGTGCTGCACATCTTCATGCTACAGCACCATGTTAGGGCTAAATCACAAAAAGGTACAGCAACTTGTACACAGAGGTGTATATGTTATGGTACCTTCCTGAATCTCAGCCATGGTCTAAGTTAAGTACATGCAAACAAACAAAGTTGATGTTACATTTGTACAAAATACATGTATAACTGAAGATGTTAGAGACTCATTCATGGTAGGATGATACAAAGCATTTAACCTGATCCTGTTACAAATCCAAGTAATGAGGTACATTAATATTATGGAAAAATGAATAATGTCAAGAATCAAATTTACTGGGGCGTGGCCAAGGATGAACACAGGATAGCAGCAGATTTCTTCAGCTCCACCAACTTAACTGCACTGACAGGAAATAATTACTTTAAAAATCAACTAATGAAATAATTTTCTTTCTAAATACGTTTGGAATATCAGTTTCTTGAATAATATCTAAAAAAGAAAGAAAATTTCAATAATTTTCCTGTCAGAAATCATCTTGGAAATTTCTCTTTCATCACCTCTGTTCAAAATGAGTTCCAGTAAGGCAAACAGTCAGGATTCCAGCATCAGGAAAGAGCTTCAGTCTCTGATATCTACTATTCAGCAACTAACAACCAAAATGGACAAACTGGATACTAAAATTGATAATTTCATAGAAAAAACTACAAAACAAATGGATTTGTTACATCAAGACTTGCAACAACAGAAGGCTCAGATTACAGTCATAGAAGAGACTGTTAATGATATGGAGAACAGAATCCAGGAAGAAGAAATTAACATTGAGTTTTTGCTGAAGCAGAACACACACCTACAATCCAAACTTGATGACCTGGAAAACAGATCTAGATGCAATAATATTAGGATTTTTGGACTGCCAGAAAATATAGAAGGTAACAACATTACTTCCTTTTTAAATACTTGGCTTCCCAAAACTTTAGACTTGTCAGAAGCATTTTCTTTTGGTATTGAAAGAGCCCATAGGTCCTTATCTAATTTTAACTCTAACAAAAAGTATCCTAGATCAGTTATAGTAAGATTTTTATCATCTTATGACAAGGAGATGGTATTAAAATCTGCATGGGCTAAAGCACCTATTAAAATTAATGAGGCAACTGTGCGTTTTGACAATGACTATTCTTCCTTGGTAATAACTAAAAGAAAAGTTTTTTGCCATTAATAAGAGAGCTTAAGAAAGCACAGTTCAAAACTTACCTTTTATTTCCTGCCAAACTAAAAATCTTTTTACCTGATGGCCCTAGAATTTTTGAAGACTTGGACTCTGCTTTGCTGTATATTAAAAAATAAGATATTAGATAAAATAGAAGATATGGAATGGGCAAGTCCTTCGTTAAAGAGGATGGCAACAGGAACTTCTTGGAAGACTTCAGAGAAGCAAAAAAGACTAAAAAACAAATGACATGTTCTATATATTTTTTTCCTTCTCTCTTAATCTCTTCAAATACAGTTACTGCATCTCCAGAAAGCCACAAATATTTTAAAGATTTATTCAAAGTTTTTTTTTTCTGTGTGCAAAGAACTGTTTTTGTTTCATAAATAGTCAAACTCTCTGAGGAACAAATAACATGCTATCAATCAACTTGTTTCTCTTTGTGATAAAGAGACCTAAGGTTAGTAATTTGATACATTTTCTTTCTCTTCTTGTTTTAAATAATGGCATTCTTTTTAAACTATGCATTTAGTGAGGGGTGGGGGAGGGCAAGGAGAGAAGTATGATGAAAAATATGGAAAAAGTGAAATAATAACTTACTTATTAGTTCTTTAAAACTATATATGCTGTTTAAACACTGTCACTAAATATTATACCATGACTTTATTGCTTATACATGATTACAAATAATATGTCATGATATAATTGCAAATAATTAGAACTAAAATAGTTGTAAGTAATATGTTTCATGTTTAACTTTATTAATACAAACAGCAAGTAATATTTCTTTGTAGATACTCTTTGTAGCTTCCTTTTTTTCTTTCTTCTCTCTCTCTCTTTCTTTTTTTCTCTACTCTCTTCCTTTTCTTTTCTCTCTCTCTTTCTCTCTTATAAGTACAGTTATATGCTTCTGATAATACTGATATATGTATATAATAAGATTTGTATGAGAAAATGAAATGGGGCATATAAAAATAAGTTGTATAATATGTTAAATAACTGTAGGCTTGGTTTCACTGTCATAGAGACTGTAATGACTTGTAAAATACTTCGCAAAGGTTTTGCACTGTTTAGTTTCGTTTGTATTACTAAATGAATGTCAGTCACTTGCATTTACTAAAATTCCCGCCAGAATGTTAAGGGAGACAATTTGGGATGTGGGTTACCTCGTGAATAGTGTCCTCGAGTTGTTTTAAAAGCTTCAACACTCAGAATACACGCAGAGAAGCTTAATGCAGTCATTTTGAACTTTGACCCCTGATTTCACACTGACACATCGCAGATTCAAGAAGAACACTGTTCCAGGAAGTAGAACTGCTGTAAATGTGACTTTGTGATGAAAAACGAACTTTATGACATCTAAATGTGAGTTATTCTTTATAACAACTTACTTATTTAAGATGTAATTTATAAAATATGAAAGTTATAATGATTTTAAATGATTCAGTATGCCATAGTAAGCAAGTGAGATATTTTAGAAGGCATAGAAGGTAAAACATATATACACATGTTTTTGAAAGCTTATATGACTGCAACATATTAATGTATATAAATACTTATGATTTAAACATATATAATGTTATAAATCATTTGACTTATCTAATTGACAAGCACAAGTATCATTATGATTATATCTTAGAAGAAACTGTCATGTGACATATTTTAAAGCAGCAGTTCAGATATATAAAATACTGATGGCTTTCTTCACAATGATTTATGTATAACTAGGAATTTACATTGCTGTGCAGTATGATTTGTAAACATATATATGAGTATAAATATAT
Organism: Protopterus annectens; assembly: GCF_019279795.1. Classification (NCBI taxonomy): domain Eukaryota; kingdom Metazoa; phylum Chordata; order Ceratodontiformes; family Protopteridae; genus Protopterus; species Protopterus annectens. Next base: position 838,642,037 of record NC_056725.1, on the reverse strand, counting down.
TATTTAACTGGCAATAATAAGTATGAGAAGAAAGCTTTGGTGCAAGTAATTTAAAGTTTTTAAAACTGTTAACTGCATTTCTATGGCAGAAAGCAGGAATACCCTAATATATGTAATGTCTGAACCATAATAGCCTAAGTTATTGAATCCAAATGAACATAAGAACTTATTTTTACAAACTTTTAATAAACTAATATATGGATATGCCCCCCCCCCCTTTTTTTTTTTTTCTTCTTTCTCTCTCTCTCTTCTTGGTTCCCATTATCAAGTTTATTAGAATGCTATTTTGATTATGAGTGTATTATACAAAATAGATGTACATAGTAATATGAGCTGTTTCTAAATGTTCTTATTTGTTTATATGAAGCTGATTTATAAATTGTTTAGCTTTGTCTTACTAGATAATCTAATTAAATGAGGTTAACTTTAGTTAATAATAGTTAGTATTGAATTGATATGGTGGTAGCTGAGGTACCGCTGCTTAGGATAGGGGGATAACTTGAGTGGTATGTGCTACTCAAAGTTGGAGTTCTTAACTCCAGGCTGGGTGCAATGTTTAATCCTAATATTATTTTCACCTGTTTATTGTTGTTTGTATATAGTTCTGACATCCACAACACATTTTATAAACTCATTGTCACTACAAATAAAAGTGAAGCTTATACAAAATCCCATAAGATTTTCAATAAATACAGCTATAATTAATGGTACACCTAAAGGAGGAGGTATAATATCACTTATTTTGTTAATTGTTATTCTGATTATATGTTTTATATGTTTATAAAAGCTAAATGATTTCTCTAAAAGGCATTTCTTTAAACATTAATGGACTGAATAACCCATGTAAAAGGGCAAGTTTAATGAGATACATTAATTTGCATAGGGCCAACTTAGTATTCCTTCAAGAAACACATCTCCTGAAAAAGGATATTGATAAATTAGCCACTAATAAATATACAGTCTTGGTTAGTTCAGAACACACTCAGAAAAAAGAGGAGTGGCTATTTTATGGAATAAAAGTATGCCCATACATAAAACTATTAAGTCTTATAAAGATGATAAAGGAATGTTTTGTATGGTTACAATACAGATTAATGGAAAGACATATACATTAATCAATGTATATTGGATACCAGGAATTGGCATTAATACAGTGAAACACCATCTCAATAAGATCATATCATTTTCTATAGGAGATATTATTTTAGCAGGTGACTTTAATTGTATCCTACATGAAAAAGATACTACTACTATAGGAAAAGGAAAATTACATCTAATGCAAAACATTTAAAGGATTTTGCTAATTTATATCATTTGAATGATATTAATAATCAGATAGATTCAAAATCATTACCATACACTTTTTTTCTAACAGATATAAAACTTATTCAAAAATAGATAGAGTCTTTATTTCTAACCAGATGGTAACAGACTTAATTAATTCTAAAATCATTTCGTGTCCTATATCAGATCATAATTCAATTGTCTTTGAGTTTATGATAAAAAGTACTTACAATGTTCAGATCAAAAGGATACCAGCATACTTAACTCAACTAAAAGACTATAAAGATTATATACTTTCAGAAGTGCAACATTTTTTAGACTTAAACAATACACCTGAAGCCTCCATTGTTTATGTTTGGGATGCTTTAAAATCATATTTATATGGACAAAGTATCAGATGGTATAATAATAAAAGGAAATCTTGGGACAAGGAATTACTAGATATTCAAAGCAAATTAGACTCATACAAACATAATAATAAAGAAAATATTATGGACAAAAAAAGTCATTGAAGAAATAAATAAATTAAATGAGAATACAAAGAAATTTTAACTCATAAAGTTAAAATAACATTAGAGAAATATAAGTTTTTGTCTTACTCAATAAGTCCCAAATACTTGCATAGACTTAAAAATAAAACAAAAAGGTTGAATAAACAAAATCATATCAAAGAAATTTTCTCTCCAAGGAAAAAGAAGAATGTTTCTAGTTTAACAGAAATATTAGATGAATTTAGAAATCACTTTCACAAAATTAATCATAATAACATTAACATGGAGCCTAAAGATAAAATAAAGAAATTGATAACTACAAACATGAACAAAAAACTTAATAAACAACAGACTAAACTAATGGATAAAAATATTTCATATACAGAGGTTATTACACAAATAAACAAGCTTAAATCAAACAAAGCACCAGGTAATGATGGCATTATACCAGAGATCTATAAAATTCTTCCCCAAAGTACTTACTCATTAATACATAAGGTTTTTATTTTGGCCCAAAATGAGTTAACAACTCCCCCATCTTGGCAATACACATTTATTTCACCAATTTTAAAACCCAATAAAGACCCAACCAGATGCACTTCATATAGACCTATTTCATTACTTAATGTTGTCTATAAAATGTTTATGAGTATTTTTGCTGATAGATTAAAGACAATCATCCCAGGCATTATAGATATAGACCAGACAGGCTTTATTGTAAATAGAAATACTTTTGATAATATAAGGAGAACTTTAACGTTAATTGATTTTGCAAATAGGAAAAAGAAAGATTTAACACTTATTAGTCTCGATATAAGTTCAGCATTTGATTCAGTAAGTTGGGACTACTTGTTTATCATACTGAAGTGCACAAACTTCTCAGATGCATTTGTAAATCTAATTGAACATCTATATAAAGGAGCATTGGCTTACATTAAGATAGGAACATATGTCTCACAAAAAATACCCATTTTAAAAGGTACAAAACAAGGGCGTCCACTCTATCCACTATTATTTACTTTAATAATGGGGCCTTGGGCTAATTTGATCAGAAACAGTACTGATATAGAAGGATTTGATATAGATGAAAATACAATATCTAAAATTCAACTTTTTGCAGATGATGTTCTAATTACATCAGCAGGATCTAACTCTTCTATGCAGTCCTTATTTGATAAAATGATGGATTTTAAAAATATCTCTGGTTTAATATTCAATGAAGAAAAAACTAAAATATTACCAATATACACACGAAAAAATGTCCTCATTAATGATTTTAACAAATATATACCCAACTCAGGTCAGATAACTTACTTAGGTATAATATTAACTAAAGATATCAAATCTATTATACATAATAATTATAGTACCTGTCTTCTTAATATACAAAATATTTTCAAAAGCTGGAACAATATGTTTTTTACCATGGAAGAGAGGCTCACAATTATTAAAATGATAGTATTCCCTAAGATATTATACTTAATACAATCAATAATACTCCCACCTACAAAAATAATTATTAAGAAATTGAATTCACTAATGTTAAATTTCTTATGGGCACCTAATAGACCTAGGATTGCATTAAAGAAACATACTAATAGCTGGTCTCAAGGGGGCATTTCATTTCCAGACTTTAATTTATATACTATCTCTTCTATTATAAAAGTTATTACTTTGTTAATAGATCAGTCATATGTTGCAAAATGGAAAGATTACTGGGAACTAATTAGCATTCACTTCATGAAAATCTCTTTAATACATAAAAATATTATTGTAAATAATCCCATGTTATGGTTACTAAAAGAATTTTGTACTTCATCCATTACACCAAAATATATAGTTAGTTACCCATTAAACATTATTATCAGTTATCGTAATTTTATATTCATGCATCCTAAGTATAAGGAATGGAATTTTATTCTATTCCCTATAATGTATACACAAGGTATGCTTTTGTCAACCACCTCTGAAAGAACTCTTTTGGTTACAGAGAATGATCTAAAGTATTGGTATCAGTTGCTGTCTGATAATAAAGTAAAAAATTTAGACTTCTTAAAGCAAGAATTTGATTTGAGAGAAACATGTTGGTTAGAAATTCAGACTTTTAGACAACATCTTATTAATAAAATTGATTTAATGTCTTTAACAGTTAAAGAATCTGTTCCAATACTGATTGATTACTTGATATTAAATTTACAACATAGAGTTTCTGATAAAGGTAAGCTCTCATACATACATAAAATTATCAGAGAAGAAACTCATTACAGTTCAGATACCTATTGGAATTATTTCATTTCCATTAATGGTGAATCACCAAAACAACAAGATAAACAATATATATTGGAATCTGCTTATAAAACTACTTCTTCCATTAATTGGAGACTTTTTACTTGGAAATGTTTACATAGATCCTTCTATACACCTTTAATGATGAATAAAATAAATAATAAAGACAACTTATGTAAAAGATGTAATGTAGAAATAAATGCTGATTGGGCACATATGTTTTATGACTGTATAAAATTGAAGGAATATTGGAAGTTAATCAATGATTTTTGCAGGCCCTTTTCACAGATAATTTCATTGTTTCTAAATCACTTATATTATTTAACACACCTGTTCCTAAAAGTGTTAAAAAAGTTAAACTTCCCTTATTATGGTCTATTCTAGCAGTGGCTAGAAAAATAATAACCAGAAATTGGATTTCAGATACCCCTCCCTCATTTAATGAATTTAAAAATGTTATGACTGAAGTGTGTCATATGGAATTGATGACAATAAAATCAAGAACTACTAGAAAAACATCTTATTATATTATATGGGATACTTTACAAAACCTGTTAAAAAAATCTTAGTTTCAATAGCATGATATTATAGTTTAATAAATTGATTTGATTTGTAGTGGATGTCTTTGTAAATACTTTGGTTATTTTATTGAATGTTATAACTATTTCTATTTTAATTGCTTGTATAAAATTGTTATGATATTTATTTTGTATGTTAAAAACAATAAACTTGTTTTTTTTAAAAAAAAAAAGAATTAAATTTACTTACAGTGATACAAGTGGAATTCTTTCTATGGTAGAGCTTGAATATTAACTAGATGATACAATAATTAATCACTGTCACAACACTAAAAATGGTTCACTCTTTAACACTGTAGTCCAAGTAGCCAAGTACATAAAGGATGAAACTATATGTTCATAGGATCATATGATCATAGGAGATTACTAGGCTAATTGCCATAAGGCCCTTACAAGCCTAGCCAAGTTCTACTCTGTTTCCATGATCAGTACCTATTGCCCCTGTCCAAGAGGGACACAGGTGGAACTTCCAGAGTGAATTTATGGCTACCCATCCAGTCATCCAGCTTGTCTTTGAAGAAGGCCAATGAGGTGCTCTGTTTGATATGAAGTGGGAGTCTGTTCCAAAGGTGTGTTAACCTCTTGGGGACAAATCTGTCCTTCCAGCATGTTCTATTAATGTCATATACCAGGTTAATGTCTTCAGAGTGAGTAACCCATGTAACATTTGACTTACAGATATGCAGCAATTCTAATAAAGCAGGGTCAGACATTGCCTTGTATGCAACAGAGAGCGCTTCTGAGTAGTCTATATGGAACAAAATAAAGTGACAGTGATTTCAGATGATCCCTATAGGACAGATGCTGAATACCTTGAATTTTCCTTGTGAGGAACCTTTGTGCAGTGGTCTCTCCAACTGCTGCAGGTGCTTGGAAAGGTAGATACCAAAACGGGTTTTGTACTCAATTATTGGCCTGGTGAGGGAAGAGTACAGGGAGGTTATAACTCCTTTTTTTCTGGAGGCCTTGCCCTTGCTTATGAGATGACTGGTTACAGGTCTGCTGTTGGAGGTGGATTCCCCTATTTTGAATATATGGGTTCTATCAGTGAGCCAGTTAGCGACCCATCTAACAATATAAGGGTTGATACCTAGCTGGGCAAGTTTGTCAATGATGCCTGAGTTGGGGATAGTGTCAAATTCCCTGGCTAAGTCTAGGTAGGCTGTATGCACAGATTTCCCCTCATCCAGGGCCTTGGTTGCTGTCTCAAAGAAGTCCACCAGGTTTAACAGGCATGATCTCCCTTTGACAAATGTAAATGAGTAGGGTCAAGTGTTTGGAGATAACCTACAGTATATCTTTGTTGATAATGTCTCTGTCATTTCTTATTTCTCCAAATCTTTTGGGTTTCTAATACCATGATGGGAATGGACCGCATTCCTAAGTCAAAGTACGATTAAAGTTCATGAAATTAGTATTATTTCAATCTTTGATATAAGCCAAAAGTGCTCTTCGCAGCACCCGCAATGTGCCCAGTAATGACTCCTTCTGCAATTCATATGGGGTTACATGGATTGGTAACATATCTAAGTATGATTGTAGATTTTTTTTATAAGACCCATTGCTCTTACTACTATGGGGTTTAATATTATATGATCGATTGCTAGAAACAGCGAACGATCTGTTATCGAACCCAAATACACGAAACCACAAACTTTCAAAGGAATGGATCAACAAATTTTTTCCCAAGGAAAAAATTCACTGATCCCCAAAAAAAAAAATGTACAGGCAACATAAAGTGGGGGGCTTTGCCCCCCACACACCCCCACCTTAAATATACCAACTCCAAGATCGCATCACAGTGAAGAAAACAGCAAAGTCTGGAGAATGGCCCAGTGAATTTTTTTCCCTGGGAAAAAATTTGCTGATCCATTTCTTCGATATTCTGTGGTTTCGTGCATTTGGGTTCGACAAATGAGCGTTTGCTATTTCTAGCATTCACTCATGTAGTAGGAACCCACTATTGGAACTGTCTGGTTATCTTTCTTCCACATTGTTCTCATTTTTGCCTACAGATTTTGGTATTTTATGACTTTGCGTCTCTCTGTACGCAAGACACTACAGTCACTGGGTATGGTGATTTCAATGATCAATGCTACTTTTGTCTTTTTTTCTTGGAACACTATATCCAGTTTTCTAGCATCTATCTTTTGAACTGTTGGTAATGGGTGATCCCATGTGATATAAACCTCATCATTTTCTATGATGCTTTGTGGCTCACGTTTCCAGTGTTTTTCAACCACTTTGATACCATAATCTTTGCACAATATCCAGTGTAACAGTCTCACCACATTATTATGCCTTTCAGTATACAGTCCCTCTGCCAAAAGTGCATTGCAACCAGCAAGAAGGTGTGTGACTGTTTCCAATTCAGTTTTACAAAACCTACATTTGTCTGTTTCTTCCACTTGTTCAATGGACTTTGTAAACCAGCGTGTATGTAGCTCACTATCTTGGGCTGCCAATATTAACTTTTCATTTCTTGGTTTGAATTTGCCTCTCCTTAACCATTTCTGCATTAGTTCCTGATCAATATGAGGCTCTTCCAGAAGTTTTCTATACTTGCAACTATATTTATGTTTTTTCCACATTTCTTGCCTTCTCGTATGGTCCTTCACCTTATAGTCTTTATTTTGTTTTTTGGCACGTTCAGTTGCTGCCTGGTTTTTATCTACTTCTGGTTTGATTTCCATTTCTGCTTGACATCGATATACTTCTGCTAAATTAAGCAGACAAGTCTTCTTAGATCTATTCTCCTCATGTTTCAAAACTTTCACTACATTTGGATCTTGTGAGATCAGTAGATATGTATGGAGTCCCACTATTGCAGATCTATACATGTAATCAATTTCAAGGAGTCCCATCCCTCCTTCGGAATGGGGAATATATAATCTTGGTATACACTGATTTTTATAAATCATTTGGTGAGCATGAAGCATCCTTCTTGTTTTAAGATATAATCTATCCAACACTTTTTGGGACCAATCAATCACTCCAAAACTGTACGTTAGGACAGGAAGAGTAAATTGGTTTATAGCTTGGATCTTGTCCCTAGATGTCAACACTATTCTCAGGATTAATTTAAGTCTTCTAAAATATTCCTTACTGAGTTTTATTTGCATTTGTTCATGTTTTATTGCTGATCCTTCATCAGTTCTCGAGTATTTATACACTTCCTCTTGCTCAAGTTCTTTTATATCACATTCTTGTCCCAAACTGATGTTTTCCTGGTGCTGCTGTCTTCCTGCTTTAAAGGTTGCTTTTGCACATTTATCAAGACCAAATGACATTCTAATATCATCTGAAAAAGTTTTGACAACCTGCAGCTGTGCTTTCAGTTCCTCATCTGATGAGCTACACAGTTTTAAATCATTGACAAAGAGAAGATGAGAAGTCATTAGACTTTGTTGTTTTCCAGGAGGCAAATTGTAGCCATGGCCTAAGCTGTTAAGTAAACAGCTTAATGGGTTAATGGCAAGGCAGAATAGGGACGGTGACAGAGGGTCATCCTGGAATATCCCCCTTTGAATTTTTATCCCTGGGATAATATTCTGTCCTTTATCATGGCTTAATTGCAAAGTGGTCTGCCATTGTTTCATGGTCACTGCAATGTAGTCAATCAGTGTAGGGTGCATCGTATACATTTTTAAGCACTCTTTTATCCATGAATGTGGGATACTATCAAATGCTTTTTTGTAGTCAGTCCAAGCCATATTTAGATTCTTCCCCTTTTTTTTGCAGTTCTCCACTATAACTTTTTTTTAACAACAAATGACCCTTTGTTCCATATGACTTTCTTTTACTTCCCTTTTGTTCTACTGCCATAACTGAGTTTTCTTCTAAATGACTATAAACTCTGTCAGTGTCAATTCCGGTGTATAGTTTATACGTCATTGGAAGACAAGTTATTGGTCTATAATTTTTAGGGTAGCTTGCAGGTTCACTCTTGAGTAAGAGCATTGTTTTGCCTGTTGTTAGCCAGTGTGGTGTCTGTTTGGGGTGCACATATAAATAGTTCTTACTCGTGGCTAAATCCTTGTGCAAAGATGTTAATACTTTTTACCAAAAGTTAGGTATTGCATTTGGGCCTGGGGTTTTCCAGTTAGAGGCTTTCCTTAACTTTGTTTCAATCTCTCTGGCTGATACTTCATCCCATTTCATATCCTGTACCTTTAAACTTCTTATTCTTTCTTTTACTTCTATCCATTTAGTATCTTTGTTATGTTCCACAGGATCATCATAGATAATTCTCCAAAATGTGTCTACTTCCTCTTTTATTTGTCTGTCTTTCAATTGCTTTTACTTTATTTCCCAATTCTCTATAAAATTTTTTGGGTCATCAATACATTTCTTATTTTGTACTTTTCCCTTATAGTATCTGTGTATCGTCTAAGTTTTTCTGCCTGTGCTGAAATTTTTAGTTTATTTGCGATAGTGCATGATAGATTCTAGTCTGCTCTAATACCGTGCATTGCTTTAATCACATCTATCTTTTTTAGTATTTTTGTTGATCTATTCCTTCTTTTAACATCTTCTAACAGTGACACATCTTGTCTTAATTGCTTTATACTTTTCTCTGATTCTTCCATGATGGTATTCGATTTCTCCCCTTCCTTTCCCTTACTACCATGTGATCTTGTGGTAGAACTTTATCAGTTATTAATTTAGCAGCACAGTAATATATCCTGCTTACTTCTGTTATATCACATGGATCTCTGTGGAAATTCATAATTACTGCATTTATTTGTTTTATCAGACTTCTTACTTTTTGAGTTTTATTGACCTTAAATCAAGCATTTCTTTTGTTAGTTCATTTTCTTCCAAACTGAGGGCACATGCCTTGTTTTCCATTTCCTGTGGACATTCTATAGAAAGTTCTATAGCATCTTCCTGTGACACATTCTCTTCAATTTCATCCTGTGTCATCTGTTGCTCTGTCATATGGGAACTCACTGGCCTATCACTCCTCAACATTGACTGCATCAGAGTTTCCACAGTTTCCTGCTCCTTTCCTTGCTGTCTAGCTTCACGTGAACATTTATACTGGTTTCCTGTGGAAGACTGCAAAATATTGTGGTATGACACCTGACCAATTGCTTCCTGTTCCACTGGTTTCTCTGTAATTTGGATATCCATTGCTTTATCCTGTTGTGGTGCTTTCTGCATAAGATTTTCTACACTGAATCCTTCTCTTTGCAGGTGCTCCATAACCTCAGTTTCTATTTCTTTCACTTCTCCATTACTAATCTCTTTTTCTACTTTTCCTCTTAGTCTTCTTATTTTTTGCATTGTAAAGTTTTCCACATCCGGATTCCTTTGCCCGTATTTCTCTTCAAATATCTTTGGTGCTGCTCTTTTTTATTGGTTAGTTTTGATTTCTCCTTTGCATAAATATTGCACCATATTAAATCTCTTTTCCTTTCCCATGTCCATATTTCTTCTTCAGATGTTTCCTGATCTTCCTGTTTTTCCCTACTTTATGGACTCACTCCATCCTGCTGTGATGTAGTCTGTCTTAGACCTTCTACATTAAATCCTTCACTTCACAGGCACTCCATAACTTCAACTTCTATTTATTTAACTTCTCCTTTACTAATCTTCTTTTCCACATTCCATATTTGTGATATTATTTTTTTTATTGAGATATCTGGATGCCTTTGCCTGTATTTCTCTTTGAATATCTTTGGGGCTGCCTTCTCTATGCTAGTTAACTTGGCTTTCTCCTTTGCATAAATATTTTACCATATCAAATCTCTCTTTCCCATGAAAATATTTCTTTTTCATATTTTTCAAATATCTCTAGGTTTTGTTGTTTATATTTTCGCACTTCCTCAGATGCTTCTTTTTCCAAACAGATCAACATTTCTTGATCTATATACTGTTTTTCAAAAATCTGTTGTATTAATGAATGCAAATTTTTATTTGAAGCTTCTGATAGTTTTTCCTGCTGAACTATTTTTCTTTTCTCTAATTGCACTTTTAGTCATTTTGTATATCTTGTGTCAGGTAATTCTGGGCTTTTTACATAATAGTAACAGTACATAATTTCTTTCTTATCCTCAATAGTCCACTCTATCATCTTTATGGCTCTTGTTTGGCCAATCAATTTTTGTGATTTTTGTTGACTGCTACTTCCTTCTACAACAGGGGAGCCATCCTCTCCCTGGGCATGGCCTGGCCCCATTGTAGGAATATTTCCATATTTTGAGGATTCTACACTGTTATTTTTCCAGTCCTAGCACCACTGCACTTTTTTATCCTGGGTCTTGTGCACCCAGCTATCTTTTTTGTTTTTGACTTACTTCTGTCCATGATATATGCTATATAATTGCAGTCCATATATCAGTGTCACCTTGGTGAGATTTTGTGAAAAACAGGATCCACCTCACGCAGGTACTCACAAAGACTTGAGGATGAATTCAATTTCAGCACTACCACTCTCCTTTGCTTGCTGACTTTTCATCTCTCAATTAGGACCCCTGATAAGGTCCATTATAATTCACTCCATGGCCTTGCAGATAAGGGTAGTAAGACTAATAGGTCTATAGTTCCAGGGGCCAGTGATAGCACCACCTTTGATCAAGGGAATAATGGTGGCCATTTTCCATTCAGCTGGGACAAAGCTGGTGCCTGGACTATGATTGAAAAGAGTGCCCAATCGTGTTGCTAATTCTTGTTGGAGCCCATGTAGGACACAGCCTGGTCCCATAGATGCTGTGTTTTTGGCATTAGACAGGGAGTTTACAACCTGCACTTAAAGATACAAGGTAGGGGACAGGTGGTATGGATGTCATGGGGTAGGTGTGGCTGGGACAAGGGAGTGAAGTTTTCACAGAACCTGTTGGCCAACAGGTTAGCTATGTCCACAGGCTCAGTATATGTGGTATCATTAACTATCAGTTCTGTACAAATATGGGTCTTTCCTTTTAGGTTATGGATGTAGCTAAAGAATGCCTTATGGCTTTCCTTAGTTGAGGAAGCTAATTTGGATTCATAGTGTCCTTTGGATGAATACACAGGAAGTCTTATTTGTTTGTTTAAGCTAAGGAGGGAGTGTTTCCAGTTCAGGGCTCACTCTCTGTTATGCTTAGACAGCAATTTCTTCCTCTTATTGTAAAGCCTGTTAATGGCAGTTGTCCACCAGGCAGGTTTCCTTTTCCTTCAGGAGCTTGTTTTGGCCCTTTTAGGTATGGCCAAGTCAATGCAGTTATACAGAAGTTTGCAAAAAGCATTAGTGTAGTTGCCAGTTCCATCTGAGGGGGGAAGTTGCACTGAAGCTATTTATACCATCCTGTAAGAGGTTATAATCTGCTTTGGATAAGTTTAGTTGCTGCTGAGGGGGCAGTGTGATAGTTACTTCGAATTAGACTAATTTGTGGATAGATCCCACCAGGCCAGACCTCACAGTGGGGTTGCTACAGTGGTCCCCCATATTGGTAAGTACCAGATCCAGGATGCTGACACCCCTTCTGGGGGTGCCAACCAGTTTGTTCAGGGCATCAGAGTTAACAAACTCGAGGAACCTTTGGGCAAGTGTGTTTGAGCATGAGTAATTTACCCAGTCAGTGGATGGGTAGTTAAAGTCACACAAAACCATGGTGTTTGGATGCATCTTGATAGACTCAAGTAGATCCAAATAGGCAAAATGGGTGTCCTGATTCTTGGAGGGGGTCCTGTTGCTGGCAATGACTTGAATAGGTGTCCTACCAACAGTTAATTGCACCTGAAGTATCTTCAGGGAATCATACTGTTTAACCAGTCTGGAGGTGTATTTATCTTTCATGAATATGGATACACTGCCTCCTTTAGTTTTCATACCTTCAGTTTGTGGTCTGAACGTGTGCAAGGAGGTGTAACCTAGTATGGCCGGGGTGCTCTCCACAGCCTAAAACCAGGTCTCTGTGACTGCACAAATGTCTGCATCTTCCAAGATAAAGACTGCTTCCAGTGAGTGCAGTTTCATGTTAAGACTTCTAGCATTTAGCACCATAACCTTGAGGTTGTTTTTAGATGGAGTTTTTACATCAGAAATTTTTGTCCTTGAGACACTGCCTAAAAAAAGGCAGCATGAGGGTGGCAAGAACCTTAGCCAGTAGCCAAAATCCTAGGGGTGACAGATGAAGACCATCTCTGGCAAAGCATCAAGGTCTTTTGATTATGTCATCCCAGACTGGCAGATACTGACTACCCTTAGAATGACACCTGAAACTAAGCCAGTTATTGAAGTTGTGATATCCCAGAAATGGCCCAGTAATCAAGAAGCCTCAACCCTCACCACTGGCAACAGTGGGGGATATACACATTGGGAGGATGAAAAGTACACACACAGTAAAGTGCAATTTCCCTTATGAGCACACAAAGACCACAGCCAGCCTGGGGCTCGATTCTCCCTCTTTCTCCAGATCTCCAATAAGACTCCCCACTGGCACAGTTATAGGGCTGAAATCTTAGCTGAGTGGCCAAGCTAAGACCTCCTGCACCCTTTCTGTCCAACCAGTGGTTCTTGCCCCTGCCCAAGTAGCTGACACACACACACTTTGAGATTTGATACACAAACACACACACACACACACACACACACACACACACACACACACACACACACACACACACACACACACACACACACACACCTGGGAATGGCTGGCACAAGTTTACTACCTATGCCCCCTTTTGCCCAGACTATAAGGCAGTTCCAGCTGCCACCATCCACCCTTATCAGCTACTATAAGGCCCTTACAATGGGTGTCCAATTCTACTGTGTAATGTTACTATTAATCCAAATGGTAGTTTGACCAAGAGCAAGGCTATTTAACTCATTGCATCCAAGTGATGCCTCCAGGTCCATGGTTTGTGCTGAAGAGTTTGCCATTTATACTTTTTTCATAACTGCTATGGTTCCAGAGATATGAACATCTGTTTGAAATGTGAGGACTTAATTTGATTCTGTCAAAAGATTTAGACTCCGCCCAGTGGAAGTTACAGTGCAAACTTCCTGAGCTTCAATGGAGTGAATGAGTTAAGAGTGGCCTGCACAGGGTCACCAGATACATATGCAATTACTCTAAGAGTTTAAATATGTCTCATAAATATCAACCACAAAGATAGGTTTAAATATATTAAATAAGAAATAGTAAAAGAACAAGACAACACTCAGTCAACACAGTAACTTCAGAGTTCAAAATTACAGGAAATATTTTAAAACATCTTTGCAGGACAGTCAAATAAATACAGAAAACATCTAAACTAATCTTTATTATATTCCTATCTATATTTAAAAGATATACTATACCCTAAATCTTAATTACAGAGAAGGTAGTGATGATGAGTGGATGTTTTCGCTTGGTCCAAGACAAAATACAAAATGTACAGTCTATCTCTGAGAGAGTGCTTAAATTAATATCAAATATTACTGGTGGGTTAACTTGGATGACATCACTTTTTGTCACCTGACGTTAATTCCCAAGCTAAAACAGAGACAAACAGAATTTAACATCTCTGTGTTAAAAATACATATCTCTCAGATGTTTTCTATTGCTAGAAGACATAAAACAATAAAACACTTACAAAACAATGCAGAAGGCACCCTAGTTCTGGACATCCTGCCTCCTAGATGCATTGAAACTAACTATTATAACACAATCGTAAAGTAGTCTAATTTCAACTTATTTCTACTGTTAAAACATACATTTGCACAGGTATATAGTTTATATGCATTTCTGTTCTAAGTCAGCTGGGCATGCTGCGGTTACATTTTAGCTCAGAACATAACATGCAGTTCTTTACAAAATTCCAGATAGCTGGGATGGCAATATTTCTCTATATCACATTTCTCCCCCCCCCAAAAAAAAAACACAAGCTAGTTTTTCAAGTGACCTTTCAGAAATGTTACTTGAGAGGGTTGAGCCTATCTGGGAATACCTTACCCCATTCCCTGTCTTGACAGCCCATCTGCATTGGCATTGCTAACCCCAGTGTTGTGCTATGCTGTCATATCATATGCTTGCAATCCTAGGCTCCAACTTAGTAACTTGGCATTTTGCTGGCTGGCTCAATGTAGCCATGTTAAGGGATTGTGATCTGGAACTACAGCAAATTTCCTTCCATACAGATAAAGCTGACATTTCTGCGGTGCTCACGCTACTGTTAGGCATTCTTTTTCTACAGCTGCATAGCATTCCTCCCTAGGTTGAAGCCTACAACTGAGATATACCACTGGGTGCTTTTCTCCCTCTAAGGAAACCTGGCTAAGTATAGCTCCCACTCCATGGTTTGAAGCATCCACCTGCACAACCAATTGTTTGCTGTAATCTGGACTGGCTAACACAGGGGGTCCTCCTAAAGCTCCTTTAAGCTTCTGGAATGCCTGCTCACATGCTGGGGTCTACACTACCTTATCTAGCCTGTTTTTCCTTGTCAGGTCTGTGAGGGGAGCAGCTATGGTACTATAATTGGGGACAAACTTTCTGTAGTACCCTGCTGTCCCTAAGAATGTCCTCACCTGCCTTTTGGTAACAGAGGCAGGCCATGCCTGAATGGCTTCCACTTTGGCAGGTTCTGGCCTGATCTTACCACTCCCCACTCTATGTCCCAGATAGGAGACCTCTGCCATACCCACCTGACATTTGCTAGGCTTAATGGTCAGTCCTGCCCGCTGTAGTCTGCCCAGCACCTCCCTGACATGCTGAAGGTGCTCTGGCCAGGAATGACTGTAGATGGCAATATCATCTAGGTAAGCTAGGGCAAAATCTCCTGCTCCTGCTAGTATATGATCTACCAGCCTCTGGAAAGTCATTGGGGCATTTTTCATCTCAAAGGGCATCTTTGTGAACTCATACAAACCAAAAGGAGTCACAAAGGCTGACCTCTCTCTAGCACTGGAAGTCAGGGCCACCTGCCAGTTACCCTTGGTAAGATCAATCATTGTAAGATACTTAGCCACACCCAGCTGTTGTATGGCTTCATCTGTCCTAGGCATGGGTAAGCATCTGACTCTGTGTGACTAATTTCCTGTAGTCCACACAGAACCTGGTGCTGCCATCCTTCTTCAGTACCAGCACCACTGGGGAAGCCGAGGGACTGCTGCACTCCTGAATTACCCCCAGTTCCAACATTTCCTGTATCTCCTCCCTCAGAGTCTGTTTGATTCTCTCAGGCACCCTGTAAGGGGCTGTTTAATAGGGCTTTGGTGTCTTGTAGCCACATTCTGCTGCACTAGGTGGGTGCACCCTGGTTTCCCAGTGAACATGTCCCCAAATTCCTGTAACACTGCTTGGATTTCTCGAACCTGGGTAGAGGATAACTACTGGGACATTGCTACCCCTTCCACTGAGGTGTCAGTTCAAGTCTTATTGAGGAGATCAGCCACCAAAGCCCCCCCCAGACTCCTCCTGACATTCACTACAAATACTCAGCACAAGGGCCTCCCTATAATGGTAAGGTTTTATCGTGTTAACATGGTGCAATTTGTGCCCCTTCCTCCTGTCTAGCAGTTCTACCCTGTACTTAACATCACTGACCTTCCTTACCACCTTGTTGGGTCTCTCCCAAGCTGCCTATAGCTTGTTGTGTCTGACAGGAATGAGAACCATTACCTGCTGCCCCACGTCATACTCTCTAGCTCATGCATTCCTGTCATAGCAGACCTTTTTCTGCTGTTGGGCCTCTGCCAGGTTCTCCTGGGGCAAGCCCATGAGTTCCCTGAGCCTTGTCCTGAGGTTTAGGATGTATGCCACAACAGACTCCTTGTGGGATTTACACTTACCCTCCCACTCATCTCGAATCAAATCTTGAGGTCCTCTCATCCTATGCTCATACAGCAACCCAAAGGGTGGAAATCCTGTGGATTCCTGGGGAACCTCTATGTAAGCAAACAAAAGATGCGGCAAATATTTGTGCCATTCCCTCTTAAACTCATCTGCAAATTCCTGTAACATGGACTTGAGTGTAGAGTTTAACCTCTCAACAAGACCATTATTCGGGGATGGTAGGGGGTGGTCTGTAAGTGCTTCACCCCTCAGTGCTTCCACAGACAAGCCAGCAGGTCTGATATGAAACTGGCACATCTGTCAGTCAGTATTTCTTTTGGGAAATCTACCCTACTGAAAATCTCTAGCAAAGCATTTGCCATCTTTTCTGCCTCAATGGAGGACAATGTCACTGCCTCAGGATATCTGGTAGCATAATCTACTACCACTAGAATATACTTTTTCCCTGTGGAATTTGGGGTACTCAGAGGCCCCACAATATCCATAGCTACCCTCTGAAATGGCTCCTCAATCACAGGCAAAGGCATCAAAGGAGCTTTCACCTTGTCTCCTGCTTTGCCTACCTTTCGGCACTGCTCACAGGTCCTGCAGTACCCTGTTACATCTCTGGAAATTACAAGCCAATAAAAGTTCTGCATAATACATCTCTTTGTACATTTTATGCCCATATGACCTGCAAAGGTAATATCACTGGCTATGGTTAGGATTGCCAGATGGTAGGCTCTGGGCCCTACCAACTGCTGTATTCTCTCACCCTCTAGTCCTCCCTCAGGGGTCCACTCTGTATACAGTAACCTTTTATCCCAGTATACAGATCCCACTTCCTTTGAGAATCAGGTGCCTCACTAGCTACCTCCCTCAGGTGTTGTAATGTAGGGTCTGAGAGCTGAGCTTGTCTCATCTCTCTTTTTGTAACCCTTCCCAGCTCCCCTTCCAGAGGATATCTGGTATCCTCTGACAGCAGTCCCTCACTGTCAGCTTGGGTACTACTACTCACCTCTGCCCTTACAGTCAATCTGTCCAAGGGAAGAACAGTACCCACAAGCAGCTGTGGCTCACCATCAGTCTCACTGCTACAGGGTAGCTCCTTCCCTGAAGTAATCACCTCATCAGTCCTGGATGCAAGTATGCGGTCTGTCTGGGTCTCCCCCAGGCTACCAGACCCACATGCTTGTTTCCAAGCCTGACTTCATGAAACTGCATGCACAGATGGTACTGCATTGCAAAATCATTCCCTATCAGGACATCTGCATGGATATCCTCAAACACACCTACTTGCTTGCTTCCTTTTCCACCCTCCGAGTCAAGGTGAACTCTAGATAAAGGTATTTGGAATGGGGTCCCTCCTAAAGCTGTGAGTGGAGTAGACTGTCCAAACAAGTAGTGCTCCTCTGTAACCATTGCAGGTTTCACAATGGTTAGGTCAGAGGCTGTGTCTCTCTTAGCAGTGGCTCTTTCCCAACCACTAAGATAGGATATAACCTTTTGTGGTAGCTTGTTATCCTTGTTGTCTCGAGACAACATACTGCTGGCATTTTGTCATTCCCACTTACTGGCTCTCCCACCTTTTGTTCCCCACCTTGCCGCTGTGGAAATCTATATGTTACATGGTTCCACTGGTTCCATTTTAAACATTTAACCCTTGGTCCTGGATCTCTACTTGGACTAGTGGCTTTCCCTGCGACTGTCAGACTCTGTTGGGGCAGTCTGGGCTGCCCACCATGGGTTCCCTTAGATCCACGAGCAGCACTGGATGTCTATTTCCTGTGCAGTGATGCCCTGAGTGCTAGTTATAGATCTCCCTTCTTCCCCAACTCATCTGCAGTATTGCATTGTCTATCAGCTAACCAGATTCTCATGTCCTCAGGGAAAGTGCTAAGGGTTTGTTCCTTCACCAAAATGTCTGCCAGGCCTTCAAAAGTGGTGACCTGACATCCACTCAAAAAACAGGAGGCCAGCAATAGTGTGAGTCGGAATAATAAACAGAGCGACAATAACCGCTACTGAAAATACATAACTTTATTAATCAGACCGGTTTCGGCTAAAAATTAGCCTTCATCAGTGATAAACAATCCAAAATACAGAACCAAAAATACATGAATATTTATATACATCTCCAACCAATGAAAGATTTGGTATATTCCCGCTCCCAAAAACTAATTAAATATACATGAAATGATGACTTTGTTAACATTAAGCTGTACCAATGGCAGATAAATAAAAGTGTAACCACATAATACTAAATGAATGTTAGTAAAAAAGAATAAAGGATAAGCAAAGATAGCCAAAAAATATATGTCCAAGGCAAATAATGAATAAAACAATGTCTCAAACAGGGTCATGAGAAACAATTCATAGGAGTAAACAAAATTAACATAAAGACATATCATAGAGGTGGACCAACAGCATATATAAATTGACATAATCTGATAATGTAAAGACACCAAATGTCTACAAAATGATAAATACCAAAAGTGAAATATATTGACATATAACAAAGCAATTCTAAGTGTAATATAATTTATAAAAACTACAACATGAATGCAAAAATTATTTGAAACACGCTAATTGCAGTATGATATAATAGATAAGCCATATACATAACAATGAAAGATGACCTTGTAGAGCTAATATTCAAAAAAAGAAACAAATCAAAAATAAATTCCTAAAAATTGTGGTTATAAATGGTCATTCAGATGTGGTGGGAGCAGCGCACCCAATGTGATAATCCAGTATTTTTCTTTATGATTTAAAATGCTATGCCATCCTTGAGAATTGCTTCGGTCACCAATAATTCTGTCAATGATCATAAATGAAAATTGTGCTTTGTGATGTCTCAGTGTGTGACGATAGAGAGCATTGGTTTCTTTTTTAGTCTTGATATCACTTCTATGTTCATTTATATGAGTTCTGAGTGATCTAGAGGTTTGGCCGATATAAAAGGCTGAACATTGACAAGTAGCCAAATACACCACCCAGCTACTGCTGCAGTTTCCAAATACTTTACATTCATACACTCTACTGCTATTTTGGCTTGAGAATTGTTTGAGTTTGATGAACTGTTTGCAGGAGCCAGAATGTCCACAGGGGAATGTGCCCAATAATTCATCCCCAGACATGGTTAACTGTTTATATATGGCTCCCCCACTTTCTTTGTGTTTGAAGTGAGAAAACAAAGAACCCAAGGTTTTTCCTCTTCTATATGTAAACTGACACTGTGATCCCAATATTGATCTCAACTGATCATTAGCCAGAAGAATATTCCAATGTCTATGAATGATGCCCTTAATGGCATTATAATTTCTACCGTAGGTAGTAACAAACCTAATGGTAGGTTCAGAAGAATCCCTGTGCTGTGTTTTGTATTGTAATAAGGTATCTCTGTCCATGCTGGTGGACCATGCCCATGCCCTGGCAATATCCTGATGTTTATAGCCTCTATTGACTTATCTTGTTCTGGGCTTACCAATAAGTTTTCATCTTTTCAGAAACCATCGGACTTGCTTGCGGGGTCACTTTGGGATTATATAACAGCGATTGCCAGCTGAACATTGTGTTTTTGGGCCAAGTACTATTGATTAGCTACACTTTTGGATTGTCGTCCGATTTCACCACAACACCAATTCTGCAGAATTTTTTTTCTATTTGGTGGATTATTTAGGGTCTCCTAGTGTGTTTCATGAACAGCAACTGCCTATATAACCATACCTCTGGCTAAATCAGGTACTGTACTATTTGGTTATTATACAGGGACGCCGGTATATGAACATGGACTATGGACATTAACCGTTTTCTATTGGAACATAGTGGGCTATGAACATGGACTTTGTACTTTTATGTAACATCTAGATTTTTTTGATATATACATATTGTTGGCATGGTATATGCTTGTGTTATTTTAACATTTGACACATTATATATTCATGATAAGGGCAACAATACATTGATATAATATATTTGGTATTGGGACCAAATTATTGGTTGGTGTAGGCTGCGTACAACTACACACACTGATATATTAGTATTTGAATGTCCTTACTTATAAAGGTAGTGAGGCTGGTTCAGAATTGTTAATCAGTGTTATGTCATGTGTTATGTCTTTCCACACAAATTGAACTCATGGGGTGGTTTTAAAACCAATATATGTTTCCGGACTTAGGAAATAAATTTCTTCCTTTATATTGGTTCGGAATTATATAAGCTAATATATTGTTAATATAATTGGTGTTTATTGAGATATTGGGCAGGCGCTTTTCTGCACAGAGCATTCCCTGCTGGCTTGATCTTTGACTAGGCATACAGGTATTTGTGCCCCTTCCATCCAGTTCTGTCCAGTTACTGGATATTAGCTTTTAGTTATCATGGTTGTTCTGTATATTATAAAACTCATATTATTTATATACCTCTAAAGATGTATACATTTGGTATGTTCTTTTAATGAGAATTTGTTTTTGTTCTGCTGTAGTTTGTTTAGTTGTGTGGGTTACTATTCAGGTCCTCCATCTTTGGGTTAAATATATGGTCTAACAGGTTTTCCCATTCTGAATTTACTCCATTATTATATGGTGACTAATCCACATACCCTTTGGGTTATATACACTTTGGCTGGTTATTTGATAAGATTCTGTACTGAAGTGGAATATTATTCAGGGCCTCCATTTGTAGTTTTATATGTATAATACACAGAACATTAGGTTTTCATACCTGGAATTGTTCCTTTAGTATATGGGGACATCCAGTGCTTGGTACTGATTCTAATAGGTGTATTTTCCTTGGCACTATATTTTCAGCATTTTTGTGCCTTAGTCCAGAACAGGATCAGTCTTTTGTTACCTTTTATATGGTTATTTTTGAAACATCCAGTTGCTGTATTTGGCTTTGCTCTATTTTTAGTTATTATAAATAAGTTTCATTGGATTCTTTTGTGACACCCTGGTTGACATCCATTTATTCTGATTATCAGTTTTTTCGGTTATCTATTGGCTCATTCATTAATGTTATTATCCTGGTCTAGTAGTCTTGTCATTTACAAATACTTATCCACCTTATATTAACAGCATGGATTTGGAAAATATTCTATCAGGTTTATGTGCCGATCGGGAGGATATTGGTGTGTTCGGAATCAATACCTCACCAGGCAATAATCAGAATGAGTCCGGACCACAATTACCCCTAGGTTGTGATTTGGCCTTCCATTCTCTTACCAAGGGTCTCAAAAATTTAAGATCTAACATTTGGCACCTAAGACTATTTCGTGCCTGTTTAAGTGGAAATATTGTCCCAAGGGGTCTCAGGATCCGGTTACAACCACTGGTCGGTAGACCAAAAGACAGACTAACTAATGAATGGAATGAAGCTCTGCAGAAAACATCCATGATATTTGTTAATATATTGGCACAATACTATGAAAGAATGGTGGATATCAACCTCAATGAGGTTAGAACAATGTGTCAGGAGTGTAAGAAATTCTAATCCCTTCCTACATTCCAGGATTCTATTAAAAAACTGTCTAAGGAGCTGACAAATCATGAGAAAATAACTAAAGAAAGGAAAATTAAAAAATTCAATCGAGATAACCTAGATTATTTGAGGGGACATCCTTTTGAGTCCCATAGGACAGTCAGATTCATGGATGCCAGTCAGGGGTCTACACCCACTAGAACTAGAAAAAGACCTAGATCTATTTTGAAAAATAGGGACAAGTCCAATACTAGCACATCAGGGGAAGATTCCTCATTTACTGATAATGATAGCATTGGACACAAAGAATCACCCAATCACAAAAAATCAAATGTTACTATCCCTTTAGAAATGGTACCAGGCATCGAGGTGGACGCAAACACAAGCACAGCCACAAAATCCAACTCCCTGGAGGGATTGATTCAGAACTTCTTAACATAACAAACTGTGATTATCAAAATGTTTTAAATCTGTCTAATGTAACATTGTCTCATGATCAAGAAACACTTGAATAAAGGACTTGGATTTGTACCCGGGTTTTTCTCGAATGAATATCATATTGTTACTGATGTCACTAGGTTTTGTCGTAATCTGAATTTAAAACTTGTTTTTGCCGACAGGGAGTCTCAAAGATCTTCTGAATTCAAATTTTTACAATCTGAATTTCAGCCTCCAATGAATAAGTATGTCTCTATTTTCATGCAATAAGTACTCAAAGATTTACATTTTCAACACAATGAATATAACATACTTGGACACAACTTATCACAGTCGGAAATCATGGCCCTTCAACAGTTACGCAATAACTATAATATTGTTATTTTACCAGCAGACAAGGGTGGAGCAGTGGTAGTTATGAATATGAGTTATTACCTGAATGAGGGTAGATCACAACTATCCGACACCAGATGTTATATGCACATGGACATTGATCCTACTCCAATTTTCAAGAAGGAGATTGATTCCTTCCTGAAATTAGCCGAAGAAGGTTTCATCAGCAAGAATGCTGTTTTACATCTTACAGTCAAGGAACCACAGAAACAGATCTTATATCTACTTCCCAAAATTCACAAATCAATTTCTAATCCACCTGGCAGACCAATAGTCTCTGGCATTGGATCTTTGATGGAACCATTGTCTGTGTTCCTTACCCAATACCTCAAACCTCTATTGAGTTTAGTCAGGGCAAGATTGCAGGATACTACACAATTTTTACAGACTATTCAGGATACCCAATTGGAGCCTGGGTAGTTTATGTGCTCATTAGACGTCAAATCTTTGTATACCAGCATTCCACACTGGGCGGGTTTACAAACATTGCAGTATTGGCTTAATTAATCTGCCCTATATTCCCCTGGGTTTAACACCCTGCTTATTTGCATGACTGAACATGTACTGAATAAAAATGTTTTTTTTATTTCCAAGGGGAATGCTACTGGCAGCTGCAAGGTACAGCTATGGGAGCTTCTTTTGCTCCCATATATGCCGATCTTTTTATGGCTTTTTTGAGGAATGTATGATATATGATCAATCACATAATATCTATCTTGTAGAAATTGATGTATGGCGTAGGTACTTAGATGATTGTTGGATGGTGTGGTGGGCTGATGCCATGTATTTGGAGGAATTCGTTGAATACTTCAATGACAATATTTGGGGAATCGAGTTTACGGTTACATATGATTTAGAAACCATCAACTTTTTCGATGTTACCATTTCCAGAAATAGGGATCACACCTTGAACACTCAGACATACCATAAATACCCCCAATATAATACCTTGCTACATGCTTCGAGCATGCATCCACGCCACACCATCCGCAATATACCCAAGTCACAATTTATGCGTATGAAACGCATAAGTTCTACACAACAGGGTTTTGACAAAGCCAGTTCAGATCTATATCATAGATTTGCCAATAGAGGCTATAAACATCAGGATATTGCCAGGGCATGGGCATGGTCCACTAGCATGGACAGAGATACCTTATTACAATACAAAACACAGCACAGGGATTCTTCTGAACCTACCATTAGGTTTGTTACTACCTATGGCAGAAATTATAATGCCATTAAGGGCATCATTCATAGACATTGGAATATTCTTCTGGCTAATGATCAGTTGAGATCAATATTGGGATCACGGTGTCAGTTTACATATAGAAGAGGAAAAACCTTGGGTTCTTTGTTTTCTCACTTCAAACACAAAGACAGTGGGGGAGCCATATATAAACAGTTAACCATGTCTGGGGATGAATTATTGGGCACATTCCCCTGTGGACATTGTGGCTCCTGCAAACAGGTCAGCAAACTCAAACAATTCTCAAGCCAAAATACCAGTAGAGTGTATGAATGTAAAGTATTTGGTAACTACAGCAGTAGCTGGGTGGTGTATTTGGCTACTTGTCAATGTTCAACCTTTTATATCGGCCAAACCTCTAGATCACTCAGAACTCATATAAATGAACATAGAAGTGATATCAAGACTAAAAAAGAAACCAATGCTCTCTATCGTCACACACTGAGACATCACAATGCACAATTTTCATTTATGATCATTGACAGAATTATTGGTGACCGAAGCAATTCTCAAGGATGGCATAGCATTTTAAATCATAAAGAAAAATACTGGATTATCACATTGGGTGCGCTGTTCCCACCAGGACTGAATGACCATTTATAACCACAATTTTTAGGAATTTATTGTTGATTTGTTTCTTTTTTTGAATATTAGCTCTACAAGGTCATCTTTCATTGTTATGTATATGGCTTATCTATTATGTCATACTGCAATTAGCGTTTTTCAAATAATTTTGGCATTCATGTTGTAGTTTTTATAAATTATATTACACTTAGAATTGCTTTGTTATATGTCAATATATTTCACTTTTGGTATTTATCATTTTGTAGACATTTGGTGTCTTTACATTATCAGATTATGTCAATTTATTTATGCTGTTGGTCCACCTCTATGATAAATCTTTATGTTCATTTTGTTTACTCCTATGAATTGTTTCTCATGACCCTGTTTGAGACATTGTTTTATTCATTATTTGCCTTGGACATATATTTTTTGGCTATCTTTGCTTATCCTTTTTTCTTTTTTACTAATATTCATTTAGTATTATGTGGTTACACTTTTATTTACCTGCCATTGGTACAGCTTAATGTTAACAAAATCATCATTTCATGTATATTTAATTAGTTTTTGGGAGCAGGAATATACCAAATCTTTCATTGGTTGGAGATGTATATAAATATTCATGTATTTTTGGTTCTGTATTTTGGATTGTATATCACTGATGAAGGCTATTTTTTAGCCGAAACCGGTCTGATTAATAAAGTTATGTATTTTCAGTAGCGGTTATTGTCGCTCTGTTTATTATTCCAACTCATAGTATTGCTGGCCTCCTGTTTTTTGTACCATTTTTCTGGTACTTCCTGGCCGTGCAGAACCTATGTGCACAGCACTGTGTTTGGTTGCTGACATCCACTCACCCATCTATGAAAACAAGTGCTTAGTTCAGCAACATATTCACACACACTTTCATCTGCCTTGCGTCTATGCTCACAAATCTTTTTTTATAAGCTTCAGTTGTTAACTTAAAGCATTCTAAAAAACATATTTGACTGTATTATAATTTAAACAATCAGTATCACACAATTTAGAAATAGGAGTTACAGCTTTACCATGGAGTAAGGGGGTCAGGAACCATACTCAGTGCCCTTGGTCAACATTATACTGTTTAAATACCTTTTCAAACTTATGAATGAAACTATCAAAATTATCCCCCTCTTTATACTGTGGATGAAATTTACTGACCTTTTGTGCTTCTGGGGTTCAGTTACTCCCTTTCCCATTACCTCCATGACTCTGGCAATAAGTCAGCATCTCCTTTTCATGTTGCCCCTGCCTCTCCTTCTCAGCCTCAGATGTTGCAATTTCTCAATTTCCTCATCCTCTAGACATCTTAGTCTCTCTGCTGCTTTTATTTCCAAATGCTTGGCCTCCAGCTCAAGTGTCTTTAACACCAGATGGATTTTTTAAGTCCTCTGTGGAAGGGTTGAGCTGTCCATTTTCTGAGAGTTGTACATCTCCAAGGCCAGCCTGATAGCTGGTCTGTGATGCAGCTTATTTCTGCCTTAGTCAGGTTGGTATGCGCCAGTCCTTTAGCCTAGCACATCTCAACCAACTAGTTCTTTGTCAGCTTTCTATACTCCTCTGCTGACATGCTTGCCTGCTTTCCCTCACTAACTAAACTAAAAAAATAAATAAATAAAACAATTGTGATGTGAAACTCTGAATGTCCACTGCATGGCTGATTGAGAGTACAAACACCTTCAGTAACCACTGTACACAGGCTACAGGAATTCAATATCCCCACCATTACAAGCCAGTTAATATCTGATGTGGTTATCTCACCACTGTCAACCAATTAATATGTGATGTGGATATCCCACCACTGTCCACCAATTAATATGTGACACCCCTGCATTGGCCCAGTAATCAGGGAGCCTCAGTCCTCACCACTGGCAACAGCTAGGGGACGTACACATTGGGAAGATGACAAGTATAAGAGCACACAGAGATTACAGTCAGTCTGTGGCTGTTCTCTCCCTCTTTCTCCAGATCCCCAATAAGACTCCCCACTGGCACAGCCATAGAGTTGAGATTTCAGCCGAGTGGCCAAGCTAAGGCCTCCAGCACTCTCTCTGTCCAACCAATGCTTTGTGTCCCTGCTCAGGTAGCTGACACACACACGCACACTTTGAGATTTGATTGATTATCAAATACTATAAGGCCCTTACAAAAGGTGTCCATTTCTACTGTGTAATGTTACTATCAATCCAAATGGTAGTCTGACCAAGAGCAAGGCTATTTAGGAGTGGCCTGTACAGGGTCACTATATACATATGTAAGTACTCTAAGAGCTTAAATATGTCTCACAAATATCAGGCACACAGATAGGCTTAAATTTATTTAATAATAAATAATAAAAGAACAAGACAATACTCAGTCAATCAACACAGTAACTTCAGAGTTCAAAATCACAGGAAATATTTTAAAACAACATTGCAGGACAGTTTCAAATAAATACAGAAAACAGTTAAACTAATATGTACTATATTCCTATCTATATCTAAAAGAGATACTATGCCCTAAATCTTACTTACAGAGCAAAGCAAGTGCAGAAGGTGGTGATGATGAGTGGATGTTCTTGCTAGGTCCAATACAAAATACAAAATGCGCAGTTTCTCTTTGAGAGTTCTTAAAGTAATATCAAATATTACCGCTTGGTTAACTTGGACGGCATCACTTTTTGTCACCTGACTTCATTTCCCAGGCTAAAACAGGGACTAACAGAATTTAACATGTCTGTGTTAAAAATACATATATCTCAGATGTTTGCTGCTGCTAGAAGACATAAAACAATAAAGCACTTACAGAACAATGCAGAAGGCACCCTAGTTCTAGACATCCTGTTTCCTTGCTACATTGAAACTAACTTTTATAACACAATAGTAAAGCAGTTTAATTTCAACTTATTTTCTTGAAGTTTTGCAAGTTAACCATTTATGTTCTAGTTTCTACTCTTAAAATATACATTTGCACAGGTATATAGTTTATATGCATTTCTCTTCTAAGTCAACAGGGCATGCTGTGGTTACATTTTAGCTCAGTATATAACATACAGTTCTGTATAAATCATATCAATATTCACAAATGGCATAAAATTATTTACAAAATTCCAGATGGCTTGGCTGGCAATATTTCCCTATATCACAGAAATCAATCATTTTCTGTTTGTACTGATGCATCATCCTAGGTGAAAGTAAAATGCTGCTTAAGGTTGGTGACATACCTACCTGACACACATAGTCTAAGAGCTCAGTCATGCCTCTCTTCATATAGTCCAGAGAGGTATATCTCAAGTAATTCAGACCAACATGGACTATGACAGAGTCATAACAGTACCTGTTGTTGAGCGACTTGAGTGCTTGTGTGAAATGGTGTATTCTGGCACCTGACAGGCAGCTGCCCGTGACCTTTTTCTTCTCCAGCGTGGTGAAAGGGACATCTGTGTGTGTCTCTCGATGGAATCAACTATGACTAATATGTTCATTTTCTGTTTTGCCTTAAAGGCTTGACAGGTGAGACATTGGTGCATGAGCTATTATGTGTATTGTGTTCTGCAGAAGAAGTATTATGTAGTGTGCTTGTGTTTGTTTTCAAAATAGATGTAAAAAAAAAAAAAACAGAAAATATTTGGTGTCATGGGCTAAATGAATGTGAATGTGGTGCTTAATAAGACTATGTTTGTTAATTCATATGACACCTTAATTCATAGTATCTTCAAAACCGACAGGTTTTCATTTACACTTATTTAGGGGTACATGTCTCACTGAACTCTCATGTGGGAGGTTGTACTGTGCTGTCAGTTGAATTTCTCGCTGTACTCTCACATGGGAGGATGTACGCTGTACTCTCACGTGAGAGTTTGTACTCTGCTGTTACTTGAATAATAGAAGACTGAGGATGGATAACCTTGGAGAAAAAGAAATGGCTTCTTGTGTTTCTTTCCTTTCAGGTTTAAAAATCCCCTCTTCCAACATGGGGAGATGCAGAAAGGTCTACATTCTACAAAATACTTTCTGTTAATTTTACTAACTTTATATTAATCTAGATGGAGAAACGATCATTTTTATTTGTTTGGAATTTTCTGGCAAGTTTCGACACTTCTGTGTCAGCAATTTAAATACAGCCATGAGGGGGCCATGACCTTAGAACGAAAACCTAATTAAAACATCATAACTGAATTGCTACAGATACTTTTCTTCTTCTTTCTGTTAAGTCATCAAATTTTAGCAGGCTTGGAATGTGTTTCTTAAAGAATTCATGGAAATAAAGTCTACACAATACTGGCTAGCTAGGGTGAGCAGAAAACTTTTAGACACTGTAAAGAATTCACAGAAATGTTGAGGCATTACATCTAAAGGTACTGCAGAAAATGGGATGTTATTTTTTAATCTATTATGCCCATTTTAAAATAGATGCCAGTCTGGAGTTACCATTAAAAATATGTGAAATTAAAACCAAGTAGCATGTCTCATGCCAGGGATTCTACAGCTGGTACAAAAACTATAATGTCAGTGTGAGTATCACTGTGAAATAAATTAAACTTGGTTCCATGTTTGGCAATCAACTTCAGGAATTTAGCATTTGGTGGGGATAATGATCTTATATAAATAATAAAATGTTAGCATACCCCCTCTTCACTGGAATGGTTGCCAAGTACTTTAACAGCCTATAATATGAGGGGGACCTTGATTCATATTTTTTAGTCAAATAAGAAAACATTTATTCTTAAAAATCTGAAACATGTAATATATAAATTTGTCAGAAGTTACCCCATGCCTTTAATTATACATCAGAAGGGAATAACTGCATTAGTAACCAAAGATTTCTAACATATTATGAATACAATCACTTTAGGTTCTACAACGTAAATAAGCAGTCACATCTTATGAGAAAGACTCAGATTTATTCACTGAAAATAAATAGTATTAGCTGTTTTTGGCAATGCCCTGCAGGATGTAGTCATTTTAAAAATTAATCAAAAGGAGGCAATTGAAAAAAATTGCAAGCTCTGCCTTCACAAAAAATATAATGCTTTTAGAATAAGTAAGGGTTTCAGTATTATTAGCGATAGCGATCGTATTCTACCAGCAGACAGCGTGCATAAAGTCATATTTCTTCAGTTCTTGCAGAAGGTTAGTTTTTGTGAAATTGAGCATCTCTCCAGTGAATGAAACTGAGACACTACTGGGCATATTTATTAATATAAACACAAAACCAAACCAAAGCATCAGGTAATGTCGCTGGAATCCACAAACCAGAATACACTTGTAATAAAAGAAGAAATACAGTGACTTGCACAGCAGAAGTTGTATTTAGACCATATACAGAACACTACAGCACTCAGGTAGGAATGTTAAGGAGAGGGGTCAGGCAAGGGAATGAGCCCTGAAGGGCTGGGCAGGAGTGTGGGCATATTGTAGAAATAACCACCTGACTGGAAGAAATGTCTGTTTTTTTTTTTGCTCTTCAGTGGAAGAGCTGAGGAGGGTCATGGATCTCTAATAAGCTGATTGGCTTAATAAAGTGCTTTTTTGTCTCTTCACTTGAACAGCTGAGGGGGGTGGGGTGCTGGTTCATTGTACCTGCACAGGGCACTGGTTGAGCCAGCTACACCTTTGCAGTGAAGAATTTGAACATCTACTGTTATAGGAAAATACAAGTTACAGAGCTGTACTATATTCCTCATTCCCACTGCTGAGCTGAATACCAAAGCCTGTCCATCCTGGAAGAAGGATGAATATGGAACCAGGAGCCCTTGGAAATGGTCCTAGCAAAGTCTGACCTCGACCTAGAAAAGGAATGGAGTTCAAAATGTTTTTTAAATGTATGTACAGAGGACTATGTAGTTGCATCTAGAATGCTTCCAGAGTCCACCCCTTTCTCATATGCCATCAAAGAAGACAAGAAGACAAAGCACTAGTAAAACTACCTTAATATTTCCTGGAATGGATTAGAAAGGACAGGAATAACAAAAAGATGATAAGAAATAAATAGGTGATTGGTCAATGGTACTTCAGCAACTGGACTTTTTTTGCAGATGTCAGAGCAATTATGAATAGTTTTTCAAGTAAAGAACCTTAGGTCAGATAGATGGGCAGGTTCAAAAATGTGACATAGTTAATTTTTTCAGCATATTTTTGAGATCCCAAGGAGGGGCAACCTATTTTTGAGGGGGTCTCGGGTGTAAAAGTGCTTTCAGGAACTGGTTGACAACAAAGAGAAATGAAAGAGGCCGATCCATTAGTAGACATGCTGAAATGGCTGAGACATGAACCTTTATAGAGGAAAAAAACAAGGCCAGAGGAAAATAATGTACAGAAATAGTTGAGCACTACTGGTACAGCATCCCTAATGGAATCCTGGTTATTTGATAGACATCAACTAAATCTCACCTCCACTTACAACATAGGATTTCCTAGCAGCGAGCTTTTTTGCCTCCTTTAGTACCTGCTGCACTTTCTTATGAAAAAAGGTGTCTAAAAGATATTAAAATTGAAACATTCAACCAGTCAGTTGAATTTGATTGATATTTGGGTGTATTAAACTTCTCCCCTGTCTTGAGGAATAGTGAGCCGGTCTGTGAGAAAGCGTGTGGTTAATTGCCCTTGGCCAGTTCCATAAGAAGGGAAAACCAATGTTGCCTAGTCCAAAAGGGGTCACCACAATTATTACTGAGGTATCCTTTTGAATCTTCAGACTTACCCTGAAAATCAGTGGAAAGGGTGGTAATGCATAAGGGAACATTTCCTTCCAAGGGAATGAAAATGTGTCTATTTTTCAGGCTTGATTACAGGGAGCTCTGGAAAAAAAACTTGTCTAAATGGCTGTTTTGAAAGGAAGCAAACAGATCTATTTGAGGTGATCCCCAAAACTGACTCAATTTCTGGAAGACCCTCTCATTCAATTTCTATTCATGAGGGTCTGTCTTACTCCTGATCAGTTGTCTGCCACTATATTTTGCTCTGACAGAATGTAAAATGCTTGGAGGATTAAGTAATTGTTAAAGTGGTAACTCCCAAGCCATTGTAGCCGTCCTGCATAAGGATTATGACCTCATACCTCCCTGGTAGTTTATATACCACATGATTGTGGTATTGTCTGTATTCACTTGAAGAGGTTCCAGGGACAACAGGCGATGGACATAGTTCAATGCATGGATCACAGCCAATATCTCTTTTAAATTGATGTGCTTTGATGTGTCTGAAAGATTTCATAAGCCTTACTCTTTTATTCTTCTGGAAATGTCTCTTCAAGCAAAATCTGACATGTCAATGGTGATGACTGGATAGGGATCTGAGGAGAGAAGAGGAGACATTGGTTCAGTTCAATTTGTCTTACTTTTTTATAAAGCTTCACATTGGAATTTGCTACTCTAAGGAATGCAAATCCAGGGTCTATGTGTTGCTTAGAAACCAATGTATACTTTTCATGTATAATCTGGCAAGTGGCACCATGAGAATCACAGAAACCACAAACCGTAGGATCCTGAAGACTTAAGTCATATAAGTATGAGACCGATTGTAGAGGTTCAGAAAAACAAATTCCAGATAAAGATCCATTTTATCTTGAGTTAAAAAGGCCTTTTGAGGAGGAGTCTATAAGGCATCCCAGAAATACGATCCTGTGAGATGCAGTCAAAAACAATTTTACATTTATCAGGAAGCCCAGACTGGCCAAGAGAGACATAATCAATGCTAATGCCTCTTGATATTTAGTTAAAGACTCTGCAAAGATAAGCAATTCATCTAAATAAGGAAAGATTTGAATGCCATTTAGTCTGCAATAAGTTAAGGCTGGAGATAGGCATTTTGTGAATACCCTTGGAGGTGTAGATAAGCCAAAGTCTAAGACAGAGAACTGCCAATGTGACCCAGAGATCCTTACAGATTTTCTGAAGTCTATGGAAATGGGAATATGGTAGTAAGCATCTTTCAGATCTAGAGTTACCAAGTTACACGTGCACAATGAGAGGCAACAGATATGTAAGGTCAACATTTTGCACTTTGGAACTTTCATGTAAACATTTAGAAATGAAAGCTCTAGTACTGGTCTTCAAGTGGCCTCTCCAGAAACATTCTGGAGTAGAAGTCTTTACCCGTTTAAGTTCAGGGAACTGGTTGTTTGACTACCTGTCTGTAAAGACTGAAGAACCTTTGGAAAAAAAAAATCTGTTTGGTTAAGAAGGTGGGAAGTTATTTTCCTGAAAAGAGAATATTTTTTGTATTCAGTACTATATGCAGCCCTCCTGCACCACTTTTAACACCCAGGAGTCTGAGACAATCTTTTGCAAAGGGGAATGTTAAGGGCCAGGTTTTGGGACAAATTTGAAGATACATTGTCTAGGGAGAGGGAAAAAAGTAAGGAATGCTGACATAGTCATTCTGTGCTGTTTGTCTGTCCCTTTTTCAGTAAATACCCTTGTTTATTATTGTTGCCACCCTCCAACCATCTCTTCTTTGCATTTTGTTTGCCAGAAGAGGACCTGTTTTGCTCATTTGACTTTTTATGGTTAAGTGAAAAGCCTATAAAATTTGTTTTAGGGTACAAACATGTTAGAAACTCCCTTAGTTAATTTCCCTTTTTCGTTATTTTGTTTGAGAACCTGGATAACACAAGATCCAAACAATACTTCCTTATCTACTGAATCCAAGATTTCAGCCTTTACCTCATCAGCAAACTTTTGGTTACCTACCCAAGCATATGCTTTCAATACTGTAGCAGAAGCAGTAGCCCTAGACACAGTATCAGTGCAGTTATACACACTGTTCTAAGCATGTTTAGATACCCGAGAAAGGATAAAAACAGTTTGGTTCAAAAAAGAGCTTTCTTCAGCAGGAAGTGTAGAAGCCATTTCTCTCAGACTCTCTATATGACACAGTATAAATGCCCACATATATGTTTGGTAATTCAGAATTCTGAAGGGTGCAATGGAATACGAAAACATTCTCTTACCTATATGATGTAACGTTACCCTCCTTATCACTATGTGAAGGGCTGGTATTGAGCACCAGTCTGTGGCCAGTATGACACAGTAGAAATGGCAGCAGAGTCTGATCTAAGGTGAAGGAAAATACGTTTATTAGCCTCAGGTGCTTTATACAGCTTATCTGCTGTTTCTAGGGACTGATGTCTGGCTTTCAAGCTAATTATGGACAACATTCAACACATCCTCCAAGGCTGGCAATATCGGAGGGATGGGAGTGGAATGATGTCTATCCATTTGTAACATATCATAATACTGCCTCACTTCAGAGACAACATGTTTCTTCTCATCAAATACCTCATTCATCCTGACAGTGGTCTGATTAAATGGAAATTCCTCCACAGGAAGATAAGAATTAATGTTTTCCTCACAATCAGAGAATCATGCTTGGGAATCTGCAGGAGAAGAAGCCCTACCTCTGGCAATATCAGGATCAACAGGGCCTGTTTCCATGAGCAAAATTTGACAGGGAATGTCCATTTGAAAAGGCTTTTGCATGCCAGGACTTAATGCCTGTAATGCCTGTCTATTCAAAGTAAGGAACTCTTCTTTTTAACACTAGGAGCTCATCTTTTTTAACAGTGATAAATTTATGAGAATAACAATGTTTAAAGTTTTCTTTTTCCTAATTGCAGTTACAGCAGAAGAGGACCAACATGAAGGAGGGATATCTGATTGGTCTAATAGTCTGCTGCCCCTGTTACCTGAGAAAACTCTCCCAGACCCAGAGAAGACGATTCTTCCTTGCCTGTAATGGACAGTAGACCAGACAAAGAGGATGTAGCTGACTCTCCTGGTTCTTGCTGACCCAAAAGGACTACAATAGTGGAAGCTGGACAGGAAAGTAAGTGGTGAGATGAAAAACCAATGCCCACTGCACGTTCCCCCACTATCAGCTGATACATAGACTGAGTCCACAACAATGGCAGCTAATCTTTGGTAAGTGTTTTTTTTTCTTTTGCAATACTGCGGGAGAAAAAAACAGTCAGACCAGAATGGTTAAGAAAGTACCAAAGAACGCTTCACTCTGACTGCTGATTTCCCTCTGTGGGATTAGCCAATCAACAGTCAAAGTGATGGAGTGGTGGTGGTGGGGGAGGGGTCAGAGTTTTTGAAGCTAGGTGGTTGTTGGTTTCCTAGGCAGGAAACAACCCATGTAGCCTAAAGGCTACTGCAGCAATGGTAATGAAGAGTATATACATACTCATGAATATAATCAGTAGTTCTTGCATATATTAGTTGGTTATGTAGAGTCATTTAGAATGTTTTTTGAGGTTATATGTTTGCTTTCTTGGTGGGTTACTTTGTACCTGTTGATCAA
Source organism: Protopterus annectens (assembly GCF_019279795.1). NCBI lineage: Eukaryota > Metazoa > Chordata > Ceratodontiformes > Protopteridae > Protopterus > Protopterus annectens. Next base: position 838,607,225 of record NC_056725.1, on the reverse strand, counting down.
CTACTCCCTCCTGGCCAGTCAGTCCATTTGTTCCCCATCTCAAATGTGAAGTCAACCGGGAGGGGCCTTCAAAGAGGCAGCCAGCAGGGGTGGTTCATGATATTTTTTCCCTTTGTGGTTCCAACATCCCCATGCTCACTCAGCATTTTACAGGGTGTAGGAAGTGCAGTGGTCTGTCTGTGAATGAAATCCCCTTATTCCTATAAGGGGTATTCTCTTCAAACAACTACACCTCTTCCCCAAAGAATGGGAGGAGGTTCTTCTGGTTTCTGTCAAGGAAATTACATCCACCCAGTGTGTTCCTGAGTATAAACAACCCTTTCCACCTCCCCATCAGTAGTGAATGGATTACACCCCTTCACTGTCCTCTTCCGTGCCTGGGTCCTCCAGTACTGAGGCACTAATGGAACCTTTGTTGTGTGAATTGCAGTCAGGGCTTTATCCTTGTGTACCACAGAGTCAGGAGATGTTATATGTACATCTGAATACCAAAGGGCATACAAAACATATTCCTGATGGTTCTGCCTAATTCTGTCATGTTAAAAAGTGTAAAACATTATGATTCAGTTAACATACTGTTTATTTGCCATTAAGTGAGGCTATATTGCATAGTTAACTCTTTTATCTTCATTTTATAGGTATATGGCTATATTGCATAGTGCTGTGCATGTTAATCCCTGTGCTGATATTAACTATTTTTTTAGGAGAAAATACTATAAGTAATTGCACTGATGTGTGTGTGTGTGTGTGTGTGTGTGTGTGTGTGTGTGTGTGTGTGTGTGTGTGTGTGTGTGTGTGGTTGTGTGCATGTATATGTGTAATTATACATGTCCATGCTTGTGTGTGTATGTGAGAAAAAGATTGGGTGTGCCCAGTGGTCCATACATAACATATGACTTACTGTTGAGGTTTTATACATGAATGATTGTGCCCATATACTACAGGTGCTATGTATAATCCTTTGACACACTCTGTCTACCATACAGTCTCATTCAAAATGAATACATGGCACTTTTGTAGGGAGAGTTACACCAGGGTGCAACCTTTTTCTATAGCTGTGACCATCCAGTAATGTTGTATTACATGTCAAATAGAAATAGAAATAGGAGAAGGAGGAGGAATTCAGCTGTAGTTGCTGGTTACACTATAGTTATTTGAAATACTATTCAACATGTTTTCTAAAAATGTGACTTCACATGTGTGGTGTCTTGCCACAGCATGCCTCTTTTGTGACTCTGCACAAAATGTCTGCTGCTTTGTGTTGGCCATGTTTATTAACATACTGCAGTTTTTCATGGTATACAGTATTCAACATCTTTTTATGTTTGTTAAGAGTAATGCTATGTGGACTACTATTGTGCAGTCATACTGGGAGAAGTTTCTTTATGTTGAATGTGTGGTGATGGCATGTATGTATTTAAGGACTCCAGCTATTGGATGTTGAAGCACAGTGCAGAGTAAACATGCAAGATATGGGTTTAAGGCTTCATTGATGTAATCTACCATGTGCACCATCACATTGTCTTTCCTTTGTTCTTGTGCTTTTCAGATGAGGAAATTTAGACCACAAAAATATGCAAATAGGTTAGGATTGTGCTATCATCATGGACTCAGCAGTCAGTTTGTTTTAAGTCTGGATGTAGATTTAGTGGATGAGGCCGGCAATCTGGCAAATACGTGTAGTGGGAAAGATACATGAGAACGGGATGGAATAGAAGAGAACAGAAAGCTGCTATGCAGACTGCTGGACCTATGCACAATTTCTTACTGCATCCTGTCCAGCCTTTGGACAGGTCATCTGCTGCTGTGCAGCCACTGCACTCATTAGTTAAGCAGATAACCTGCAGAGATAAGAATATTATGACAAATAACATTCCTAATGACATATGTATGACTCCTAGATATAGAATGCTCTTGACACTTACATATGACAGCAAACAGCTGCCTGGCCTCCTCCATCTAGTGTACGATTTAAACAACTCCCCTAAATACAATGTTGTGTTTAACAAACCATCCCAGAGAAAGCATATCATAGTACACTGCTGATGGTGACTGATGAGTGGATCTTTTTCCCATTCTTCCAGTAATGTTAGCTTGTACACAGCATTTGGCTGCAATCACTTCAATGCCATTTATACATTTAATTCTGTACCTACTGTGGGGCAGTGTACATACCTCAGATGTGCATATTATCTTTCCTTTTATAAAGTTACTGTGCAGAAATGTGCCATGTCATATAAACCTATTTCTATGTTTATGTCCATGATGACATGAACTTCCAAGGGACATGTGTGCTATATGTCTGTGCAGATCTGTACCAGTATCATTTTTACACAATGCTGTACTTTCATATTTCTTGCTAGTTAAGCTACTTAACTTGACAGGTTTCCTGTGCACTGCAAACTGACCATTTTTATATATTACTTTCATAGCTGGTCGATAACATCAGGGTCATTTATATGACATCTGTATTAATGAACTTTGTCTATTTTTCTATCCCGTTTTTTTTTTTCTTTTTTAAAACTGTCTGTTGCTTGGGAGTGAGGGGTGAGAAGTATATTGCGGGTCTGTATTATAGGTTCATAGGTTCATACTAGGCTATCTGCCCTGGGGCAATTACAAGCCTAGCCCGATTTTGTTTGGCTTACACCACCCCTTGATTTGAGTATACTGTGCCCTTTTTAAGGTTTAGTTTACTGTGCCTCTGTCTAATAGTGACACGGAAGTAATCCCCGGGACAAACCTACGATCCCCCATCCACTCATCAAGATTCTTCTTGAAGAGATTCAGTGAGGTGCTCTGCCTAACATGAATTGGAATTCTATTCTAGAGCGAAGGGAGCCTCTGGGTTATGAATCTGTCCCTCCAGCAAGTTCTATTTATTTCTGTGCTGAGGTTCAAGTCCCTCGAGCGTGTGGCTCTAAGGGATTTAGATTTACTGAGGTGGATCATGTCCATTAATTCTGGATTGGACATAGCTTTATATGTCAGGGATAGATCGCCTAGAAGTAGGCAGTATGCAACCGAGTAGAGCTGGAGTTTTTTTAACCGAGCAGCATATGGCATCTGCTTGAGTCCCTTGATCCTCTTGGTGAGGTACTTTTGGGGTCTTTCTAATTGCTGCAGGTGTCGGGTAAGGTACATACCAAAAAGGGCATTGTATTCTATGATGGGTCTGATGAGGGATGAATAAAGGGGCATGATTACCTCTCTTGATCTAGATGTGAATCCTTTCATGATGAGGTGGGCTATGTAGAAGGTCTTTCTAACCACTTTGGCAATGTGGTTGTCAAAGAAGAGATTGCTATCAACTTGGGTCCCCAGATCCCTAATTACTTTCTCTGTACTTAATGGGTTACCGCCTATGTGGTAATTTGTGGGCACATTGTTTTTGCCAAAGGGTATGACTATACACTTTTTGGCATTTAGCTTTAGACCATGGCTCTGGCACCAGTTATCCGTCTCTGTGAGACCTTTTTGAAGGATGTTTGTGTCAGCTGGAGAGTCAATTATGGCACCCAGTTTTCAGTCATCTGCAAACTTGGTGAGCCATAGTCCTCCCACATTGACCTGTACCTCGGAAAAGTATATACTGAACAAGAGCGGTCCCAGGACAGAACCTTGTGGGATGCCACTTGTGACCGGTTTCGAGTCTGACATGGCTCCAGCAACTCCCACTCTGTGGGTTCTGTCTTTGAGCCAGTTTGCGACCCATCTTGTGACATAGGGGTTTATATTTAAGCTGGATAGCTTATCTATGATGCCCGAGTGGGGTATTGTGTCAAATGCCTTTGCTAGGTCCAGCAAGGCTGTGTGGACTACCTTCCTTTCATCTATGGCTTTGGTGACTGTTTCAAAGAATTCAACCAGGTTCAAAAGGCAGGATCTTCCCTTGACTAAGCCAAATTGGGTAGGATCTAGTGTCTGTACGTCTCCAATGTCTTTGTTTATGAGCTCCATGATGATCCTCTCCATAGCCTTGCAGACTAGGCTAGTCAGGCTTATGGGGCGATAGTTTCCAGGGTCCGTAGAGGCTCCACCTTTGTGGAGTGGGACCACTGTTGCTGTACGCCATTCTGTGGGCACATATCCTGTAGTGAGGCTGAGATTGTTTAGCTGTTTTATTTGAGGGATTAGTTCTTCTTGGAGTTCATGTAGGATGCAACCCGGGATGCCATCTGGTCCCATGGAAGCAGTGTTTTTTGCTTTGGAGAGGGCAGCCTTCACCTGAGCATCAGAGATGTTTGAGAGGCAGCCCTCTGCCAGGATAGATACTTGCTCTTTTGTGGGGGAAGGGGTGGAGAAGTTTGCACTGAGCCTGTCTGCCAGGATATTGGCGATGTCTGTGGGTTCAGTGTATTTTTTATTGTTTAGAATCAACTCAGAACAAGTCTGGGAGTTGCATCCCAGGTTCTTAACATAACTGAAAAAAGCCTTATGATTGTCTTTAGTGTCCTGTGCAATTTTTCTCTCGAAGCTGGCCTTGGAGGATTTTATGAGGGATCGTAATTTTTTGCTAGTACTGATCAGAGCTGCCTTCACTATTAGGGATTTTGCTCTATCATGTAGTAGCTTCCTCCTTCTGTTGTACAGTTTATTTATGGCAGGGGTCCACCAGACTGGATGCCTGCCTTTGGATGATTGGGTCTTGGTTTTGTTTGGGATAGCATGATCCATGCATTCCTGGAGATGTCCGTAGAATGCGTTTATATAGGATTCTGCAGTTTGGGCCGTAGTTTCCACTGGCCCTGGGGCCTTGAAGGATTCCACTTCAGTTTTGAGAAGTGAGAAGTTCGCTCGTTAAATGAACAAAAATCCATTACATCGAATACCAAAACAGCAACACATATTACTTGAACTGCATAACTACTGAATGCACTAAACTGCGAAATTTAAAATATCGAATGTTCATAGTCGGCCAAACCCACCACCCGCTACATGCTACCTACCCAAACAAAATAAATAAACCACATACATACACTAACCAAACCCTACTCCTAACCCTAAAGTAAAGCACCAAAACTCAACTTCTAACCCCACACTAAACCCCACATGCACAACTATCTATGCACTATCCTTAACCCCTCCCTAACCCTAAGGTCCATAACTACCGCACACTTCCCCTACGGAGATATACCCAAGCAAAATAAATAATACACATAAATACATTTAACAAAACCCTACTTCTAACACTACACTAAATATTATACACATTACCTATCTATGCACTTACCTTAACCCGCACCCTAACCCTAAGGTCCGTAACTAAAGCATACTTACCTTACGGAGCTATACCGCAGACGGGCCAACCAAAACACTTCAACATTTTGGATTTCGCGGTTTTGCATGTTCAACGATTACGTATTTCGTGCAATATGTGTCGATGATTTTGTATTCACATAAACAGAGTTTCGACAATCTAATAGGAACCCGTATATTGCTAGTAATTAATGCCATTTCATTAGTAGTTTGTGCCTTGCTGCCTTCACCACACAAATCCTTTTCTCTGCTGTACTGACTGGTTTCATTGTTCTTGCAGTGCTCACTTTCATTTCATTGTTGTGATGGTACTAATATCACTATTTGCACATGTATTTTTATTTAATTTATTTATATAACATTTGCTTACTGGGAAGGTCTGACTTAGAATAAAGCCAGTTTCAGTGGAGGCTTGGGGAGAAATGCTCCATACGCATGTCTTACTAACGTAGGAGGAAACTGGAGCACTTGGCGGAACCCCACACAAATGCAGGGAGGACATGCAGACTCCACACAGAAGGCACTCCAGCCAAGAATTGAACCAAAGAACCTCTTGCTGTGAGGTGACAATGCTACAGCTGCACCACTGCACCATCCAGCATGTAGCAATGATACACAATAAAGCAATGTCCTAAAGAACGTACATGCTTTGCATTACTAATGCTCATGAATTACAATAATTTTCCTGGGGAGTTACCCTTAGAGCATAATTGGTTGTTGGGAACAGTAAGCTGGACATTTTCTGTGCTGAGTTTGTATATGTCATTTATGACAACTTCATAAACTCTGTTTCAGCTGCACATCTGACCAGATGAGCTCTCATTCCTGGCCCTGCAAGACTTATTAGAAATTGTTTCGGTTCGCTAAGACCAATTATTCTCTACATTGTTCATTCTTCTTTGAGAACCATAATGTTTTCTTCCTCTCTGAAAAAGGTTTTAGTTAACCTAGTTCTCAAAAGGCTATCTTTGGATGCAAACCTGCTGGAGAATTGATGTTCTATCTTTAATGTACCCTTTACTGGAGAGGTAATTGAGGAAGTGGTCTACACAGAGCTGCATTCTTATCTGATGTCATGTGACTTGTTAGATGCAGGATTTATATCTAGGCACAACATGGAAACTTCACTCATTTAAATAGTTAATGATCTGTTGGTAGCAAGGGATCAAAGGAAGTATGTGATAATTTTTATGTTTTCATCACCTACTTATCCACCCGCTGTCTGGCAGCCATCAACCCATCCCACAGCCAGTTGGGTTATTCACTGCACCTTCACTGGGGGTGGACAGCTGGCCATAAGAGGCCATCATGGAGATAGGCATCAGAGATTTATTTGTTTGTAAGCCCTGAATCACACTTCTTGGAGTCTAATGTAGGCCCTGCAATAACCCCTTCCAATGGGCAGATATGCATGTTCTTGCACACACACCCTCACCAGAAAACCAAACCCTGTAAGAGGACTGCTAGTGATGCAGCTTTGTAGAGGCCCAGCACACAGTCCTGGCCTATCTGCTGAATGCCACTGAATTCCATCTTCCTGTCTTCAACAGCATCTGGCATTGCAGCAGACTGGCGTAAACAAAAAATAAAAAGAAACTGGTAAAAAACGAAGAACAGCGCCACAGAACCTTGCTCCAGCAAGTAAACCACTCCAAAAGATCCAAAAAAGCTAAACGCTAATTTTATTTGTAAACAAGCTTAAATACTAGAAGGAAGTGATGTCATAAAGTAACCATTTTAAAAAATGTATATATATTTTTTAAAAAAAACCATTTCAAGAGAAACTTTTTTTTAAAACCTTAATTAAAAAATGTATGTTAGTACTTGCCAAAAGACCTTCTTGACCTAAAATTACATTACATTCAAGTTATCATTTTGGCAACAATCAGTAATAAAAATAAACGCATCCACATATAAACTTGATGGAGTAATCTGGTGCAAACATGTTCGGAGTGCTGGGGCTATCAGGTCCCTCCGTGATTGACTTTCCAGGACATAGCTTTTCTTTTATGGCGATAGACCAGATTACTCCATCAATTAGAGGGGGCCCTTTCCCATTACTGTTAGAACTGAGAGAACTAGAGTGGCAATTTAGAACAGATGCCTTTCATGCCCCTGGTTTAAATGACAATTGTAATATTTTACCTGTTTTAAGGCTTAAGAGTTATTTAAGTTGACTTATTTGTCACAAACTCAAAGCCCTTTTATTAAACATCCATAAAGTGTACATACTTTATTAGCTGACAGGATTTAATTACAGGTCTAGATATACGCTGTTAGTTTATATGTGGATGCGTTTATTTTTATTACTGATTGTTGCCAAAATGATAACTTGAATGTAATGTAATTTTAGGTCAAGAAGGTCTTTTGGCAAGTACTAACATACATTTTTTAATTAAGGTTTTAAAAAAAAGTTTCTCTTGAAATGTTTTTTTTTAAAAAATATATATACATTTTTTAAAATGGTTACTTTATGACATCACTTCCTTCTAGTATTTAAGCTTGTTTAATTAATCATGTTTTGTTTGAACTCTGATGAAGCCAAGCGTTTGTAGCAAGGCGAAAATGTTTACAAATAAAATTAGCGTTTAGCTTTTTTGGATCTTTTGGAGTGGTTTACTTATTGCAGCAGACTGGACATCCCCCCCCAGAATGGGTGAACTGGCATGGTCACCTCATTCCCATCCTCCCTTGCCCAGTTCCTCCATTGTCTGACCCTGTAGTCAAAGGCCTGCTTCCTTGTATGCTCCAGAGCTTGAGTTACAAGTATTTGACCTTGGTGCTCCTTGACCTCTTGTCAGCTTTTGACACAGATGATCCTGGCATATAAATCAAATGAATGAGGTCATACTGTGGTTTAGCTAGTATGGTCCTAAACACATTCTTATCATATATTTCAGACCTATGAAGCATGTGGTGTCTTGCTCAAACTTCTTGAGTCCCTATCAGCTGGACTGTGGTACACATAGAGGTTGATTTTAGCACCCTTGCTATTAACTGTGTATGTTGCTGCTGCAGGAGGTCATTGTAAGAAGGAATGTTTCTTATTAATTATGTTCTAATGATATTCACAGTTACCTCTCCTTTTCTCCAGAGAAAGTGCCCAATATTTCATTTACCAAAGTTTGCCTGGATTTTATCTTGGAATGCATGGCATCTAATTATCTGAAACTTGACTTAGTCAGTACTAAGATAATGCTGGTACATGCAACTGTTCATCCATCTAACTTTTCTCTCTTCTCCACATTGATCACCTAATGAGAGAATCAGCTGTAATTTTTTCTTGTGGTCATAATCTGGGAATTGTTCTAGATGACAGGCTCACAAATAGGAACCAGGTGTCTGCTGTCATTAGGGCTTCTTACTTCTGTCTGAGGAACATTGCATAGATAAGTACATCCCAGCTTCAAACCTGGGACAATGGCAAATGCACTGGTTTTGTCCCATTTATATTACTGTAATGCTCTTTACATTGGGCTTTTGGATGGCAATGTAGCCTCCTGCAGTGAGTCCAGAATTCCTCAGCTAGACTGTTGACTGGTATGCCTCATATATGTTATTTCACACCTGTGCAGCAGGGTCCATGCTGACTGTTGTTGCATCTTTACTCTCATCTGCCATATTCTACATGCTCCAGTCCTTTCTTACCTGAAAGAACCCCTGAGGCCTTGTGTCCCTGTGAGACAGCTCAGATTGTCAAGTGGGGCTACTTGATGTTCTGAGGATCCAACTTAAGACATCTCACAAGGTCTCTCTTTTCTTTTTATCTTGCCCCAATCATTTGGAACCTGGATACAATCCCTGATTCAGGGGTATGAGGCAGAATCTTCCTTCAAGTAGTTTCCAAGGATATTTCTAGGAGTGCCTATTCTGGTCTTTACAGAAGTATCTACAGAAGTTTTATCCTTCTGAAATTTTAATTTGATTTTGGTTGGATTTATTTTAGTTTTATTTTTACTGCTCTTTTAATGATCTTGTTTTGACATTAACTGATCATGGAAATTGTTCTTTTAACAATATTTACACAATCCACACTTAGTAGTCCCCTTCTCCGTATTTAAAAACCATGTTGGATTTTCCAATAAATATTTCAGATTGTATCCTGTTTTATATATGAAAGTAGTTTTTTCTCTGAAAGTATTAATGAGTTCAATGTTATTTTTAAACATAATCCAATTCTTACTCAAAATGTTTTTAATATCCGGCCCTAGGTCAACATAATGTACCAACACAGAATCTAAAAATGAAGTGGTGGTGATTTTAGACTTAACTGTGGCCAAGTCCTGACTATTACCCAGTAGGAGTTTATATCTATTGCCCCATCCTTCCAAAAGATCACTCCATATTGTAGTAACCAATTCCATGGGGTACCCTCTGTCATAAAACATTTGACAAAAGTTAGAAAACTCTAATTTAAAGAGAAATAAGTCTGAGCACATTCTAGCTGCCCAGATCATTTGTCCTTTAATAATGTTTCTCTTAGTATAAGTAAGGTGATTACTCCTAAAGTCAAGGAAATTGTTTGAATAAGTAGGTTTCCTGTAGTGTCTGGAACCAAATCCTTGAAAAGGGTAACATCTAGGTCATTTGAAGTCTCTACTGAGTAAGTAAAAGTAAATTTAAAGTAACTACTTACATTATTTATGTAATGGGCAAACTACTCTAACACATTTTCTGTCCCTTCCCATAAAATAAATATGTCAGCTAGGTATAGTAAGTATACCTGTCAATATGTGTTAAAACCAGAATTAAAAGTGTGCCACTTCTCCCAAATAACCATAACTGAAATTGGTATAGACTGGCACACAACTGGCACCCATAGCTATGCCTCTAACCTGTCTAAACCACCCCCCCTCAAATGTCACAAAATAATTCATTAATATTAATTCCATAACTACCATCAAAAATTTATCATAGTGTTGCTGAGGGAAGTAAATTCTGTGATTGCTTCATGAAATAATGCTAATCCTTCAGTGTGTGGTAGATGAACAGTTCTATCACATCTATGGTTGAAAAGGTACATTTATCTGAATAATACTCTTGTTTTATCTGAGACAAAAAAGGTGATATAATATATATATATATATATATATATATATATATATATATATATATATATATATATATATATATATATATATATATATATATATATATATATATATATATATATTACTACAATTAATAATGACTGCAACAGTCTCATGATGTAATCTGGTGAATTTAAACAAGATTGCCGTGGTACAAAAACAGTTCTGATGATGTCCAATTGTAAGGGACGAAAGAGCTTGACGGTTTGTTTTTTATTTTTATGTTAAATAAAGTATTTGATGTATTCAACTATCTGGTTCTACAGTGTTGCATACTGAGAAGAAACAACTACATTAGCCTTTTAATTTCCAGCTTTTAATGAGTGTTTATAATTGCATACTAGATGATTGTGGTTGTAGTGACTGTCTGTCTGTCTGTACCCTTATCACTCATTCTCTATACATATAATAAGTGCTATTATACAGTTTATTCAGTTAACAGAATGGTAGACAGTTAAATTTCTTTGTTTTAAATACAAATGGTATTTATATAAAAGTTTAAGTAAGGACTGTATATTGAAGAAAGACTTTGTGTCATTGATAAATGTAATATCATTTTGGAATAACAGTGCTTATATGTATGCTTTGATACAGCTTACATGCATATTTTAAGTGTTACAACTGTTTTCAGTACTATTTTATAAACTAATGGAAGTGTTTTTCACTTGTAAGATCAGACTCGAGTATACATCGCAGTTACACATATCTGAATGGAATGTATACAAGTGTGTGGATCTACTGCAGTTGGGAGTAAGAAATATTTTTTTGAAGTTGTATAACTGAATAATTGTGTCACAGAAATATTGTTCTTGCAGTTTTTTAATTTGAAGCATATAGTTTTTTTTCATTTTACCAGTATGTACTTATCTTTGTTGTATTGATAAAGACATATTTTTGTGTCGGTTTTTCTAGTTACTTATAATTTCTTTATTTGATTCTTTACTTCCTTATAAGATGTGAACTGAATATGAAGGAAATGGTATAATACTAGGAGTGTATAATATGTAGAATCATCTACAGACATAAATTGGTGGGTAACCTCTGTATTAGACCTCATATCGACTTGTCACCACTGGTAAAATATTCATGTAGTTTGAGTTAATTAGTGGGATACTTGCTGTGCTTTGAGGAATGGAGTCTATTTTGTGTTGCACTTAGTTTTTGTAAATGAATACAAGGGTAGGGCACTAATTATTTTGAAATTCTGTGTGATCTTATGTTTAGTTTACTCAAGTGTTTAGTGAAAAAGGATTCAGTATTAGAAAGCTTTGCAATTCTACTAATATGTCAAGTATTATATACTGTAAAGGAAAGAGTAACATTACTATACAGGTGTACTTTAAGTGCTATATTATCCCTTACTTTTGATTTTAATAGTAGTTGTTAATTAGAGGGTTGATTATTCTGTATTATTTGAATGTAATAATATTTTTAACACTTACAGATGTTTCACTGAATAAAGATTAGTTCATTCATCTGAAGAGCTAGTAAATATACAACAATGAATATGCATAATATAGTTGTATTTTATGATTTTCTCTATTTTTGATGACTAAGTATATTAATATAAGAACATTAGATAATACTGGTATGCAGCTGAATTATCTCTAAAAAGATAAGTATACAGGTTAAATATTAGTTACAGTTGCGCCAAAAAGTGTATAGTCATCCCCTTTGGCAAAAACAAAGTGCCCACAAATTACCACATAGGTGGTAATCCATTAAGTACAGAAGAAGTAATTAGGGACCTGGGGACCGAAGTTGATAGCAAGCTCTCATTTGACAACCACGTGGCCAAAGTGGTTAGAAAAACATTTTATATAACCCACCTAATCATGAAGGGATTCACATCTAGATCAGGGGAGGTCATCGTGCCTCTTTACTCATCCCTCATCAGGCCCATAATTGAGTACAATGCCCCTTTTGGGATGTACCTTACCAGACACCTGCAGCAACTGGAAAGACCCCAAAAGTACCTCACCAAGAGGATCAAAGGGCTCAGACAGATGCCATATGCTGCCTGGTTAAAGAAACTCCAGCTCTACTCAGTGGCATACCACCTGCTCAGAGGCGATCTGTGCCTGACGTATAAAGCCATGTCCAACCCGGAATTAATGGACATGCTGCACATCAGAAAATCCAAATCCCATTGAGCTATGTGCTCGGGAGACTTGAACCTCAGCACTGAAATAAATAGGACATGCTGGAGGGACAGATTCATAACCCAGAGACTCCGTTCACTCTGGAATAAAATCCCAGTCCAGGTTAGGCAGAGTCCCTCATTGACTCTCTTCAAGAGGAATCTTGATGAGTGGATGGGAGATCGTAGGTTTACCCCGGGTATCACTTCTGTGTCACTGTTAGACAGAGGCACAGTATACTAACCTCGAAAAAGGGCATAGCAAAATTAATTTAAAATGGGTGGCGAAAGCCAAACACACTCTGGCTAGGCTTATAAATGCCCTAGGGCAGATAGCCTAGTATGAACCTATAAATGTTAATGTTAGACCTGGATTCTGCTATAAGGATACTTAGTATGGATGTTCTTTTTAATGGTGAGGACAGAGTGGTGTTGGTTGCATCCACAGATAGCAGGACCTTACAGTTTAGTTTATGCTATCTCTGTATTATTAGTGTTATCAAGTTTTGATAGTGTAGGTTTTAGAAAGGAAGATACTATGTGTATTAAAAAACAATAATTACTTTATGGTGACATATATGGCCATAATTTTTGCAATAGCAATAGGTGGAAAGCATCTCTTCATATTTTACCATGGGCATGTTGAAACTAATTTCCATTAATTATAATTGATTAAACAGCAGCAGTAAAAGGAATGCATTAATGCATTACTTAAGGATAAATAGAGTGGATATTTTATTTTTACAGGAAACACATTTAGTAAAAGAAAATATACAATATTTAAACAAGACTGGTTATGGGTTATTGTTTCACCTTGCATTGATAAGAAAAAAGAGACATTGTTACACTTTGGAAAAAATCCCATCTTATGTCTAAGACCATACACACAATTTAGGATTCTAATGGAAAGTACTCAGCTGTAAATATTTTATTTAACAACAATCTTCATACTCTAGCAAATTTATACTGGATTCCAGGAATAGGTGCAAGTGTAGCTAGGAAGCACCTTGACATTTTGCAAATCTCTTGGAATGTCAACCTTATTTTAGCAGGAGAATTTAATTGTATTATAGGAAAAGCTGATACAAATACTAACAAAAAAATTAGACTTAAACCTGAAAAAAATATTATGTAAGTGGGTTACTAATAATAATCTAAAAGACTTAGTACTCACTACAGAAAATATTTTTTACATGCTTTTCTGTTCCTATGTTCATGGAACACAGACTCATATTGATAGAATATATGCCTCTTAAAATTTGTTACTTTTTAAAATTTTCTTTGGTACCTTTGGGACATAATTGAACTGCCCCAGCTCACCAGTGCCTCATGACCAGCCTCATGACCACTCCGGGTATACCAGCTTATTTACTACCCTTTTTACTTACTCCAGTATTGCTGGTCATTCCAGTCATGGAACCAAAGAGTGTCCTGGGAGCCTGGCAATCTTTTGTATCAATCTTGTTTTTTTTTTTTTTTTTGTTTTTTTATATACCCTACCCACTCCCTTCCCTGCCACCCTTACTCATCCATATTACATCTGAGGGTAAAGTCCTTCTTTAGATCACTCCTCTCCTAAGGGAGCATCACCAAAAAATGACCTCCCACCCAGGATGGGCATACCCACCCCTCTATGCTGCTCCACCAGTCACCCATGCTCCTAATCAAACCTAGTTGAACTGGTCCATAGTTAAGACTTTATCCCTCTATGCTACCAGAGCATCCTTGTCTCCTTAGAATTTTCAGGTAAAGCTAATAGTTTTAGAATTATTTGCTGCTCTTTTTCTGATCATAACACGTGATGCATAGATATAGTTATTGATCTTAATAATTTTCATCTAGTACATAGAATTCATATATATGACAAAATTAAAAGATTTTTAATAGCATCTAATGGAACAAATTCAAGAGTATCTTTTTAGTGAATAGTGAAAAATTAATAAAGTTTATGAGATTCTCTACAAAACATGGGGAACAATAAAATTAGAGAATGGGATAAAGAAATACTTAGTATTCAAGAAAAGTTGCATAATGCTAAATTAGAACACCAAATAAAGAAAGTCAACAACATAGAAATCATAAAGCTTTAACAATACAGTATCAGAATAGCCAAGCTCACACAACTAAAATTGCTGGAGAAAAATGTTATGTAATGTCTCCCACAAATTACCGGAGATTAACTAACAAAAGTAAAATATTAAGTAGGAAAATTCACATTAATAATATTTTAAATCTGGTAACAAAGACAAGAACTTCTGACATTGGTGAAATGCTCTCTATTTTCAGGAACTTTCATGGGAGCTTAATAAAAATAACAATTTGAAAAAGGTCTGTATCTTCTACAGGCACACCAACCACGTGGCCAGATGGATGGCACCCCCTCCTACTGTAACCAACCCATTCAGGCCCTGTTTCTGTGGCCTGCCCCTCCTTCCTTACATTTAAGTGAGTACAAAAAAAGTCTTCATTTAAACTGTAGCAAACTGCTTGCCATAAATGCTGCAAACAGCTGCTATACTTTATACCCTGCCTGTGGAGAGTGCTATGGCACTCAAGTCTGAGAAAATAATTCTTCTGTTAAAGTACATTACAAATGCAGTAAGCAGTTGCTACCCTGCACAGAGTGATACAGCACACAGATTTCAAACCTCAGCTTTGGCCGGCTAAGATCTAGCTGTATTCAACTGGACGTATAAGAGAATTTAAGTACCTTTATCTGCACTTTTTTTCAAAGAATACAGTATTTAAATTGATTTAACTGTGTTGCAGGAATATTAACTGACCTGGAAGTTTTGACTCTGCTCTTCAGTCAGTGCTTGCTGAATTTTATTATTTGTTAGTAATTGCAGGTGTGGGGGTAGCCACATTCTTTGATTTCCTGTCCTTGCCTATTTAAATGGTACAGTTTGAAATATTTTCTGCTTAAAAACTTCAGCTTTGGCTGGCTAAGATCTAGCTGTATTCAACTGGATGTATAAGAGAATTTAAATACCTTTATCTGCACTTTTTTCAAATAATACAGTATTTAAATTGATTTAACTGTGTTGCAGGAATATTAACTGAACTGGAAGTTTTGACTCTGCTCTTCAGTTAGTCCCACCCACCCTCCTAGTTTTTGTTTTGGTGTTAATCTTAGTGGCCTTGAAACTGCCCGCCCCTCCTGTAAATTTGTGTTTGGATACTCCTTCTGGGCCCATCTCATTTGCTCACTCAACCGAGTGCAGTGAGATCATATTCTGATTTCAGGCAGTCCTACTGTGTACAAAGAGAGCATCTGGGAAACAGAAAAAAAAATTAAGCTTGTTTCCTGCCTTTCCTGTTAAGTGGTATAGACTGTTTGTAAGCTTCTGAGCCCCCAAGCCCTTCTAGAGGGAAGCCTTCTAGCTTAGTTTTTTTTTGTCTTATAACTAGCCAGTTTTCTAGTTTCAGCACTCAAATCTGTTTCTTTGAACTCAGCACTTGTTCAGAACTCATTGTAAGCACTACATAAGCTGCAAATTCCTACAGCACTCAACTTTCCTCACTTGTCTAGTGGAAAGCAGTTTTTAGTACTTAATAAATAAGCACTTATCCAGGCATGTCTAAGGGTCAGCTCTCAGTGATTTCTCCTGTCTACCTGATGAATCTGGGCATCTTGGGGCAATGCAGCAATTGCCTCATGTACACAGACAACCCTCTCCTCCTACCACCCAACACTACAACCTGTGAGAGATGCACTTATATAGCCAAACTGGAAGCAAAGCTCTTCACCCAAGACTGGACTAGACAGTCAAGAGGAGAAGGTAAACACTTGCACCACACCACACTCATCACATAGTCCCTCAAAACCTACACCACCAAAACACACACATAGAAACACAAAACACACACCTACATTCGCAGAGGCTCTCAATAAAAACCTGCCAAAACAACAGGGACTTCCAAAGCATAAACGCAAGCAAACTCCACCCCCCAACACAATCCAAATGACACATAGCCCACAAATTCAGTGTGCTACTCAACCACAGCCCCTAAGGCATAACAACGTACCCAACACTCTAGTCATAGGTGACTCTATAGTCAGGCACACTGATGTTCCACTCACTAGACTAAACAAGGAGAAAGTTACTGTCAGCTGCCTGTCAGGTGTCAGTATCCACCACATAATGCATGCACTCAGGTCACTCCACAATAAGTACAAATATGACACTGTCATTGTCCATGTTGGTGTGAATGACCTGAGACAACCTCCCTGGACTACATGAAAAGAGACATGGAGGAGCTCTTCGATCTTGTATCCCAGGCAGGTATGACCCTAACCCTGAGTAGCATCCTGCCATCACCCAGAATGATACCACAGTACAAGGACAAAATGATTGACTTCAACAATTGGCTAAGCTTCTGGTGTCATTCTAAGGAGATCCAGTATTTGTGTGCCTGGGACGACATGATCGACAGTCCATGATGCTTTGCCAGAGATGGCCTGCACTTGTCGCCCTTAGGATTCTGGATACTGGCTAAGACACTTGCCATCCCTATAGTGCCTTTTTTAGGCAAGGTTCAAATGACAAATTCACCACCGTAACAGGTACAAGCAAGCAAAATCTGAGGGTAATGCTACTCAATGCTAGAAGTCTAAACCTCAAAATGTACTCACTCGAGGCACTCCTTAAAATGGAGAACATTGACATCTGTGCAGTGACAGAGACCTGGTTCAAAACTCCAGAGAGTACCCTTGCATTACCAGGCTTCAATTCATACCACACCTTTCGGCCACCTAACCCAGAAAGAAGGACTAAAGGTGGAGGCGTGTCCATATTCATTAAGGATATCCACACCTCCAGGCTAGTTGCACAGCATAATGTATCCGAGATTATCCAAGTTCAACTAACTCTGGGCAAGACCGCAATCCAAATTGTAGCTTGCTACAGACCCCCCACCATGCCCCAGGATTCACACTCCTCATTTCTTGATACACTGGAAAGTATTAGGGTACAAACCAACACCCTAATAATGGGCGATTTCAACTACCCCACCATTAACTGGGAAAACTCCTCATGTACCAACTCTTTTGCTCAAAGTTTTCTAGAATTCATAAATTCCAACACCTTGGATCAACTTATTCACACCCCCCCAGAGGCAGCAATATCCTAGACCTGGTCATTACCAACATGGGAAACCGGTGTTCCACACCAGAGGTCAATTCCTCATTGGTCAGATCCGACCACAAGCTAATCAGCCTAGACATCCACATCCCACCCCCAGCCCCAAATAGGGAAACCATTGTAAAAAACTTCTCAAAAGCCAACTTCACACTTCTTAAGACAGAAGTGGCAAACTTCATGACACCCATGCAGATGGACAATAGTGGTATGACTGCCGAATCCTACACAAATGCACTTTATAAGCACTTACATGACTGCATGGATCATGCTATCCCTAATAGAACCAAGATGTTATTCTCCAAAAAAAGGAAGCCAATCTGGTGGTTCTCTGCCATAAACAAACTCTACAACAGAAGAAAGAAACTGTTGCAAAAAGAGTAAAATCCCATGACTGGAGGAACTCCATAGTCAACCTCAGTAAGAAGCTGAGATCCCTCATAAAATCCTCCAAAGCTAGTTACGAAAACAAAATTGCCACTGACTCTAAAGACAACCACAAAGTATTCTATAGCTATGTCAAGAATCTAAATGGGAACACTCAGATCTGCTCTGAGTTACAGCATAATGGCACTAAATATACAGAACCAACTGATATTGCCAGCATCCTAGCAGATAGGTTCAGTGCTAACTTTACCCCCCTCTCACCCCCTAGAGGGCCCATCTCTATACCGGAAGAATGCAAAGTTCCTATAATCACAGGTAAAAAACACACTCTCCAAAGCCAAGAACACAGCATCCATGGGACCTGACAATATCCCAGGCTGCGTTCTACACGAACTACAGAATGAACTGGCACCCTACCTAAGTACCATGTTCAGTCATAGCCTCACCTCAGGCTTTGTACCCACTGAATGGTGCACCATGACAGTTATCCCACTCCACAAAGGGGGAGCCACGACGGACCCCGGGAACTGCCGCCCCATTAGCCTGACGAGCCTGCTCTGCAAGGCCATGGAATGTATCATCGTGGAACTCATAAACAAAGACATTGGTAATCTCCAAACTCTAGACCCTACTCAGTTTGGATTTGTAAAAGGCAGATCATGTCTCCTCAGTCAAAACCTGATTGACTTCTTTGAAGCAGTCACCAAAGCCATAGATGAGGATAAAATGGTTCACACAGCTTATCTAGATCTCGCCAAGGGTTTCGACACCATCCCCCACTCTGGAATTATAGATAAGCTCACTAAACTAGGTATAAATCCCTATGTCACAAGATGGGTTGCCAACTGGCTCATGGACAGAACCCACACTGTGAAAGTAGCGGATTCCAAATCCGACACCAGACCAGTGACAAGTGGAGTACCACAGGGTTCAGTCCTGGGTCCTTTCCTGTTTGGTATCTACTTCTCTGAAGTGCAGACCAACACAGAAGGTCTTTGGCTAACAAAGTTTGCAGATGACTGCAAACTAGGAGCCATAATCGAAACTCCTAATGATGTGGACAAACTACAAAAGAGCCTCACTGAGACAGATACCTGGTGTCAAAGCTATGGCCTGAAGCTCAGTGCCAAAAAGTGTATTGTCATCACCTTTGGTAAAAACTCTGTACCCATGAACTACCCCATAGCTGGTAGTCTACTTAATGCCGAAAATGTGATAAGAGACCTTGGGACACAGGTGGACAGTAGTCTCTCCTTTGATAATCACATTGCCACAGTGGTCAGGAAATCCTTCTACGTGGCTCATCTCATCACAAAAGGATTTTCATCCAGAAAAAAAGAGGTCATTGTTCCCCTGTACTCATCACTCATTAGACCTATTACAGAATACAATGCCCCTTTTGGTATGTAGCTCACAAGACATCTACAGCAACTGGAAAGACCACAGAAATACCTCACAAAGAGGATTACTGGCCTCAAACAGATGCCCTATGCAGACCGTCTCAAAAAACTACAGCTTTACTCCATCGCATATTGCCTACTTAGGGGCGATCTCTGCCTAACATACAAAGCTATGTCAAACCCAGAGCTATTGGACATGCTCCACTTAAAGAAATCCCAATACCTCCGAGCTACATGCTCTAGGGACCTTAACCTTGTCACCACAATAAACAGAACATGCTGGAGGGATAGATTCCTGTCCCAGAGACTTCCCATACTCTGGAACAGACTACCTATCTATGTCAAACAAAGCTCCTCATTAGCACTCTTCAAGAAAAATCTTGATGATTGGATGGGAAATGGGAAATTCACCCCGGGGATCACTTCTGTGGCTCTGCTCGACATGGGCACAGGAAAATAATTTTCTTGGGTGGCGAAAGCCAGGGTACATTTTTTGGCTAGGCTTGTATGGGCCCTAGGGCTGATAGCCTAATACCTACATATGAACCTAAGAAAAAAATTAGCAAAAGCTCAAGTCTGACTGGGAAATACAATACCAGATTTTAAAAGCCTGTATGCATTAAAGAGTGATTGGGATCAGCCAGTCACACTGCCCAACACTATGGGCCTACGGCTACTTCTTTAAAGGAGCTTAATAAAGCAATTAAGAAAAGTAAATTTGCCAAGGTATGAGGTCTAGATGACTTGAGCACAGAAGTATATGATCACCTACTTCTAAATGTTGTTATTTTTATTGGTTGAAGGTTTTATTTGAGTCTAGTACCTCCTTCATGGAAGAATTGCTTAACATCTCCTATGATTAAGCAGGGGAAGGGAAGTGATTTAGTATCTTCATATAGATCAATCTATTTATTAAATATAGATTATATTTATGTCAATCATATCTACAAGACTTATAGAGATAGTTGACAGGCTTATTAGCAAAGATGAAACAGTATTTATTATTAATAGACTTGCTTATGACAATATTAAAATGGTAATTACAGTTTTAAACTTCAATAAAAATCATCATAAAAAGTTTTAATTATGCTGGATTAAGAATTGGCATTTGACTCTGTAGATGAGAAATATTTGTACAAAATATTACTGGCTTTTGGATTTCCTGAAACGTTTTTTGATCTAATTAAAAAAAATCTTTATACAGATTTTATATCACTTATTCAAATGGGTTTGTTTATGTCTCAACCTTTTGATCTTAATAAAGGAACAATACAGGCATGCCCTTTCCTCCTTTATTTATGTTAATCATTGAACCTTTAGCTAGTAGTTTTAGATTAAATAAAAAAGTGGAAGGTTTTATTGTTAAGTAAAAGTTCTGAAACAAATATACAACTTTTACAGATTATATTTTGTTGTTATTAGGATACATAAATACACAGTTTGAGGAACTAATGAATGTGATTTATTTAAGGAACTAACATTAAAGAAATTTAATAAATCAGAATTTATTCTAATAAATCAACAAATACATCTTGCACTGAAAATAAATATAACAATAAATGGAAAAATCAGGAATTAAATATTTAGGAATTATACTCCACTCTGACATTAATTAAATTATTACTATTACCTTTATGAACCTTATTACTGATATAGAATTACTAGATGAACAGTGGAATGGTAACTTTTTTCTTTTGAAGAAAGGTTAGAAGTGATAAAAAATGATATTACTCAAAGTTCTTTAAGTTTTGCAATCAATAGCAATATGACCAGGACTAAAAATGTTAATTTCCTTATTTCCCTTTTATGGTACCTAATAAGACATTAACTCAATATAAAAATCATATTACTTTAGGAATTTGGAGGAATAACTTTTCCGTATTTTGAGTCATATTCTTTAGCATCAATCTAACATGAAGATATTAATAAACTTGAAATTGTTGCTTATAAATTTCTATTGGTACTTTATAGATGGTAATCCGTTGTTGAAATTGGATTTGACATATTTGACATCAGCTTTGAATTTGTTTGGAAACTACATTTATAGAATTCCTTTATTAAAAAAATGAAAATGTCTTGTTTTTCCTATAGCTTTTATGTTTGGATTGTTAGAAAATCAAAATACTATGAATCATGAAGATGGAGTCTCTTAAAATAATAATATATTGTGGTATGGCTGTTTAGATAAAAGGGCTCAAAGGCTAACAGAAGACATTTTTAGAAAGTGCAATTTATATATTTCATATAGATTAATAGTTATTTCTATTGCTGGAAAATTAAACCAATATTTATGTATTCTAAACAATGCTGAAAACAAGTCCTGACTATGAGTATATGATCATATATGTATATGATTTCTGTTATTAAAGGTGGCATAATATTTAAACAAAGTGTTTCTGAGCTATATAAGTTGGTTATATTTAATAACAATAACTTTGGTAGGGGCATGCCTCTCAACTGTCCAGATTTTTGCAGAATGTCCAGATTTTTGCCTTACATTTTTGGCCTGCTCTTCATAAAAGTTGTGTTTTTTGGCAAATCACAGAGGTTTGAAGTAATTAAATCACACACATTTGAGTTTTAGACTTCATATCCCTTAGGAAATGTATGCTAACACAAATCCTGTTATTCTAGCAACTTTCTAAGCTTATAAGAGTAGTATTTAAAATCTGCCCCTATTTTTGGGGCTTTGTCCCCCCCATTTGTCCAGATTTCTCGTGGGAAGAGGTTAAGAGGTATGGGTAGGGGCTACTAGAAATTTCCAGTAGTCCCTATCGATAACTATGGTAGGGGCTGCTAGAAATGTTTAGAATCAATAGGAGTAAATTACCAGTTAAATGATAACAATAAGACTTTATTATTGAAATCTAATGAACTAACATTACCCAGTTTATATTAGAAAGTATGTTTGCGGAAGTATATATATTTTACAAAATTCAGTAAAACTGGAATGTCAATATGTCGGAGATGTGTTATGATAAATAACTCAAATATATGAGAACTAAAACTGATTGTTCACACATGGTCATGGCTTATGATAAAGTTGTTTATTTTTGGAAGGATGTTTGCAACTTTTTTATAGAACTATGGTCAGACAATATTGTACTTACAAGGTTAAGAATTTTAATAAATACCCCATGGCTAACAGTTTTTAGTAGTAAACATTATACATTATTTTGGTGCCTTCTTGCAGTAGCTAGAAAATCATTATCAAAAAATGTAAATCAGATGCATCTCTTTTGCTCATAGAATTAATATGTTTAGCTACTATTATCTGTAATAATGGGAAAAAAGTAATATAATTGTGCTCCGTTAATAGTCAAGTTGCTGACAGAAGTTAGAAATGTTAAAAATGAAATATGATGAAAACCAGTTATAAGATTTGCTTAAACAAATCTAATTTTTATATGTAATTGTTGATTCCTGTTGAATATATTAAAATGTCCTCATTTTCCTTGTATATAATTTGAAATTAGTTTAAAAAAATCTTGAAAAAATACTTAATAACCACATAGCAGCGTTTCTCTGTGCCAGTAAAATTATTTTTGCTAGTAGAAATAAGAGTGTTTTGATGTCTGATTTCTTTTTATGTTATCTTTGGAGTTTCTTATGCTCTTTCAGATACACTTTATCAGCAATTAAAACATACCACTGTTTGCTAAGAATGCCCAAACCAATTTAATTATTTGTGTAGTATCATAATAAACAAACATATTCCTGCATGATTTTGCTCCAATGTCTGTAAGAATTGACAGTGTGGTATGGAGTATTATGGACTATGAATAATGTTAACTGGATAATCTCTTTCTTTAAAACATTTAAAAAACAGCACTGTCCCTAAAAAATACCTCATTATTAATGGTATTGTTATGAAACCTTAAAATGTGTTGTAGCAAATATTTCCTTACATGAAAAGGTTGGCAGCAGCTGAAAAGCAGAACTTTAGACTTGTAATAGTCTGCAGATCAATAACGTAATATTTACCTATGAACTTATACCCTACAATATGGGGTGCAACTTTATTTCTAAGATGAAATATATAATCAACATTAAAAAATAAATGAATAATAACAGAGAGAGAGAGAGAGAGAGAGAGACAGGTAGATACAGAGATAGACAAAAGTGTTTACCTGACTATGTACTGCTGGTACAAATCACCGTCTCTTTAAATTTTTCAGCATGTCATCACAAAATATAAAGATGTTGACATTTTAAATAATATGAATTATACCTAATGAAGTGCTAATATGTATATGTGAAATTTAGTATATTTAGTTAAGTGTCCAACAAAGCCATCTACATAGAACTTATGATGTATAGAAGTTATAAGTTCCAGAAAGAAACTGGAGATTGGACAAGTGTAAAAGCACAGCTTCATTCAATAATCTGCAAACCAAAATATTAGCCCTCTTTACTTGCAGTTTCAAAAGAAAGCAAACCATATGTTAGTAAATTTCTCATAACAGTGATGAGTTCACGCAATGCCTTCAAAATACAGGTTGTCACAAGGTAAGTCCATCTTTGTAGGCTTCTCCCAGGCCCAGCTTTCTAAAAAACAGGTACTTTAAAGTATACTGCATGGGTAACTTTCTATGAATTAGCCATGACTGGGCTGTCTTTCAGTCCACAGTTCCAGGTTTTCCTTAAGACGATCCTCTAACCTCTTGAGTTTAGCCCTCCAGGATACTTCCCTTTAGCATCATAGTAACTGGCAGTTAAGATAGTCTGGGCTAGCTAACTGCTGTGAGATCTTTCCCACACTCCATACTGCAGTATACACTGTGAGTACTTATCTAAAAGCATAAATGTATTTCCATAACCAACTAGTTCTAACTACTTTCTTCGCAACACAAAACCAGGGATCTTTGAATCATAATGATGGGTAGTTGAATCTTGACAAACCATCAGCATTTCTGTTAGCTAGGCTGGGTCTGTGGATCACTGCATACTGAAAGGGCTGCAGGGATAGTGCTCACCTAAACAACTTAATCTTATCATCAGTTTGCCCAATAACCATTGCAAAGGGGCATGCTCTCTTACCATATTGAAGTGCCTGTCTAACAAATAGTATTTTAGGACATAGAAAGTCAGCTTTAGAGCTGGATGTTCTCTTTCAGTAGCAGAGTGCATTATTTTTTTTTCTCTGTTTCTTGCATACATAGCACACCTGGTACTCCTCACCTAGAACATCTGGAGATAGAACTATCCTCATACCTATCTCTTATATAAGGTAAATAGTTTAGTAAAATTTGGAGTTAATAATATTCTGTAATAGGTCTAATGAGTGATGAGTAGAGGGGAACAATGACCTCTTTTTTTCTGGATGAAAATCCTTTTGTGATGAGATGAGCCACGTAGAAGGATTTCCTGACCACTGTGGCAATGTGATTATCAAAGGAGAGACTACTGTCCACCTGTGTCCCAAGGTCTCTTATCACATTTTCGGCATTAAGTAGACTACCAGCTCTGTGATTTGCCAAAAAACACAACTTTTATGAAGAGCAGGCCAAAAATGTAAGGCAAAAATCTGGACATTCTGCAAAAATCTAGACATGTTTATTTGATACAGACAAAGTTTTTTTGGGGGGTTTAATATTACGCAAGAAAAAATTTAAATCAGTGTACTGATTTTCCTAAGTGTTTGTTCCTTATGGTTGAATAAGTTCATGTTTCTTTAAAAGGTGGATGTGAGCTGAGCATTCCTTAGGAATACTGATTGACTGCTTGTTAAGAAAGAGTATTTAAATGTTTTAGGGGTGAGGTTCAGTTTGTTCTGATGAAGTCAATTCATTGATGAACACGCTCAACATGAAACACTGTATATTTGGACTGTATACTGGTCTTTTACTTGCTTTTATTCAATAAAATTAGTTTTCCATGGTCCTTTTGGTGCATTTTTTCTGTGGTTTAAGTTTCTCATAGAGTTGAAGTATGAAGGTTTGGGGGTGGGGGTGGGGGGGCTTGTGGCGGTCTCTGTTTTTTGATTTCTCCAAGTCTTTTGGGTTTCTAATACCATGACGGGAATGGACCCCATTCCTAAGTCAGAGTACAATTAAAGTTCATGAAATTAGTATTAATTCACTCTTTGATGTTAGCCAAAAGTGCTCTTCTCAGTACTCGCAATCTGCCCAGCAATGACTCTTTCTGCAATTCATACGGTGTTACATGAATTGGTAACATATCTAAATATGATTGTAAATTCTTTTTTATAAGACCAGTTGCTTCTACTACTATTGGAACTGTCTGGGTATCTTTCTTCCACATGGCTCTCATTTCTGCCTGCAGATCAAGGTATTTTATGACTTTGTGTCTCTCTGTACGCAAGACACTATAGTCACTAGGTGTGGCAATTTCAATGATCAATGCTAATTTTGCCTTCTTTTCTTGGATCACTATGTCTGGTTTTCTAGCATCTATCTTTTGGACTGTTGGTATTGGGTGATCCCATGTGATGTAAACTTCATCTCTGTGGCTAATGTTTCCAATGTTTTTCAGCCACTTTGATACCATAATGTTTGCACAATCTCGCCACATTATTATGCCTTTCAGTGTACAGTCCCTCTGCCATTAGAGCATTGCAACCAGCAATAAGGTGTGTAACTGTTTCCAACTCGGTTCCACAAAACCTACATATGTCTGTTTCTCCCACATGTTCAATGGGCTTAGTAAACCAGCGTGTAGATAGCCCACTATCTTGGGCTGCCAATATTAACCTTTCATTTCTTGATGTAAATTCACCTCCTTAACCATTCCTGCATTCGTTCTTGATCAACATGAAGCTCTTCCAGAAGTTTTTTATACTTGCAACTATATTTATGTTTTTTCTACATTTCTTGTCTACTCATCTGGTCCTTCACCTTATATTCTTTTTTTTGTTTTTTTGGCACATTCAGTTGCTGCCTGGTTTTTATCTACTTTTAGTTTGATTTCCATTCCTGCTTGATGTCGATATGCTTCTGCTAAATTAAGCAGAGATGTCATCTTAGATTTATTCTCCTCATGTTTCAGAACTTTCACCACATTTGGATCTTGTGAGGTCAATTGATATGTGTGGAGTCCCACGATTGCAGATCTATACATATAATCAATTTCAAGGAGGCCCATCTCTCCTTCAGAACGGGGGATATATAATCTTGGTATACACTGATTTTTATAAATCATTTGGTGAGCATGAAACATCCTTCTTGTTTTGATATCCAATCTATCAAACACTTTTTGGGGCCAGTCAATCACTTCAAAACTATAAGTTAGGACAGGAAGAGCAAATTGCTTTATAGCTTGGATCTTGTTCCTAGGTGTCAATGCTATTTTCAGGATTAATTTAAGTCTTCTGAAGTACTCCTTACTAAGCCTTATTCACATTTGTTCATGTTTTATTGCTGATCCTTCATCAATTCCCAAGTATTTATACCCTCCCTCTTCCTCAATTTCTTTTATATCACATTCTTGTCCCAAACTGATGTTTTCCTGGTGCTGCAATTTTCCTTTTTAAAGGTTGCTTTTGCACATTTATCAAGACCAAATGACATTCCGATATCACCTAAAAAAGTTTTGACAACCTGCAGCTGTGTTTTCAGTTCCTCATCTGATGAGCTATACAATTTTAAATTATCAACAAAGAGAAGATGAGAAGTCATTAGACTTTGTTGTTTTCTAGAAGCCAAATTTTAGCCATGGCCTAGGCTGTTAAGTAAGCAGCTTAATGGGTTAATGGCAAGGCAGAATAACAAGGGTGACAGAGAGTCACCCTGTAATACCCCCTTTGAATTTTTATCCCTGGGATAATAATCTGTCCTTTATCATGGCTTAAGTGCAAAGTGGTCTGCCACTGTTTCATGGTTACTGTAATGTAATCAGTCAGTATAGGGTGTATCTTATACATATTAAGTACTCTTTTATCTATGAATATGGGATACTATCAAATGCATTTTTGTAGTCAATCCATGCCATACTTAGGTTCTTCCCCTTCTTACAATTCTCCACTATAACTTTGTTTAACAACAAATGGTCCTTTGTTCTACATGACTTTCTTGTATTGCCCTATTGTTCTGCTGCCATAATTGAGTTTTCTTCTAAATGACTATAAACCCTGTCAGCGTCAATTCCCATGTATAGTTTGTATGTTGTCGTATGACAAGTTATTGGTCTATAATTTTTAGGGTAGCTTACAGGTTCACTCTTAAGTAAGAGCATTGTTTTTCCTGTTGTTAACCGGTGTGGTGTGTGTTTGGGGTGCATATATAAATAGTTCTTACTCATGGCTAAATCATCGTGCAAGGAAGTTAATACTTTAAGCCAAACGTTATGTACTGCATCTGGGCCTGAGGTTTTCCAGTTAGAGGCTTATCTCAACTTTATTTCAATCTCTCTAGTTGTTATTTTGTCCCATTTCATATTCTGTACCTTTAAACTTCTTATTCTTTCTTTTATTTCTTCTATCCATTTAGCATCTTTGTTATGTTTCACAGGATCTTCATAGATACTTCTCCAAAATGTATCTACTTCCTCTTTTTCTGGTGGTCTATCTATTCCTTTTATCTTATTTCCCAGTTCTCTATAAAACTTTTTTGGGTCATCAATAATTTGTTTATTTTGTGTTTTTCCCTTATATTTATCTTCGTATCTTCTAAGTCTTTCCGCCTGTTTTGAAATTTTTAGTTTGTTATCTCCAATAGTGCGTAATAGATCCTGGTCTGTTCTAATAGCACACATTGCTTTTATTACATCTATCTTTCTTAATATTTTCATTAATCTGTTCCCTCTTCTATAATCTTCTAACAATGATACTTCTTGTCTTAGCTGCTTTATAGTTTTCTCTATTCGATATTTCCATGATGGTATTCGCTGTTGCCCCCTCTTTTCCCCTCGCTACCCTATGTTCCTGTGATAGAACATTATCAGTTATTAATTTAGCAGCACAGTAATATATTCTGTTTACTTCTGTTATATCGCATGGGTCTCTATGGACAGTGGTAATTACTGTGTTCGTTTGTTTAATCAAGCTCTGACTTTTGGGGTTTTATTAACCTTCTGCAGTCTATTTCTCTCATTGATCTTGATATATCTATCTTTGTCTATTAAATCAAGCAACTCTTCTCTTAACTCCTTTTCTTCCATTTCCTGTGGGCATTCTATAGAAAGTTCTATAGCATCTTCCTGCGGCACCTTCTCTTCAATTTCATCCTGTGTCATCTGTTGCTCTGTCATATGGGAACTCACTGGCCTATCACTCCTCAACACTGACTGCATCAGAGTTTCCACAGTTTCCTGTTCCTTTCCTTGCTGTCTAGCTTCATGTGAACATTTATACTGGTTTCCAGTGGAAGGCTGCAAAATATCTTGGTATGACACCTGACCAATTGTTTCCTGTTCCACTGGTTTCTCCTTAATTTGGATATCCATTGCTCTATCCTGTTGTGGTGCTTTCTGCATTTGATTTTCTACACAGACTCCTTCTCTTTGCAGCTGTTCCATTACTGCAATTTCTATTTCTTTGACTTCTCCATTACTCATCTCTTTTTCTACTTTTCTCTTAGTCTTCTTATTTTTGTATTGTAAAGTTTTCCATATCCAGATTCCTGTTCCTATATTTTTCTTCAAATATCTTTGGTGCTGCTCTTTTTGTATTAATTAATTTTGCTTTCTCCTTTGCATAAATATTACACCATATTAAATCTCTTTTCCTTTCCCGTGTCCATATTTCTTCTTCACATGTCTCCTGGTCATCTTGCTTTTCCTTATTCTGGGGACATACTCCAGCATACTGTGATGTAGTCTGTCATAGACCTTTTACATTAAATCCTTCACTTTGCTGGCACTCCATAACTTCAGCTTCTATTTCTTTAACCTTTACTTTAGTAATCGTCTTTTCTACATTATGTTTTTGTGTTATTAATCTTTTTATTGTGAAATTTTCCATATCTGGATGCCTTTGCCTGCATTTCTCTTTGAATACTTTTGAGACTGCCTTCTCTATATTAGTTAGCTTAGCTTTATCCTTTGCATAAATATTGTACCATATCAAATCTCTCTTTTTTTCCCATGTCCATATCTCTTTTTTAGCTTTTTCAAATATCTCTAAGTTTTGTTGTTTATATTTTTCCACTTCCTCAAAGGCTTTTTTTTCTAACGAGATCAAAGTTTCTTGATCTATATACTGTTTTTCAAAAATCTGTTGTATTAATGAATGTAATTTTTTATCTGAAGCTTCTGACAGTTTTTCCTGCAAAAGTATTTTTCTTTCCTCTAATTTCTCTCTTAATCGTTTTGTATATCTTGTATCCTGAAATTCTGGGCTTCTTGCATAAAAATAATAATACACAATCTCTTTCTTATCCTGAGTAGTCCACTGTATCATCTTTATGGCTCTTTTTTGGCCAATCAATTTTTGTCCTTTTTGTGGACTGATGCTTCCTTCTACAACAGGGGGGGCATCCTCCTCCTGAGCCTGGCCTGACCCCATTGTAGGAATATTTCCACATTTTGAGGATTCTACACTCTAATTTTTTCCAGTCCTGGCACCAGTGAGCCTACCAGGATTGGGCACTTTTTTATCCTGGGTCTTGTGCCCCCAGTTATCTTTTTTCATTTTTGATTTACTTCTGTCCATGATATATGCTATATAAATACAGTCTATATATCAGTATTGCCTTGGTGAGATTTTGTGAAAAACAGGGTTCACCTCACAAAGGTACTCACCAAGACTTGAGGATGAATTTAATTTCAGTACTACTATGCTTCTTTGCTTGTTGACTTTTCATCTCTCCATCAGGACATGGTCTCTGTTGATGTAGGTGAGTTGATGATCACTAAGATGAAAGGGTGTGCTGGCTAGCTTAATGTTTTCAGGGTTGGTTGAAAATATGCAGTCTAGTATGGATTGTTTTGCATAATTTGTTAAATTGGGTTGGTTAGTTGGTAGTTGAAACATCTGAGTGAAATAATACAGGTTAATATTACAGGGAGTAGGTTTGTTGGTTATCCAGTTTATGTTAAGGTCACTGAGCAGGATGGTTTCTTGGTTGAAAGTAGGTGATAAATAGCTAAGTATGTTTTTGGAGTCTTGGTATTTTTAGGGAGGCTAGAATGATTCTGCATTTTCAGTAAACAGTACTGTTGCTAAATTAGATTATTTGTATTCAGGATGGAAATTGTCAGTTTTAAGCCCTTTCTTTTCAGCCTTTATATTAAACAGCCTCTACTCCTTTATGCAGATAATTTAGTATTCTCTGAGGGCAAACTGGCTTTAAGTGCAGGAGCTTGCAATACTTTTCTTCTTGACTGTCATACACCAAACCCTTAATAATAACACCTCACTTATTCTAAAGTTAAGATCATCAATTAAAAATTATTCAGTGCAATATAAGCTGTCAGTGAGTCAATGTGACAATCCCACAGAATCCACAAAAATGATTTAACTTCCACTGACCATGCATTCTTCTTTTTCTTCTTGGATCTTATACTGTGTGATAAATTCCATAACAACATTATAACCTGCTGAGAGGATACAGAAGTAAGGTTAAAATTACTAAAACACACCAGCTCTGCTGGTATAAAGGGACAAAGGCCAGACTACAGACCCTTGTTGTATTAGCAGCTCTGGGAAATGTTGGAACTGATGAAATGGATGTAGCCATGTCAGGTGGGGAGGCAGAACATGCTGCAAATCACTGCATTCCCTTTGAGAAAGGATATAAGAAGGAGCAGGAATTCAGCTCACAAAGCCACCTCTTTTACTTAGCCTTCATTTGCTGGTCCATAGAGGAGTGTACTTGTGTATGAGATGTAGTGGCCCCTTCAGTGACATAGGTTGCACATCCTTTCACCTATCATGGTTATTGCACATAATTATCTTCCTATTTCCCATTAAAGCACTTGTATGCTTCACCTTGTATAAAAAATTACTTTGTTAATCTTCATTTAAATGAAACATGTAGACTTAGACCTATCTCATTATGTATGTTCTCGTAATTCATAAACACCTTTGACTTTTTAGACCTTTAGACACATATTGCAGCTGTTTAATTCCATGTACGTGCATATTGTGAATGCATATTATTTCTGTCTATGCATAGTGTATGTATGTTCCAGCTATGTGAGCCTATGTGTATGCAAAGAGTGTCTTTGTAGGCTGTGGTTGAAATGAGCCTAATTGGATCAGTCTGATACACTGGTTAACAAATATAAGTAGATACATTGATTAAAATAAACTTAACCTACACACCCATAACAATGTAGATTATGGTCTCGGTACTATGTGTATTATATGGAGGTGTATACAGTCCCAACTACATATCTGATCACTTTTCATACAGATTTGGTAATGACTTTTAAGCACTGATTGCACATTTTATAAGATTCATAAGGATTATAAATGTTTGTGTATCATATCAGAAGGACATTTTATAGCTTATGAGGAAGTGACTCTTCTAAATTCCACAAAACATCAGTTGAGGAAAAATTTCTTGGGCATGCTCTAATGTTGAACTCTTTCAGTATTGAACATCAGGAAGCTATTTAATTCTCTAGCTTCTCAAAGTCCTCTAAACCACTTGTTTCAGAAGAGCTCTTTTTCAAAAATGTGTTTTGGAAACCAAACCAAATTATAAAAAGTATAAAATATGAAAGTTCTTCATTACACAATGGGTTGTACACTGATGTTGATATCATGGTTTGTATGCTGATGCTGATTTTAAATTGCAGAATTATAAAAGAAAAACGGTATTTTGTTTGTCAAAAGTCACTACTGTTATGGTCAAACATATACAATTGATCAAGGTATTAGTAGGGGAATTATTCATCTTTCTGAGAGCGTTCCAATAGTGTATGACAAGAGAAATTAGCCAGTAATGTTTTCCATGCAATATTTTCACAGTATTTCAAAACAACAATCTTAATCTACAGAACAGTGTATATTAGATGTCAAGCATCTGTGGCAAAATAATGTACCTTACTGATGTCCAAATTTATATTCCAACTATGGATGCTGAAAAAAATGAAGTTAACCAGATTTGAGGATATGTAGCAACTTTTGGAAAAAGAAAATACCAAAACAAAATGTTACATTCTTCATAGGTGATTGGAAGACTAAGGTTGGTAGTCAAAGTACAACTGGAATAATGGTCAGGTTTGGCCTTGGACTACACAACTGAAGCAGGACCTTGACTAGTAGAGTTCTGCCAGGATAAGTCACTGGTCATAGCAAACATGATCTTTCAACAGCTTGAGGCATATTTACACATGGTTATCTTATTACTAGATGGTCCTTACCAAAATCAGATGATCAGAGATGAAATATTTGTATATTGTCAACAAAAATAAGACCTGAAGCTGACTGTGGCTCAGGCCATCAGCTTCTTATTGCAAAATGTCAAATTAAATTAGAAAAAAATGGAAAAACATCTAGACTAGTGATATACAAACCCAACAATCTTCTAAGTGAATATATAATGTAGGTGAAGAAGTGATTTAAGGGATTACACTGCATGGATAGAGTGCATGAAAAAGTATAGACAGACGTTCATGATATTGTTCATAGGTGGCATCAAAATACTCCATGCAGAAAGAATGTCAAAAAGGCAAAATGTCAGACTTTGGAGGCTTTAGAAGTGGTGGGGGAAAGGAGGAGAACAAAAAGCAATGGAGATAGGAAACAAATAAGTCAAACGTGAATGCAGAGTTTCAGAGATTTCATGAAGAGGCATATTTAAATTAGTACAAAAAATGGACAAAGACAATAGAATGGAAAACACAATGTATCTGTTTGAGAAGATGATGATGTTAATGAAAACTTCCAAGTAAAATGAGCATGATAAAAAACAAAGAGCAGAGAGACCTAACAGAAGCAGAAAATATTAAGAAGCAGGCAGTGGCAGGTATGTACTGCAGAATGATATAAGAAAGATCCTAACTTTGTTGATACCTGTGATGGCATGGTTTCCTACCATAGCCTGATATCTTCCTGTCTATCCTTACTCATGTGAGCTAAGTTAAACCCTGCCACTGCCCCTAAACCCAGCCAAACTCATTACCTTAGCAAAAACCCTTTCCCTACGAATACCATTATTCAGACAAATTATGTCTGAATGTATTGTTAGGGTCTTTTTAGCTGAGTTTTAACTGAAAGAGAATGCTAGTTCTCATTTTACAACTGGTCTGTTTCGATACTTTCTTTTTTTGACTTTTATGGAACTGAGTTTTGACATCCAGAAACTAAATTAATATGCATTGATGTTTCTGCATGTTGATTTTAGGGAACATATACACACACATGCACACACACACACACACACACACACACACACACACACACACACACACACACACACACACACACACACACACACACACACACACACACACACACACACACACACACACACACACACACACACATTGGTCTATGTTTGCCTATCGAAAAAACATATCATCGAATGGCTAAATATTGTACGCAAAACATAAATTCATCAAATTGCCCAACATTGTAAACACAACCAACCAATGTGGGGCACTTCACCCCCCCAACTATATATACCAACTCCAAGATTGCACTACAGTGGGGAATAAGGCAAATTTAAAAGGTTTCCTTCACTTACCTTAGCATCATGGTACTTCCTGGTTGTTGGCTAACTATGGCTAATCGATGAATTTATTTTCAAAGTAAGCCATGTTCGGTAATTTATTGTTTAGATGTTTTATTTAAGGTATTTAGCCATTTGAGGATATGTTTTTTTTAATAGCTGAACATAGACTCCCCCCCACACACACATATCTATCTGTCTATCTATCGATCTATAAAATATGGGTCTGCCTCACTTCATCACTGCTTGAATTTATTTTCTCTCATACACCGCTGCATGAAACTATTTGCTCAATATGTAAAGGATCTTTCCAAAAGTACACAAACTGTCTGTTTTTGCAAACATATCACATGCATTACTTTTTTTCATGAGGGCAATTCTCCTGTACCCTGTCATACCCCTTACTTTACTGTTTCCAGTCCCATGTCAATACAAGTTAGAATAAGCATTATTTTAAAACATGATTAATACTATAATTCTTGTTTCTCCAGGATGGCATGATTTTGAAGGAAGAACAAATTAAAATGATTGAGCTACAATGAATTGCCACATGAGCAGCTATGCTGCAGCAAATGAAATATGAGAATTCTGCGTTTCAGCATTTTAAGGACAGCGTATATAGGTACATGTTGTAAAACTGATGGAGTCCCCTATATGTGAATACAGAGGTGTGAATCACTGGAACAATGAGAAAAAAACAAAACAAAAGAATGCAAACATTTTAAAAGTGTTTATGTAAAGGAGATTTACTCCTGACACCCCATGACAGGGAAAGGGATTTCTGACCATGCTCAATGAATTTTGTATACTCCAACTTCAGATTACACAGCACTTGTAATAAGATAATTGTTTTCTGTTACTATATTGTGATAATGTGTTAATGATGAAGATGATGATTTCATATTGCAATGGTTACAAGTCAGTGTGTTTGAACATTTTATAGGGTGGCTTCACTATATCAAGATGAACTTTTATCATTTAACTTTGCGGCAACATTTACGTTTGGAGATGACTGCTGCCCTGTTAATGGAAAAGTACAGCAAATATCTTCTTCTCATGTATTTGTTTCTATTTTTTTTGTATTTTTTTGTATTTTTTTTGTATGGGCAATACTTTGCTACACTGTCAAGCACAGGCTTTCATTGTAGCAAAATTGTTACGTGAATGTATGACTTTTATATATATATATATATATATATATATATATATATATATATATATATATATATACACACACACACACATACATACATAAAATATATATATAAATATTGCTGTCATTCATTTGGTTGAAAACTCATTTGGTCAACACGGTCTTGAATGTATAAATTGAGAGACAACACAAATATATGACTGCACATTTGTCTGACTTACATTTACTTAAATTCAAGCTTTATGTAGTGTAAGTACATAGAAGTACGCAGGAAAATTAATGTTTGACTGAAAAGAAGATGATTGTGAAATGAATTAATGCAGGTAGTGTGTATGTGAGAGTTTTCATGGGTTAACTTTAGAGTTAGCATTAGGTAAGATGATAGATTTAGTGCTGTGCCTGTTTGGTGTTGTGCGTGGTCTTGGTCTTTTTGTTTTGATTAGTGGTATTGTTAGGAAAAGGGTTTTGAGTAATGTAATTTGTATGGTTAAGGGCTGACCCTCAGTTTGTTAACTGTGGAGGAGCATTTCAACAACTTCTTATGCTTGGTGGCTTTGCAGTTGCCTGCTCCTACTGTATATTTGATCTGGGACACTCCTCCCAGTCTAGTGTCATTTGCTCCTTCTACCTAATACAGAGAGAACATTTGAGAAAGCCAACCCACTTAGGTTCTTAACCTTGAATTATCTTCTGCTCCTCCTTTCTCCCTTTCCACCTTAATAAAAATAAATAAATAAAAAAAACAAACTTGGCTAAAATCTCCATGTGTTCTGACTGAGTGTGCTTCTCAACTAACAGTGTGCTAGCTTGCACTGCACTTGAATTATTTTTAGTGCTGTTTTAGCTGCTTTTCTGTAAAAAAAAATCTAAGCTTGTTTCCTGCCTTTCCTGAAACTAGTCTAGTCCAGATACAAATTTGCTGTATCCATGACTGTTTGTAAACATCTGATTCCCCCAAGCCTTTCTGTTATGGACCAAAACCTTCTAGCTTATCAGTGGGAGTGGTAAGCACTAGGTAGCCTATCTACCACAAAAGGAGTGGTTTCAGCCCCAGAAATTTTAGTTTATTGGCTGTTTGGGCAGTTTTTCCATCTCTTTCAACTCTCTGGTTTAAAAGTCCGTATTTGCACTTCTTTCCCATCTTTCCTGTAACTAGTCTAGTCCAGATACAGATTTGCTGTCTCAAGGACTGTTTGTAAGCTTCTGAGCCCCTCAAACCTTTCTGTGTTGTGGGAAGCCTTTTAGCTCATCAGTGGGAGTGGTAAGCACCAGGTAGCCTATCTACCACAAGAGAATTGGTTTCTCTCCCAGAAATTGTAGTTTATTGGCTGTTTGGGCAGTTTTTTCCATCTCTTTCAACATTCTGGTTTAAAAACCCACATTTGCACTTCTTTCCCACCTTTCCTGTAACGAGTCTAGTCCAGATACAGATTTGCTGTATCCATGACTGTTTATAAGCTTCTGAGCCCCGCAAGCCTTTCTGTGTTGAGGGTGGGAGTGGTAAGCACCAGGTAGCCATTCTACCACAAGAGGAGTGGTTTCTGGCCCAGAAATTGTAGTTTATAGGCCGTTTGGGCAGTTCTTCCATATCTTTCAACTTTCTGGTTTAAAAGACCACATTTGCACTTTTCCCGCCTTTCCAGTAACTAGTGTAGTCCAGATACAGATTTATTTTATTTTATTTATTTTATTTTACATTACATTTGTTGACCAGGCTAGTCCAACTGGATATATGTCCATTTTCAGTAGAGGCCCGGCGAGATAAGTTCCACTATACAGGTAATAGCAACTTCAGGTACAGTACAAATTTAAGACTAGAATGCAATTGTTTACATAGCAACTTAGTAATCTTACTACTTAACATATTTAAAAAAAATAAATTATTTATAAGGGAGAGACATGTTCATAAAGTTGATAGGTTGGTATACCAGTTCATACTCTGTAGTGGTTCCTTAAAAAGACTAAGTTCATGCAGACTTTAGTTTAGCTTAGCAGATCATACTCTCTGTGGTTTATGAAAGAGCCAGACTTAATGCAGTAATAGTGAAATAAGTATACAGTGCACATAGCAAAGAGAGGATTGTTAGTCTGGGTTAGTACAGGGGCATAGCCAGTGGGTTCTAAGGTATACTTTAAGTTTCTTTTTGAAAAGTAACATTGAAGAAAGAGATGAGAGTTCAGTGGGAAGTAGGTTCCAGGTTTTCTCCACAGTGTTGGAGAACAGTGAATCCCCAGCCTTATTGTTGGATTTGTGCATGGATACAAGAAATTTATTTGCTGAGCAAAGGGTTGTAAGACATTTGTAGGGGATGATAAGGCTAGTAAGTATTGAAGTATTGCTAGGATGATTGTGGGTGATAATACGTTGGTGAAATTGAAGCTGATTATGCAGCTCCAGCCATCCTAGCTGTTTTATGTTATGACAATGGTGAGTTCTAAAAGGGAAGCCAGTGGCAAATCTGGCAATGTTATTATAGGAGGTTACCAATTTGTTGAGGTTGTTTTTTGACAGATTAGTATAAATAGGTGAGGCATAGAGGAGAGTAGAGATAAGATGGGTGTGGGCAACAGTAATTCTAGCTATTGGAGAAAGGAAGGGTTTAATCATATAGAGGGAGCCTAGTTTTCTGTTAACTGATTTTACTGTAGTGTTGATATGAGTGTCATAGTTAAGGTTGTGGTCTGTTATTACTCCTAAGAGTTTGGTGGTTGGGTCAGGAGATATGACAGTGCCATTATTAGATATAACTGTGAAGTCTATTGGGGAGGAGTGAAGTGTAATAATTTTGTTTTTGTGGGGTTCAGGAGGAGGCAGCGCTGTAAGAACCAGCTTTCTACTATATTAAACACTTTTGGGTGAGGAACTGCAGTTCAGATGAAGAAGTAGCGGAGCATATTAATGTGGAATCATCTGCATATTGTATGCAGGTAGCTTGAAGAATTTTTACATTTAGATCGTTGATAAAAATTGAGAATAGGAGAGGGCCCAATATAGAGCCTTGAGGGACACCAAGGGTAATAGGAAGGTGGGTGGATAGATTATTATCCCAGAGTACAGCCTGTTGCCTATTTTCTAAGTATAAAATTTGCTGTATCCAGGACTGTATGTAAGCTTCTGAAGACTGTATGTAAGCTTCTGAGCTCCCCAAGCCCTTCTGTGCTGGAGGGGAGCCTTCTAGCTTATCAGTGTGAGTGGTAAGCACTAAGTAGCCTATCTACCAGAAGAGGAGTGGTTTCTGGCTTAGAAATTGTAGTTTATTGGCTGTTTGGGCAGTTTTCCATCTCTTTCAACTTTCTGGTTTAAAAGCCACATTTGCACTTTTTTCCTGCCTTTCCTGTAACTAGTCTAGTCCTGATACAAATCTGCTATATTGAGGACTGTTTGTAAGCTTATGAGCAGTGCCAAAGACTGCTGTTCAATTTTTTCCTTAGATCTGCCAGTTGTCTCCTCTCCTGCACTTTTACTAGCTTACTAGTCTAGCACTTTACCAGACTACTTGTAGCAATTATTGTAGCACACAAAAGGGCTACCAGCACTAAATGTTCTACAAGGAAACAGCTCGAGTACTTATTATTAATGCCCACCCCTCCAGGCATGTCTAAAGGTCAGCTCCCTGTGCTTTCTCCTATCAAACTGGTGATCTTGGGCATCCTGAGGCAATGTAGCAACTGCCTCATGTACACTGACAACCCTCTCCTCTTACCTCCCAACACTCAGACTTGCAAGAGATGCACTTATATATATCCAAATTGGAAGCCACGCACTCTCCAGCCAAGATCGAAATAGCTGGTCAAGAGGAGAAGGTCAACACTTGCACCACACCACATGGAACACATAGCCCTCCAGAACACACACCGGCACTGCCTTCACATAAAAACACAAACCACACACCCACCTTCACAGAGGCTCTCAATAAAAATCTACCCAAACAGCAGAGACCTCCAAGGCAGAAATGCACTCGACCACCACAACACAACACTAATCACGAGGCACAAAACTCTTCTAAACGTGTGCCACTCAACCAAAGCCCCTAGGACAAAACAGCATGCCCAACACACTAGTCATAGGTGACTTGATAGTGAGGCACACTGATGACCCACTCAGCTGCCTGTCAGGTGCCAGGATCCGACACATAATGCATGCACTCAGGTCCCTCAACAAGTACAAATATGACTCTGTCATTGTACATGTGAGTGTGAATGACCTGAGATGTACCTCCTTTGACTACATGAAGAGAGACATTGAGGGGCTCTCGGATTATGTAGCCCAGCCGGGTATGGCCCTAGCCCCGAGCAGCATCCTACCATCACCCAGAATGATACCGCAGTACAAGCAGAAAATGATTGATTTCAACAATTGGCTAAGTTTCTGGTGTCATTCTAAAGGGATCCTGCCTGGGATGACATGATTGACAGACCTCTATGGTTTACCAGAGCTGGCCTGCATCTGTCACCCCTGGGCTTCCGGATATTGGCCAAGGCTCTTTCTACCCCTATAGTGCCTTTTTAGGCAGTGTTCCAAAGACCAAATTACCACCATAACAGCTACAAACAAATGCAATGAGAATATAAGGGTCCAACCAAACATCCTCAAACTGGGCGACTTCAACTACCCCTCCATTAATTGGGAAAGTTACTCATGTACCAATACACTTGTCCAACGTTTCTTGGAATTCATTAATTCCAATGGCCTGGACCAGTTCGGTTTTACCCCCACTAAAGGTAGCAGTATCCTTGACCTGGTCATTACCAACATGGGAGACCACTGCTCTACACCAGTAGTCAACACCTCCCTGATTAGATCTGACCACAAACTAATCACCTTGGATATCCACACCCCCCTCCCCCTGCAAAGGAAACCACCATGAAAAACTTCTCCAAAGCTAACTTTGGGCTCCCAAAAACAGAGGTGGCTAACTTCACAGCACCCTTGCAAATGGTGAATAGTTGCATGACCACCGAATCATACACCAATGCACTGTACAAACACGTACACAAATGCGTGGATCTTGCCATACTCAATAGAACCAAGATGCTCTCCTCCAAAAGAAGGAAGCCAATCTGGTGGTCCACTGCCATAAACACACTCTACAACAGAAGGAGGAAACTGATGCAGAATAAGGTGAAGTCCCAAGACTGGACAAACTCCCTTATCAGCCTCAACAAAAAGTTGAGATCCCTCATCAAATCCTCCAAAGCTAGCTATGAAAACAGAATTGTAGCAGATAGTAAAGACAACCAGAAGGCCTTCTATAGTTATGTAAGGAATCTCCATGGCAATACCCAGATTTGCTCTGAGCTACTGCACAGTGGTACCTCCTATACCGAGCCAACAGATATTGCCAATATACTGGCTGACAGATTCAGTGCCAAGTTTACCCCCCCCCCCAGAGGACCAATCACAATACCAGTAGATTGCCAGGCTCCCAGTATTACTGCTGCACAGGTTAAAACAGCACTGTCCAAGGCCAAGAATACAGCTTCTATGGGACCTGACAATATCCCTGGCTGTGGTCTACATAAATACCGAGTGAAGTGGCACCTCACCTGTGTGTCCTGTTCAGTCACAGCCTCACCTCAGACTTTGTCCCTACCAAATGGCACACTGCTACAGTCATCCCTCTCCACAAAAGAGGAGTGACTACAGACCCTGGGAACTATCGCCCCATCAGCCTGACGAGTCTGATATGCAAAGCTATGGAAGGCATCATCATGGACCTAATAAACAATGATATAGGGAATCTCCAAACTCTGGATCCCACTCAGTTTGGTTTTGTGAAGGTAGGTCATGCCTGCTCAATGTGGTCGACTTCTTTGAGTCAGTCACCAGAGCTGTGGATGGAAGTAAGGTGGTTCATACAGCCTACCTTGATCTGGCTAAGGCCTTTGATACCATTCCCCACTCAGGAATCATAGGAAAAACTCACTAAGCTAGGCATCAACCCCTATATCGCTAGGTGGGTTGCAAACAGGCTCACAGACAGAACCCACAGTGTGAAAGTAGCTGACACCAAGTCAGACTGCCAACCAGTCACATGTGAAGTCTCACAGGGTTAAGTCCTTGGTCCTCTCCTGTTTGGTATCTACTTCTCTGAAGTCCAGGCCAACACAAAGGGTCTCTGGCTGACAAAGTTTGCAGAAAATTGCAAGTTGGGAGCTATTATTAACTCTCCAAGTGATGTTAACATCCTATAGAAAGGCCTCACTGAGGCCAACAACTGGTATCAGAACCATGGCCTTAAGCTCAATGCCAAAAAATGTGTTGTCATCCCCTTTGGGAAAAACCCAGTTTCCATGAATTATCACATCGATGGTAGTACACTGAACACAGAAGGAATTATAAGAGATCTGGGAACACAGGTTGACAGATACCTCTCTTTTGACCACCACACTGCCACTGTGGTCAGAAAGTCCTTCTATGTGGCACATCTCATTACTAAGGGTTTTGCATTCAGGAAGAAAGAGGTCATTGTCTCCCTCTCCTCTACTCTCATTAGGCCAATCATCAAGTACAATGCCCCATTTGGCATACACCTCACTAGACACCTGCAACAACTGGAGAGGTCGCAAAAGTACTCACAAAGAGGATCCTAAGCCTTAGACACTTGTCCTATATGGACAGACTCAAAAAAACTCCAGCTATTCTCTGTCTCATATCACCGACTTAGAGGCGATCTCTGCTTGACTTACAAAGCCATGTCTAACCCAGCTCTGTTAGAAATGCTACATATAAAGAAATCCCAATCCCTCCACACCACACATTCCAGAGACCTCAACCTCATTACCACAATCAACTGAACATGCTGGAGGGACAGGTTCATAACACAGAGACTGCCCATGCTATGGAATAGACTTCCCATACATGTCAAGCAGAGCACCTCACTGGCCATCCTGAAGAGAAATCTTGACGAGTGGATGGGAAATAGAAAATTCACCCTGGGGATCACTCCAGTGGCTCTGCTCGACAGAGGCACTGGGAACTAAAGTCAGGTGGCACGATGCCAGGGTAATCCTGTGGGCTAGGCTTGTAAAGGCTCCAGGGCCATTAGCCTAGTACACACCTATGAACAAAAAAACTGTCAGAAGAAACTATGTCTAAAATGTGAAGGATGTGTATTCATTCATCGCATGCATCTCTATAGATGAAGATAAGACCCGGGGAGAAAAGCTCCAAAATACTTATATAATGCATACTATGAAAAGTGACATTAAATTCAAAAACATTTTTTTTTTGTATGTATATCAGTTGATGGAAGTTAGAAGCTAGATTGTAAGGCTTTAAGAGGCTGAGAGAGAGAGAGAGTATAAGAACAATGAAAGGCAAGTATGAAATAACTTAGCCTGGAGATGTGCAGGAGGATACCCAATGATCAGAGACATATTCTTTTAGAAACTGTTTGAAATTATGTGAAATAGGGGTGGATAAAATATGCTGAGGAAGTGAATTCCAGGTTTTGGCTGTTTTATAGGAGTATAAGGAGTCTCTGTGAAAGTTATGGGCTTTAATTGCTTTGAAGAATAATTTATTAGCTGACCTAAGTGAACTGAGGTTAGAGTAAGGTCAGACAAGGTATTTTGGAGCAGGACAGTTATCAGGTTTATGGATGACTGTATGAGCAACTAATAGTTGGTTAAGTGCTAGTAAGTTAAGAAGTTATAACCCGTTTAGACAGAAAAGAGCAGTGCAACAATGTGATCTGCGAGGCAGGCTTGAAGCAAAATTGGCTTTGAGGTTATTCAAATCTGATTTATGGAGGTTGGTAAATATTTGAGAACAGTAGAGAAGGGTGGATAAGAGGTGAGATCTAGCTGTAGTTAGTTTGGCATGG
Source organism: Protopterus annectens (assembly GCF_019279795.1). Classification (NCBI taxonomy): domain Eukaryota; kingdom Metazoa; phylum Chordata; order Ceratodontiformes; family Protopteridae; genus Protopterus; species Protopterus annectens. Next base: position 838,564,247 of record NC_056725.1, on the reverse strand, counting down.
TTGGTAAGATAGGGTTTTGCCCTTTAGAGTGCACCAAGTCTTATGTGGACTATTTTGATTGTTGATGCTGTATGTTTATCAAACTTCAGGCCATTGTCAATTATGACATCGAGAAGTTTAGTTTGTTCTATTAGTTCTATATTTGTGCCATTAGAGGAATAGATAGAGAGACGTGATGAGCTGTTTTTTATATTGATATTACTAAGAATCGTGCGCTTAGTTTTGTTGGGGTTTAATATGAGATGATGCGCAGCTAAGTAGTTTTCAGTGTTTTGGAAGGCAACCTGTGTTTTATCCTGAAGTTCTTTAATAGAGGGGGCAGAGCAGATGAGGGATGTATCATCAGCATATTGGATGATTGAGGCAAGATTGGTGGAGGAACTGAGGTCATGGTAAATATAATAATAAGGAGAGGGCCAAGGGTGGAGCCTTGTGGGACTCCAATGGTAACGGGTAGGGGGGGAGAGTTTATGATCCCTTATGGTAGCTTGTTATCGGTGAGAGAATTTCTGAACTGAAAGCCTACTAATATAAACATCAGCTGAAGGGTGTGGTGACATTTGTTTGAATGTACTGTTCAGTGAGCAGTATACCAAATCAGGAAGATAACACAGTATGGATTGAAAGTTTGAGAAAGCAATATGCAGACTTAAAGTAGTTGCAACAGATTATTCCTCTTTTTTGTGTGACTTTGTCACTTCAGACCTAGCATATTTTTGTTTAGGAGGTGGGGATCTCTTCACAATGACCAAAGCCATCTCTTTCAAAACTGATGTACTTTCTGGAACTGAATTTCATTGAGTTTGTTTCAAAGAATTTCAGGTTCTTGAACTGAAAGTTTTCTAGTATGGATGACATTAGTATGAAAAGACCATGAGGCACAGTGTTTACCAACAGTCCTAGAATGCTGGCTGGAGGAAACTACATTATGGAAACATAAACTCCACACCCTTTTAGTTTCATAGATAACTATGAGGCAATTAGTCTGAAGACCACTACAAGCCTAGCCATCACCCCATATTCTAAGGTTCCATCCACTTTCAAGGAGAACAATAAAATATAGACTGGGCAAGAATTTGAGGCTGTCCATCCAATTATCTAGGTTTACTTTAAAGTTGGCAAAGTACTATTCTGCGAGACATGTGGTGGACGTTTTTCCAGATGTGGGGCTACACTGAAATATGACTCTATCGTGCCAATGTGTCATATTTATCTGTTCATAAAAGTGTATTTCCTTTAACCAAGTATTTGGCAAACTAATTGGAGGTCTAAGAGGGCTGGATCTTTCATGGCTGTAAAGGCTAGACCCACGTAACCATGGAGGAGTCTATAAGTACAGAGAGAGAGATTTGTTGGTCTGTCGTAGTCACTAAGATTTTTGTGGTCACTGATCTTTTTACTTATGATTCTTTGAGATCTTGCCAAGTTGAGTGATATGTTTAGACAAATGCATACTAAAAGGGACATTATATTCAATACCTGATACCTGTGAGAGATGCACTTATATAACCAAACTGGAAGCAAAGCTCTTTTCACCCAAGACTAGACTAGACAGTCAAGAGGAGAAGGTAAACATTTGCACCACACCACACTCATCACATAGTCCCTCAAAACTTACACCACCAAAACACACACATAGTAACACAAAACACACACCTACATTCATGGAGGCTCTCAAAAAAATCTACCCAAGCAACAGGGACCTCCAAAGCAGAAACGGAAGCAACCTCCACTCCCCAACACAACCCAAATGACACATAGCCCACAAATTCAGTGTGCCACTCAACCACAGTCCATAAGGCATAACAACATACCTAACACTCTAGTCATAGGTGACTCTATAGTCAGGCACACTGATGTTCCACTCACCAGGCTAAACAAGGAGAAAGTCACTGTCAGCTGCCTGTCAGGTGCCAGGATCCGCCACATAACTCATGCACTCAGGTCACTCCACAGCAAGTACAAATATGACTCTGTCATTGTCCATGTTGGTGTGAATGACCTGAGACGTACCTCCCTGGACTACATGAAAAGAGACATGGAGGAGCTTTCTGATCTTGTAGCCCAGGCAAGTATGACCCTAGCCCTGAGGAGCATCCTGCCATCACCCAGAATGATACCATAGTACAAGGACAAAATGATTGACTTCAACAATTGGCTAAGCTTCTGGTGTCATTCTAAGGGGATCCAGTATCTGTCTGCTGGGATGACATGATCGACAAACCACAATGCTTTGCCAGTGATGGCCTGCACCTGTCGCCCTTGGGATTCCGGATACTGGCTAAGGCTCTTGCCTCCCCTATAGTGCCTTTTTTAGGAAAGATTCAAATTACAAATTCACCACCGTAACAGGTATAAGCAAGCAAAATCTGAGGGTAATGCTACTCAATGCTAGAAGTCTAAACCTCAAAATGCACTCACTCGAGGCACTCCTTAAAATGGAGAACATCGACATCTGTGCAGTGACAGAGACCTGATTCAAGGCTCCAGAAAGCACCCCTGCATTACCAGGCTATAATTCATACCACACCTTTCGGCCACCTAACTTGGACTGAAGCACTAAAGGGAGAGGTGTGTCCATATTCATTAAGGATATCCACACTTCCAGGCTAGTTGCTCAGCATAATGCATCTGAGATTATCCAAGTGCAACTAACTCTGGGCAAGACCGCAATGCAAATTGTAGCTTGCTACAGATCCCCCACCATGCCCTAGGATTCCCACTCCTCATTTCTTGATACACTAGAAAATATTAGGGTACAACCTAACACCATAATAATGGGTGATTTCAACTACCCCACCATTAACTGGGAAAACTACTCATGTACCAAATCTTGTGCTCAACATTTTCTGGAATTCATAAATTCCAATGCCTTGGATCAACTTATCCACACCCCCACCAGGGGCAACAATATCCTAGACCTGGTCATTACCAACATGGGCAGCTGGTGTTCCATACCAGAGGTCAATTCCTCATTGGACAGTTCCGACCACAAGCAAATCACCCTAGAATCCACATCCCAGCCCCACCCCCCCATTAGGGAAACCACCGTAAAAAAATTTCTCCAAAGCCAACTTCACGCTTCTTAAGACAGAAGTGGCAAACTTCATGACACCCATGCTGATGGACAATAGAGATACGACTGCTGAATCCTATGCAATTGCACTTTATAAGCACTTACACGAGTGCATGGATCGTGCAATCCCTAGCAGAACCAAGATGTTATCCTCCAAAAAAAGGAAGCCGATCTGGTGGTCCCCTGCTATAAACGAACTCTACAACAGAAGAAAGAAACTGTTGAAAAAAAGAGTAAAATCCCATGATTGGAGGAACTCCATGGTCAGCCTCAGTAAGAAGCTGAGATCCCTTATAAAATCCTCCAAAGCTAGTTACGAAAACAAAATCACCACTGATTCTAAAGACAACTGCAAAGCATTCTATAGCTATGTCAGGAATCTCAATGGCAACACTCAGATCTGCTCTGAGTTACAGCACAATGGCACTAAATATACAGAACCAACTGATATTGCCAACATCCTGGCAGATAGGTTCAGTGCTAACTTTACCATTCTCTCATCCCCTAAAGGGCCCATCTCTATACCGGAAGAATGCAAAGTACCTGTAATCACGGCTGCACAGGTAAAAAACACACTCTCCAAAGCCAAGAACACAGCATCCATGGGAACTGACAACATCCCAAGCTGCGTTCTACATGAACTACAGAACAAACTGGCACCCCACCTAAGTACCATGTTCAATCATAGCCTCACCTCAGGCTTTGTGCCCACTGAATGGCGCACAGCAACGGTTATCCCACTCCACAAAGGGGGAGCCACCACGGACACCAGGAACTACCACCCTATTAGCCTGACGAGCCTGGTCTGCAAGACTATAGAGCATATCATCATGGAACTTATAAACAATGACATTGGTAATCTCCATACTCTGGACCCTACCCAGTTCGGGTTTGTAAAAGGCAGATCATGTCTCCTAAACCTGATAGACTTCTTTGAAGTGGTCACCAAAGCTGTAGATGAGTATAAGGTGGTACAAACAGCCTATCTAGATCTCGCCAAGGTTTTCGACACCATCCCCCACTCTGGAATTATAGGCAAACTCACTAAACTAGGTATAAATCCCTGCATCACAAGATGGGTTGCCAACTGGCATACTGACCGAACCCACACTATGAAAGCAGCAGACTCTAAATCCAACTTCAGACCAGTGACAAGTGGAGTGCCACAGGGTTCAATCCTAGGTCCTCTCCTGTTTGGTATCTACTTCTCTGAAGTACAGGCTAACACAGAAGGTCTTTGGCTAACAAAGTTTGCAGATGACTGCAAACTAGGAGCCATAATCAAATCTCCTAACGATGTGGACATCCTACAAAAGAGCCTCACTGAGACAGATGCCTGGTGTCAAAGCCATGGCCTCAAGCTCAATGCCAAAAAGTGCATTGTCATCCCTTTTGGTAAAAACTCTGTACTCATGAGCTACCACATAGGCGGTAGTCTACTTAACACCGAAAGTGTGAAGAAACCTTGGGACATGGGTGGACAGTAGTCTCTCCTTTGATAATCACATCGCCACAGTAGTCAGGAAATCCTTCTACATGGCACACCTCATCACAAAAGGCTTCTCATCCAGGAAAAAAAGAGGTAATTGTTCCCCTCTACTCATCACTCATTAGACCCATTATAGAGTACAACGCCCCTTTTGGTATGTACCTCACAAGACATCTACAACAACTGGAAAGGCCAAAGAAATACCTCAAAAAGAGGATTACCAGCCTCAAACTGATGCCCTACGCAGACCGTCTTAAAAAACTGCAGCTTTACTCCATCGCATATCGCCTACTCAGAGGCGATCTCTGCCTAACATACAAAGCTATGTCAAACTCAGAGCTGTTGGACATGCTCCACGTAAAGAAATCCCAATCCCTCCGAGCTACACACTCTAGGGCCTAAATCTTGTCACCACAATAAACAGAACATGCTGGAGGGATAGATTCCTGTCCCAGAGACTTCCCATACTCTGGAACAAACTACGTATCTATATCAAACAAAGATCCTTGTTAGCACTCTTCAAGAAAAATCTTGATGATTGGCTGGGAGATAGGAAATTCACCCTGGGGATCACTTCCGTGGCTCTGCTTGACAGGAGCACAGGAAAATAATTTTCTTGGGTGGCAAAAGCCAGGATACCATTTGCCTAGGCTTATATAGGCCCTAGGGCCAATAGCCTTGTACCTACCTATGAACCTATGATGAGAAAAAAATAAATGGGAATTAAGACTTCTTTGGATCTACAGGAAATGGCATTAGAAATTAAATGAGGAAGGCAAAAATGTTTTCAAAGTACTACTGAGTCACGATGGTCAAAAGATAAGCAATTATCAACAAGTGTGCCTAGATTTCTTATGACAATGTCCAAAAGGAAGAGTATATTCATCTGTATGGTATGCAAAAGTGTTTTGTTTACCAAAATGAATGATATTACATATTTATGTTTACTTTCAGAGGTTCTACTATGAAATGTCAACTTCCAACATGTCATGTCAAAAAGATGAAAAAATGCATTGTCAAAAGTGTGAACAATCCCTTTTTAGTCATTTTTTGCAGGGGGCAAATCCCCTGCACCCCCTGATGTGCCCTCCACAACTGCTGAACTTATATATACCAACTCCATGGTCATACCAACTTGAAAAATGGAGAAATCTGCCAAAACAAGTTAATCTTTGCTGGCATACACTTAGAAACTGCACCAAAAATAATTTTCTGTGGGAAACAGTATCTGGTATTATGCTGTTCATCTTTTTTTCTGCATGCTACTGATGCTTGAACAATAAGTGGCCTTCTTGTAGGTCAGCCAGAGAGTTAATACTTATCTTTTAACAGGTCGATGTAATGTAGCTTTGAGAGGCAGGAGAACATAGGTAGGTGAAATAAACCGGGTTAAAATCAAATACCTCCTAAGCACCACAAACCCATGAAAGTGCTGAGCTTGGAGCTACAGATGTTTGCAGGGTAAAGTTTATTCTTGCAAATGTGTATGGTTTTTTAAAGTGTTTGTTAAAGGGCATGGTTTTGGTCAAAATGGAAATGTGGGACATTGCCTCAAAAATAGACCGAAAATTATAACTATACAAATTCAAAACCCCACTACAATGAAAAATTAAAAAAAAAACGAATGTCACAATACTGAAACTTCATAATATTGAATTTTCAGTATGCAATGCTCTGTTTTTTAATACACCCTCCACCACACAAACAAAAACACAAACGTAACCATCCACCCTACACCATAACAAAACAACACAACAAACCCACCAACAAAACCCAAGAAATCTACATATAAGTAAGGGGTCAAGTCCCCCTGCACCCTCATGTGTGGGGCTGTGCTCTACACACTCCTGCTACTTATATATATATATATATATATATATATATATATGTATGTATATATACCAACTCCAAGGTCACATTACTGCAAACACAACAAACCCACTACTACTCCCCTACACTTCCACTGCACACTTTCACATGTACACTCACAAAAAACACACACACTACACAAGTACAAAAATCAAAACTTACACACACACACACACACACACACACACACACACACACACACACACACACACACACACACACACACACACACACACACTCTCACTTGCCTACATGAACCTACACCTAAAACTTCCAAAAATAATAAAAAATAAAACATTTCTACTCAAAACCCAAACATACCTATTTCTGGATATAACCACACACTGGATACCATTTCTAAACCTCAGAATACACTACACCTTAAAGACACAGAACACTATAGACTACACCCCACACCACAACTACTGCTAATTCGAAAATCTAACATTCTAACATTCGATAACGTTTGTTATTTTCATCTTGAAATACTGAAATTCAATATTTCAGTATTTTGAGATTTGAAGGTGGACCCACATATATATATGTATGTGTGTGTGTGTGTGTGTGTGTGTGTGTGTGTGTGTGTATATATATATATATATATATATATATATATATATATATATATATATATACACACACACACACATGGGTCTAGAAATTTCACAGTCTCGAACAAGAAATAATGAGACCCATTAAAGCAAATTTGCACTACATCGAAAGTGCACTTTTGCAAAAACTGGTTCTCCAAACTGGATAAAAACAAACAAAAAAAAAACTAATTTAAACTGTGCCCCTCCATCCCCCCTACTTAAATATACTAAACCCGAGATTGCACTACAGTGGGGAAAAGGATATATTTTCTTCAGAGAACTGCCTTTTGCAAAAGCGCACTTTCAATTTAGTACAGTTTCGCTTAAACGGGTTCGATCTTCTGGTTGTCGAGAAAGTGTGCTTTCGACAATCAGAAGTAGACCCAAATCTATATATATATATATATATATATATATATATATATATACACACACACACACACACACACACACACACACACACATATATATATATATATATGTATGTATATATAGATATTGTGTGTGTGTGTGTGTGTATGTATGTGTGTGTGTGTGTGTGTGTGTGTGTGTGTGTGTGTGTGTGTGTGTGTGTGTGTGTGTGTGTGTGTGTGTGTGTGTGTGTGTGTATGATGTAAGGTGTAGGAGTTTAAGTTGCCTGCACTTCTATATGGACATCATGTGATCTCTTCAAAGATATTGTCAAATCTGCTGAATTTGTTCAGCCGATTCGACATTGTGATCTGTTAAATGTTTTTACATTCACTATTTTTGTTGGTGTTCTAAACAGGATTTCTTTTGTCCTGTGACTTTTTGAAAGTAAACCTATACATAATAAATATATGTCTCTATGGGAACACTTTGAATAGTCGAATATCCATATTTTCAAATGTCGTTAATGCTGGCAGAATCGATTTAGTAGTTATGTGATCGTAGAATGCTGGCATTACTTTGTGGGAGGTCATGATACAGTTGTAAGTAGGAATTTACCATTCCCCACTTTTATGTGATCTTAGATTTGGTGTATATAAGTAGTAGGGCTTTGATCTTTTTAAGTTGAAGTCTCATGAGATTGATGTTTTGCTGTTTGATGTTTTGTTTCTTTGATTTTTTGATGTATACTTCACACACAGTTTTATATAAATATATATACATATAAATATATATATATATATATATATATATATATATACACACACACACACACACACACACACACACACACACACACACACACACACACACACACACATATATATATATGTATACATATACAATACAAAATAAATACTGCGGTCACCAAGCTGAAGATTGTATACATCCACTTTAATGGTTAAAAGCCATAAAAAAATCACAAACATAAAAAAGAAAAATAAGGGCTTACGGGTTCTTACAACTCTTCATCAGATCTAATCAACTAAAGCCTTTGTTCAGTATTTAAAACACTAGCAGCCAATCAAAAACCATTTGGATGTCCAGTCAACCAATGTCTATCTTCTAATATGCACATCAAAAGCCGGAAGTGATGGAAATTCACTGGACAAACAAAAAACATTAAGGAATGTCCAAATTGTCTACACTCATTCTATTCAAGCAAAAATGCGATTGGCTGCTATTGTCAATAAAGACCAGTTATAACAAAAGTTTGATGAATTTGTTATTGGCTTAATATCATTTCATGTAAATCAATAAGATCTTCTGCAACATTACAGTCAGTCAGTGAATGGGCAGCAGAATTAAATAGTGCCGGATCAAAGGCTTCAGATTTTCTTTACTCACTTAGCGGAACTCATTTTCTGAGCTCTTAATATCTGAATAAAATTAACAACTTACAAATGTTATTCCTTGCTCCATGTTCTTAGACAATACATGAAGTCAGTTGTATAAATCTTTGCCCAAGACTGATTTCTACGCAATTAATGTTTATGATGATGCCGCATATATATATAAAAGCTGCATAAATGTGAAAGCCTAAATATATCTTCCTCATGTAAACAGATATTAGCATTAGCCATTCATAAAATCAATTGTCTAGATCAGGGTCATACACATCTCAAGGGAAGTCTTTAGAATGGAATTTGTTTTATGCTCACAAACAGCCTCTGTCAATAAGGAGCTCCAAAGGAGCCATTTCCAACTGGTTGTTATACATGGAAAATGCCAATAGATATCTTCGATCAGAAGAACGTCTACTTTGCATTTCACCAACTTTAACAAAGTTACTCACTTTGTATTACATATAAAATGACATATGTTCTGTGATTTTCCAGCTCCTAACATAGATTGGCATTTATATTTTGACATTTATAAATTAATTTGGCGAAGATCCACGACGAAGACTGCCTGTTATAAACTATATGTGAAATGGCATTTATTCAATAAATTCTCAGGTCTTGATATGGATTCCCTCTGTTATATACATCTTCGGCTGTCACAGTCAGTCACATCTCAAAGAGCATTTTGACAGCAAGATAAATAAGCTGCCCTGAGTTTTTACAACATGGAACCTCAAAGCAATAGAGAGCTTCAAAAATAACCATTTCCAATTGGTCAGTAGATGCTATAGCTACCAATCAGGTAAGAGGCCATTTACAAAAGCAGACGACTCTGTCTTGCATCTACAGTGGAAATATGATAGCCTACAAATATAAAACACAGTCATCACATTGAACAGGACTCAGAGAATTGTAATTAAAGATTTCCAAACAATTCATACTTGTAGAAAACATATGCATCATAATAAATAACCCTATGAAACAACACATGGACGGTGAATAATCTCAGTCAGAAAATTGTCTATTGTCCGCACATCATACAGAATGGCTTTGGACTAACTAGTTTAATTTCCAAGATATAAATTTCATATTTTGATGAACATTAGCATTCATAAAAACAGTCTCAAAGATGCAGTCAAACATATCTTAAGGAGAAATATCCTTGTAGTAGAGTTGAACTGGTAGATAAAAAAAAGTTTCAACCAATAAACAGCTACTAAGACAACTGTTACCAATTGATTGCTTAGTGCAATAAGCACAAATGGGAATCATTGGTCATAATACCATCTACTTTACATCTCAAGAAATGTTTACTTTTGAGAGACTGGGTTTTCAATGATATTAATCAAAATTATTCACTTTTTGAACTCAGTTATTCACCTAATTGTTGAAAATAACTTCAGGATGTGCTAGGCAAACATGTTCCAATGAATATCCTTAGATCAAAATTAGATTGATGCATGCAAGGAATTATAACTGTTAAGGAACTTCTAAGATAATCATTTCCAATTGGTTATTGAATACATATAGCACCAATGAGAATCACTGGTGATAAAAAAAACATTTGTTTTGCGCTTAAACAGATTTATGCTTTTCAAAAACTGATTATTTAGTATTGTAAATCAAACTTATTCTCTTCTAAGTACAGTTGTTCATCTCATTACTCAAGAATAATTTCTGGAGGCAACAACCTCCTACGTGAGTAACTGAGTAACTAAGGCTTTAGTTGATTACATCTGATAAAGGGTTGTAAGAACCTGTAAGTGCTTATCTTATTTGTATTTTTATTTTATATGTTTGTGACTTTTATGGCTTTTAACCATTAAAGTGGATGTATACGATCTTCAGCCTGGTGACAGCAGTGCTTCTGTTGTATTTCAACTCTTATACTTAGCGATTCTTTGATTGTTGTTCCTGGAATTTGTGTGTGTGTGTGTGTGTGTGTGTGTGTGTGTGTGTGTGTGTGTGTGTGTGTGTGTGTGTGTGTGTGTGTGTGTGTGTGTATATATATATATATATATATATATATTTATATGTGTGTGTGTATATCGGTCTAGGACTATTCACTGAAGGCACATTACACTGAAACTCAAATGACTGTGCACAAATCACTGAAAACACAATTTACTGAAACACATTTCACTGAAAGTTATATACGGCCTTTTTCCCACTGTAGTGTGACCCTGAAATTAGTAGATATAGTAAGGGTGTGTGTGGGGGGCACTGCCCCCACATTGGGGGGTGTGGGGGGTACCGTCCCCCACATAGTTTGGATGTATATTATGTTCAGAAAAGAGTAATTTATTGGAATTGCAAGTATCCATGTATATAGTTCAAAGTATTTAAAATAGCTGGGGGGCTACAACCCCCCACCCACAAATGTGGGGTGTGGTGCCCCCCACACCCCCCTTATTATACATGCTAACTCCAGGGTCGCACTACAGTGGGAAAAAGGCCATATATAACTTTCAGTGAAATGTGTTTCAGTGAATTGTGTTTTCAGTGAATTGAGCTTTCAATGAATTGTACACAGTCAAATGTGTTTCAGTGAAATGTGCTTTCAGTGAATAGTCCGAGACCTATATATATATATATATATATATATATATATATATATATATATATATATATATATATATACATGGGTCTACTTTTTTTCGTTGAATCTCATTTCACTGAATTTCATTTCACCCCGACTACTTTGCTGAAAACACAAATTACTGAAAACTCATTTCACTGAATCTCATTTCACTGAACTGCAGTTAGTACATATGGCACTGTGTAGAGTATTATAAGGCAAGTAAAAGGTATATGCCCTTTCCCCAATGTAGTGTGATTCTGGAATTAGTATATATAGTTAGGGGTGTGTGTGGGGGCACAGTCCCCACATTGGCGGGTGTGGAGTGCGTAAGCCCCCCACTTAGTCTGAGTACATATTGTCTTCTGGAGAGCATTAGTCATTGGAGTTGCAACTATGCGTGTCTATTGTTTAAAATGTATTGTTTTGAAGTTTTTGGTAAAATGCAATATAAAACATACAAGGTGGGGGCTACGCCACCCACACCCCCTAATGTGGGGTGATGTGCCCCCCTCACCCCCCAACTATATATACTAACTCCAGGATTGCACTACATTGGGGAAATGGGCAAATACCTTTTACTTGCCTTACAGTACCCTACACAGTGCCATATATACTACGTTCAGTTCAGCAAAATGAGATTCAGTGAAATGAGTTTTCAGTAATTTGTATATTCAGTGATGTGGTCGGGTGAAATGAAATTCAGTGAAATGAGATTCAACGAAACAAAGTAGACCCATGTGTATGTATATATATATACATATATATATATATATATATACATATATATATATATATATATATATATATATATATATATATATATATATAAATCTGTGTGTTAATTTGTAAATAATCTGATGAAGAGGATTGATATCATCCGGAAGCACTTATCTTTTATTATTTTAGTATTTATTTTCATTAAAATACATTTTATGACTGTTTTGAAGTTAATTTTATGATTCAGATTCCGTATTCATTTTATGATTTGTGCCGTGGCAGCTTTGGTACTTATTTTCATTTCTTTTCACACACACACACACACACACACACACACACACACACACACACACACACACACACACACACACACACACACACACACACACATGGGTTACATAGTTAGTCCACAATTCAAGTTGTTAAACAGAAAAAAAAAAGTACAGCTGACTGCAAATCAGAGGAACACACAAATAGATCTTTTTCTGTGGAAGATCACAAGACAGTGGGGATTGAAGGGCATACCCTTTCCCCAATGTATTGCAATATCAGAGTTAGTATATATAATTAGCAGAGGGTGCAGTGCTGTGGGAGGGCTTGCTTCCTGCAAAAAAAAATGCTTAACTTCATTTTTGTGTATTTTTAGATCAGCTGGTGATTGACTTGTTATGTTCATTCACTTGCTGTTCAATTTTTTTATTTTTTTTATTTGGACATACACCCTCACAGATGCACCCACCCAATATATATATATATATATATATATATATATATATATATATATATATATATATATTTATATATCTATGTGTGTGTGTGTGTGTGTGTGTGTGTGTGTGTGTGTGTGTGTGTGTGTGTGTGTGTGTGTGTGTGTGTGTGTGTGTGTGTGTGTGTGTGTGTGTGTGTGTGTGTGTGTGTGTGTGTGTGTGTGTGCATGTGTGTGTGTGTCTCTCTCTCTCTCTCTCTGTATATATGTATATGATTACCTAATGAAAAAACAAATGCTCACATGAGCAAACAAAAAACATCAGTCTAAAACTCAGCACCCCCACAACCCCTGCTAATAGCATATACTGGTCTCCTCTCTACCGCAGTCTCACACACAGCAGCCAGCAACACAATGAAAAAAAAAAGTTCACTCTCTTGAATGCCTGATATTACAATCTGCAACTGCTTATATCCAACGAGTTATGCATTATGAGTGATGGTAACATTAAAATGGCTACGTTGACAATTTCAACGTGGAAAGCAAATGCCTTACAGGCAAACAAAAAAGCACAGAGTACTGAATTATCTTATGAAATCTAGAGTGCAAATTGGTAACCATTTGAAATGTCAGCACCTATTAGAGTGAGTCCAAAACATGGATATATATATATATATATATATATATATATATATAGTAGAAACCACCAAGCCCCAAATTATGTAGAATCCACAAAGTGACGAGCCGTTAGTGTGCTGCCCAAGAATAAATGTGTGTACCAATCCAGGCAAAGATGAAGTGCTTACAAAGTCCTGCCAAAGCACTATCGTACATCAAAGGCTACAAGCTCATTACCAACCACTTGTCGGAATAAAGATAGATATAGTAGCTACAACAGTCTGTTTAGACCAACCTCAGTGTACCTTGTGTTTAGGCTGTAGTCCACTATCAAACCATGAATACACATCCAATCTCCATAAGAGACAAACACCATTCGGTTCCTTAAACTCTGTTATACCATATAAACTGTTAGCAAACTGCTTCCTTGTACAAATCCAGCATCAGTAAAAGAAAACCATTCGGTTCAACCTTCTTTATTCATGTGTGGCTTTTCAAGCGCATACAGAGCAGCTCATCAGACAAACAACAATGCTCTGTAAGAGCTTACATTGGAGGAAGTCACTCCTACTAACTTCCTGGTATGCTGTGCTAAAGCATTTAAAGTGACAGTGCAATAATAAAATCAAATGATAATATAAAATCAAATAATTCATAATAGCAATGTTATAAATACAAATAGGACTCAAAGAAACTTCATTTTAACAACACATAACACCATTGTTACGAAGCCAACGCGGTTGTACATCACACTTAGATTAAAACTTCTTACGAATAACATACTCAAGCTAACATAATGTCTACAAAGCACATCGAAATAGCTCTTCTCATATACAAATCCAAAAAGTCAAATTCGAATAATGTACAAGACACATGCAAAAAAGCAACGTCCATATTAGCGGCAGAACCAACTGCATGTTCAAAATGCTGATATAAAACCATTATGGAGGGGGGGGGGGGGAAGAAATAGACAATGTAAATCCTAAGTATGTGTGTGTCCATGAAACACAAAAACATACCCTGACATGTATACAGATAAACTATAAAATATGCAACTAAAAATTAAAAATTATAATAAACCAAAAATTATTTAAAATGCATATAAAATAACTATAGTCTGTGTATGTGAAAATCTGTTAACAAATCCACAAAGCAACCTAAATAAATATATTGAACTGAATCTAACAACATTTAACCAAACTAGGTATAACAAATGAGAATATTAACATAGCATATTCAGCATAGAGTATATAGAACTGGCCTATTGTGGATACAATTGATGAACCAATAGTACCAGGTCATGTACATATGGGGGCCACAGTATAACCTTGGAGCCTAAATATTATGTAATCAATTGTTCAAAGTACAAATGGAGAATGTTACAAAGACCTCAATAAATGAGACAACAGAAAATGAGGCCATCTAGATCATCTCAAGGGTCTGGCCTTCAACTGCGGTTTAATGGACAGAACTTCATTCAGGCCTTTCTCCGCCAGCCTGCATATCCACTTTAGCTGTTCAGTAAGGTTGACTATATTGCCTAGTCTAGGATTGGGTATCACAACTTGGAGCTTCTCTCATGGTGTGCCGATAGAGCACTACATTCTTGTTTTCTAGCTAGGCATAACAATGGTCCCTTATCCGGGACCTGTTGGTTTTGCCAACATAAAATGAAAAACAGTAGGTACAGTGTGCAATATAAACAATGTTTCTGGTGTTACAGTCACTATTCTGATTTAATGTCCAAAGGTGACCTGAAACAGGATGCCTATAGTAGTGAGATTCATCTACATATTGGCATTGTGCACATCTGCCACATTTATTTTCAAAACCTGACCTTTCTTGAAGCCCTGGGCCTTTACTGTTGCATAGCAGCCTTTTCAGACTCAACATATTGCTGAAAACAAAGGATGGAGTATGGCCCACTAATCTGGTAATGCTCTCATTGGCGGTAAGAATATTCCAGTGCTTGTTGATTAAAGTTCGTAAATGTTACAGCCTATTCCATAAGGCATAAAGCCAATAAAACTATTGGCAATGGAATCTAGAGGTCTTCTTCTGTCTGAGATATTGCATTTCTGTATATACTTTCTGGATTTCTTCTTCAGAATAAGCTCGTGCAGAAGGCCATCACTTAGCTCATTCAACCCTTGCTGATAGTGGAAAGCCTAGATATTCTCATAGCTTGTCCCTTTATGATGTTCTGAAAAATATGTGCATGCTGTCTCTGTGAAGAAATGGTTACATCCAGAAAGTCAATGGACTCAATACTAAAATTCATGGTAAATTTTAAAAGAACTGCTGGAATTCAGCTTATTATGGAATACATGTAATTGATCAACAGTACCTCCCCATAAAAATAGCACAAACCTTTTATAAAAGAATATATAAGGTTAGAGTAATTCTTCAAAGGTCGCCATGACCAAGTTGGCATAGCTGTTGGCACAGCTAGTGCCCATGGCGACCCCCTTTTTTGCTTATAACAGGTATTCCCAAATAGAAAGATGTTGTGATTTAGAACAATCTCCATTAACCGAGATAGAAACTCTATCTTGTTCTGATTGAGGCCATTTTTATGGGGAGGTACTGTTGATCAATTACATGTATTCCATAATAAGCTGAATTCCAGCAGTTCTTTTTTAAAATTTACCATGAATTTTAGTATTGAGTCCATTGACTTTCTGGATGTAACCATTTACAAGCAAGGCAATAGCATTAATACGAAGATACATCGGAAACCCTGCTATAAGCCTTCTTTTCTTCACAGAGACAGCATGCACCCTCCACATATTTTTCAGAACATCATAAAGGGACAAGCTATGAGAATATCTAGGCTTTCCACTACGAATGAATACTATCAGCAAGGGTTGAATGAGCTAAGTGATGGCCTTCTGGCACGAGCTTATTCTGAAGAAGAAATCCAGAAAGTATATACAGAAATGCAATATCTCAGACAGAATAGAGCAAAACCATACTTGTTGGGTGGTGAAAGTAGAAGACCTCTAGATTCCATTGCCAATAGTTTTATTGGCTTTGTTATGCCTTATGGAATAGGCTGTAACATGCTACGAACTTTAATCAACAAGCACTGGAATATTCTTACCGCCAATGAGAGCATTACCAGATTAGTGGGCCATACTCCATCCTTTGTTTTCAGCAATATGTTGAGTCTGAAAAGGCTGCTATGCAACAGTAAAGGCCCAGGGCTTCAAGAAAGGTCAGGTTTTGAAAGAACGAATAAATGTGGCAGATGTGCACAATGCCAATATGTAGATGAATCTCACTACTATAGGCATCCTGTTTCAGGTCACCTTTGGACATTAAATCAGAATAGTGACTGTAACACCAGAAACATTGTTTATATTGCACACTGTACCTACTGTTTTTCATTTTATGTTGGCAAAACCAACAGGTCCCTTAGAGAACGGATAAGGGACCATTGTTATTGCCTAGCTAGAAAACAAGAATGTAGTGCTCTATCAGCACACCATGAGAGAAGGAGCAACACACCTTTTTATTTCAAGTGCTCCAAGTTGTGATACCCAATCCTAGACTAGGCAATATAGTCAACCTTACTGAACAAGCGCAGCTAAAGTGGATATGCAGGCTGGCGGCCCATACGGAGAAAGGCCTGAATGAAGTTCTGTCCATTAAACCGCAGTTGAAGGCCAGACCCTTGAGATGATCTAGATGGCCTCATTTTCTGTTGTCTCATTTATTGAGGTCTTTGTAACATTCTCCATTTGTACTTTGAACAATTGATTACATAATATTTAGGCTCCAAGGTTATACTGTGGCCCCCATATGTACATGACCTGGTACTATTGGTTCATCAATTGTATCCACAATAGGCCAGTTCTATATACTCTATGCTGAATATGCTATGTTAATATTCTCATTTGTTATACCTAGTTTGGTTAAATGTTGTTAGATTCAGTTCAATATATTTATTTAGGTTGCTTTGTGGATTTGTTAACAGATTTTCATATACACAGACTATAGTTATTTTATATGCATTTTAAATAATTTTTGGTTTATTATAATTTTTAATTTTTAGTTGCATATTTTATAGTTTATCTGTATACATGTCAGGGTATGTTTTTGTGTTTCATGGACACACACATACTTAGGATTTACATTGTCTATTTCTCCCCCCCCCCCCTCCATAATGGTTTTATATCAGCATTTTGAACATGCAGTTGGTTCTGCGCTAATATGGACGTTGCTTTTTGCATGTGTCTTGTACATTATTCAATTTGACTTTTGGATTTGTATATGAGAAGAGCTATTTCATGTGCTTTGTCGCTAGACATTATGTTAGCTTGAGTATGTTATTCAGAAGAAGTTTTAATCTAAGTGTGATCTGTACAACACGCTGGGCTCAAACAATGGTGTTATGTGTTGTTAAAATGAAGTTTCTTTGAGTCCTATTTGTATTTATAACATTGCTATTATGAATTATTTGATTTTATATTATCATTTGATTTTATTATTGCACTGTCACTTTAAATGCTTTAGCACAGCATACCAGGAAGTTAGTAGGAGTGACTTCCTCCAATGTATTTTTTAAAATTGGAGCTCTACAGAGCATTGTTGTTTGTCTGATGAAGCGGCTCTGTATTGCCGAAGCCGCACACATGAATAAAGAAGGTTGAACCTTTTCTTTTACTGATGCTGGATTTGTACAAGGAAGCAGTTTGCTAACAGTTTATATGGTATAACAGAGTCTAAGGAACCGAATGGTGTTTGTCTCTTATGGAGATTGGATGTGTATAATAAGCAGCTCTAGAAGTATTCATGGTTTGATAGTGGACTACAGCCTAAACACAAGGTACACTGAGGTTGGTCTAAACAGACTGTTGCAGCTACTATATCTATCTTTATTCCGACAAGTGGTTGGTAATGAGCTTGTAGCCTTTGATGTACGATATAGTGTCAGGACTTTGTAAGCACTTCATCTTTGCCTGGATTGGTACACACATTTATTCTTGGAGCACTCTACTACCACTGCTCACTTGTGGATTCTACATATATATATATATATATATATAAGTCTGAGATGGTCATTTCCCAAAATATTCCCTTTTCTCCAAGATATGGCAATTTTGGAGTTGTTATATATAAGCTTGCTGGTGTGTGTGTGTGTGTGTGGGGGGGCTTTGCTCCAACACCAGAGGATGGAGTGGGTTTACTCCCTGAAAATAGGAAGTCTAAAGGTTTTAGATTTGCTCTTCTCCTGGATTTGTGGTCTCACTTTTCTGTGTGCCTGTGTGAGTCTGATAAAAAGAGGATTCTAATGTGGATATTGAAGATATGTCAGGGTGTTAGGGATGAAGGAAAAGATGTTTTATTATATTGATAGGAAGAGATGCTTCAATTGAGATAGAATGGGAAAGAAAAGACAAAAATGGAAGATATGTGGCAATGAGGCCATATTGGCAGGGAAAGAGATTTACTTTTGCATGCATCTATGTTTCACCCAAGACTTCATTATGGAGCCTAGTAGCCTACTGGGAGAAAGAATAAACATTTAGCAGGGTATTTTATTAATAGGTGGAAGCTGGAATTTATTCTACAATAGTGGCAACAATGAGGATGTGTGGTACCCTAGAAGGGAACTATAACTACAGAAGGCAGATGTTTATGGTGGACATTACTTAGCAGTAGTTCAGAGTGAATTTATTTACTATTTTTCAAAGATACAATTACTGGGCTGGCTTGAATAGAAATTATATGTCACAGGAGCATGTACATTTTTTAGAAAGCTTTATAGAGTGGACCTATACATCGCCACTCTGATTGGAGAGCAAATGTTCCCTAGCAGGTGGTTAATATACAAGTAATGCCCTCAGCAAAGCACATCCGCAGCTTCATGGCAACATATTAAGATGTCTTGACGCTCAGACAGTTAAGAAGCAAGCAGTTGCTATTTTTATAATCACTAACAGTGATTTGCTGTGCAGTAATCATAAAATCAAAATGAAAAAGTAAAAATAAATAAAGAATAAAATATTTGAGTGTGTGTGTGTGTGTGTGTGTGTGTGTGTGTGTGTGTGTGTGTGTGTGTGTGTGTGTGTGTGTGTGTGTGTGTAAAAGCGGTAGATAGGCAGGTATGTGTGGATAAGAGGTAGATAGGTAGGGGTGTGTGTGTGTGTGTGTGTGTGTGTGTGTGTGTGTGTGTGTGTGTGTGTGTGTGTGTGTGTGTGTGTGTGTGTGCTTTTGTTTAGGCATTAAATATTTACATAACTTGTATTTTGGATGTAAAATACTTCCTTTAATGATCATTACACATACTACAGAAAGTTGAAACATTAGGCGTAGGAACTGTTTTACATCAAAAATATATATGCAAAACAATTCAACAAATAGGTCATTCTCTAAGTGCAATAATGTCCTCCAGGGCATGTGTTTATATTTTATTTACTTTTTATTTGACATTTGTTTATCGGGGTGGTCTGACTGGGTCTACAGAACCCATTTTCAGCAGAGGCTTGGGGAGAAAAGCTCCACATACAGTACAATACAAATACAGTATAATACAGTCCAATACAAATTACATTAGAAATACTATACAAAAAATAAGTTGAAAGAACAAACTGTGTTACAAGATGTTGCAAGATATTACTACACATCTAGAAAATTCTATACATTTAAAACATTACAGACAATAATAGTCACACTCACCATACATGATGTAGACAGTGTCCAAAAAAGTAGTATGTAGTTAGTGCAAGGTTTGACATTTACTGTAATAGTACATGCAAAATAGAATGTTAGTTTCAGTTAGGAAAATTGCAGCCAGAAAGTTAATGATGCAGATAGATAATGAGAGAGTTAAGAAGAATAGAAGCAATAAAGCCTGAGCAGTAGCTTAAGGATATGTTATAGAAAGAGAAGGAGTTAGAAGAGCCTTAGGATCTTGCAGTCTGTCAGGGACTGAAATGTGACAGAAAGAGGAAGATCTGAGCATTAGGCAGGCTTTATGCAGGAGCAGAGTCATGCATTTTTGAGATGATTTTCTAAAGAGGCTTTGAAATTGGTTAGGCCAGATATAGACCTGGTAGCTAGAGGTAGTGAATTCCAAAATATAGAGACAGAGTATGAATACAGAGTGTGACCAGGTTTTCTTGTGGGTTTTGAGATAGCTGAGAGATTTTTGTCTTCTGATCGTAGGGATCGATTTGGTGTATAAAGTGTTACTAGATATGCTAGTACAGGGCAGGCAGAAGGGTTGAAAATAAGGTTGTGCAAGGTGGATATCTGAATAAAGTCAAGTTGGTTGGGGAGTTCAAGCCAGTTTAATTCTAGGAGTAGCTTACAGTAGTGTGTGTCATATTTAGAGTTTGTGGCAAACTTTGCAAATTTGTTGTAGCACTGTTCCAACTTGCTTAGGGTAGAATTTTGTAAGTTAGTTAAGACAGGGGCACCATAAAGAAGGGAGGGAAGTAAAAATGTTTTTGCAAGGGTAGTTTGGTTGCTGCAGTAAATAAATGTTTGTTTCTATACAAGAGTCCCAATATGTGATGTTTTCTTTATATTTTGTGGCATATGGGGGGGTCAAATTAAAGTTTATTGTCAATGATAACACCTAGAAGTTTGGTTTCCTGCACTATTTCTGTGATAGTGTTGTCAGATGCAAGGATGTTGAAATGATCAGTGACAGGGGAGGTGTTTTGGGAATGAAAGAGTACTAGTTTTGTCTTCTTTGGATTAAGAAAGAGTTGGGCATTTCTTAGCCAGGATTCGACTGCAGTAAAGGAATACTGAGTTTTTGAAAGTAGTTCTGGTAGTGACTGAGCAGTGCAGATTATGGTGGAATCATCAAAGTACTGAATGAGGGTCGCAGGGTGAGATGCAGTGTGAAGGTTGTCTGTGAAAATGTTGAAGAGTAGGGGTCCTAGGATGGAGCCTTGGGGGACACCATTAGGGCTGTGGAGAAAGGGTGAAAGTTCATTAGACCATTTCACTGCTTGTTTACGATCCTTGAGGTAGCTCTAAAACCATTTTACTGTGTTATGTGAGAAGCATAGGTTAGACAGTGTGTTCAAAAGTAAGGGGTGAGACACTGTGTCAAACGCCTTGGGGAGATCAAGGAATACTGAGACTGTATAGCATCCTGCATCTCTGGCCTTGTTCACGTTGTTTGTTGTTTGTCTTTCGGCTTTTTCCCAGTAAGGGGTTGCCACAGCGGAACTCTGGCCCGCTAATGATTGGCAGTAGATTTTTATGAAATGCCGAGGTGCCAGCTCGACGCCCAACCTTTAACGAAGGCATGCCCATTTACGCATGCATGTATTTCGAACGCTACCCAACCACGGGGAGGACATGCAGACTCCACACAGAAGGCATTCCCAAGCCACATCGAGAATCGAACGGGAGAACCTCTTGCTGTGAGGTAACAATGCTACTGCAGTACCACCACGGCATTTGTTGTTCATGGTGTCTGCAAAAGATAATAGGGATGTAGCTGTGCTGTGGCTAGGTTGGAAGACATGTTGGATTTTGGTTAAAAGGTTGTTTTGCAATAGATATTGCATTACCTGCTGATGGATATCTCTCTTGAGAATTTTGGAAATGGGTGACAAGATGTCTGTAGGACGGAAATTGGATGAATCAAAAGAGTTGCCTCCTTTGCGGATGGGGGTGATGTGAGATTGTTTCCCTATGGTAGGTACTTCTGATTCAGATAAAGACCTATTTATAAAGATACTGACTGGGTAGGCGACTGAGTTAGCAGCCAGTTTGAGGTAGTATGGGGGTAGATTGTCAGCTGAGGTAGAGCAGGGTTTTAGTTTTTGTAGCAATTTCTTAATGGTGTCAGTGGGTATGGGCTGAAATGAGAATGGGGTTTGCATGACATTTTGTTGTGTATGGGGTTAGTAATGACAGGGTTAGAAGTAGATGATGGCCAGGGATCGGTGTCTGAATAGGTTGAAGGGTGGGGGGTCCAGCATTAGGGGTGTTAGTTAGTAGGTCTGAAATTGATTTTATGAAGTGCTTGTTAAAGTTTTCAGCTATTTGTGATGGAGGGGTATCAGGTGATAGGGTGTGCTCTCTATTTCTTCCAGGGTTTAGTAGAGAAGATATGGAGTGACAACATTTACTGGGGTTGATTTTATGCTGGAGTAGAAGCTGGGAATAATATGACTTTTTATCTCTGTTGATTAGTTTTGTCACTTTGTTACGTAGCGTTTTGAAATTAACATGATTTTGCTCATTTTTGTTTTGTTTCCAGGTTGACCAGGCTCGGTCCCTTTGCTTCATCAGGTGTTTACATTCCTTAGAGAGCCATGGGGCTGAGTTCTTTTTGATACTTTTCATACGAATGGGAGCTGGTGTGTTAAGTATGTGAAGGAAGGTGTTATTAAAGTATAGTACAGCAGCATTAAGGGGTAGTTGTTTAAGGGGTGTCTATTTCCTGCAGAAAACTGTTGAATTTAAGTGGACAAAAATTAGTTGAGTTCCTAACTGATTTTATAGTGTGTACTCTTAGTTGTTGGGAGTTTGTTCTAAGGGAATAAGCTGGTAGATGATCGCTCAGCGAGTTTGACAGTATACCAGAAGAGGGGTAATTGGCAGGGTGGGATACTAGAATCCAGTCTAAGGTGAACTGGTGGGTAATATATTTTTTGAATCTTGTTGGAGCATTGATAAGCTGAGAGAAAACATACAGATTTATACTCTTTGTGGGGGAATCAGAAGCTATGGTTTATGGTTTCTCCTAAGATTATTGTTTCAAGATTTATTGTGTTATTGTGGAAATTATGATCTTCCAGGGGTGTAAAAGCCCTCCACTTGTCGTGTCAGGCCTCAGAACATGCTTTAGTGTATATTTCCACAATAACACACACCCTGTTGGGTATTATTGGTTGCTTAACCCCATCCATTCACATCACCAACACAAGTTCAGATAAAAATACTAGGAATTAAAATAAATGTGGCATTGGGATCTCGCTATGTAATAGGTAACAAGTAAAAGTTGAATGTTACTAAGGCAGGTAGAAACTGAGTCAGAGAGCATAGCTAGTGCATGGAATAAAATGAAGATAGACTTTAAAAATACAGAGGGAATAAGGGAGAAAGAGATGTGGGAGAAAAGCAATAAAAACTACTTAGAAGGACTGGCAAAAGTTAAAATGTTGCAGGGGAGGCCTACTGGTCGAGAAGTGGAGACAAGGCAACAAAAAGTGGAAAGAGCAGTGATAGAATGCATGGAGGCAAGAAGGTTAACTAGAAATCTTGTGGAGGTAATGGAGATATTTTAGCAATTTTATAAAAATGTATATAGAACAGAGGAGTGGGGAAATCAGGGTGAGACACAGCTGGAAACATTTTCCCTACCACTTTAACCAATACCTATAAATACAGCTATACCAGGCCTAATTCTATCGTACAAAAATGTTAACACAAAGATTAAATATAAATACAAATGGCTGCCTTCATATAGTGGAGATATCCATCCCAACCCAGGCCCAACTACAATATCCACAGTTCCTCCCTCTGTGACAGCATCTAAGCTGTCTCCTCCCTGCAACCAACCAGACCAATGCCCTGCCGCTTAGTAAATATAAATCTTAAAATCATATAAAACAAAAGCACAGGATGGATGCTTGTATAGCTTTTAATAACCCTAATGTATTTTTACTATTGAAACCTGGCTAAAGCCAAAAATAAATTATGAGGAAATTTTTTCACCAGGCTACAATATTCACATATTCTTATAACATAAATATTGAGGCTATAATACTTGGTGATCTTAACATAGAATAGTAGTACACCAATACACCCACCCCCTGCTACATAATAATCTCTATAACTTCACCCAACAGTTATGCTTGACTGGATTATTAAGTACAACCTACACAGTATAAACTCTATTGGCTGCTTTCCTGATACAATCAGTGACCATCTCCTTGCCTTTCCTCTAAGATAGCTAAATAATAATAAAAAAAAAAAATAAGTAATTTATAAACAAGTACTCAGTCTCACAAAATTTAATGAAGACGCTTTCAACAACAGCCTAAGACACTATAACTGGTCATGTCTAAAGAC
The DNA here is from genome assembly GCF_019279795.1 of Protopterus annectens. Classification (NCBI taxonomy): domain Eukaryota; kingdom Metazoa; phylum Chordata; order Ceratodontiformes; family Protopteridae; genus Protopterus; species Protopterus annectens. The sequence continues at coordinate 838,539,792 of NC_056725.1, read as the reverse complement.
TTTACTCCATGACAAATTAATAATTAATTAAACACAGTATTTTTATATACTGAATCACCATGCACCACTTTGTACAAAAAGAATTATGTCAAACCCACCACTATGGTTAACTAAAGAAACAAAACAACTCATGGCCTTAGAAGTAAGAAACCGTAGCCAGACTGGCTTAAGAAAACAAACCACAGAGCACCTAACAATATATCAGACACCTTAGAAATCTTACTAAAGAAAAGATGTAATTAGACAAGCAATCCTACTACCAACTACTCCAACACAAATATTAGAGGAATCCATAGCACTTGTAGTCCTCCATTAATAAACTCCAGTATCCCAGTCAATGTAACACAGCCTCGTGTGAAACAAACAGACAAATACAACACTGCTTCCCAATTCAATTCCCATTTTATATCCCTTCTAACACTACTTCTCTATAAGTACTTACATTCCTAGCCGCAACTCTCACCACGGAAGTATTACTAACTATGCACTACTTTGCCTAAGTGATTTTCCCTGCTTAATTTCCTAACTAATGTTATGTTCCTCCACATATATAAATTCAACCATATATTTGCCTATATTCAAGTGTTTAAAGTCTTGTTCTATTTGATACTATGCATATACTTTTGTTTTTACATTTTTATCCTGTAAATGTGTTAACACTCATTTTTTGTCAGTTTTGTTTATAATTTTTATTACTTGTGATAATTTGCATATAAGCTTAGACTGGAGCTTTTCTCCCTGGGCCTCCGCTGAAAATGGGCAGTGTCTCAGTCAGACCATTCCATTAAACAAATGTAAAAGAGATAAATAAATAAATAAATTATACAAACTGTTCTTCCTTTAATTAAGGAGAAAGAGAGATGGAATCCCTGGTTCTTCTTGTCCACATTAATTGTATAGCCTTGTGACATACATGCCCTATGAAACATGTGAGTATCTTTTGTATTCCTGATGTGTATATTGTGGGACATTACCTCAGACTGTAGACTTTAATGTACTCATCACACATGGCACTTGTTTGTTAGTTTGAGTATTTCTCTGTATTTGGAATAATAATTTACATATATTATATACAGAGTCTTTGAAATGGAACAAGTCAGTATCTTCTAAATTTTATAGACAAAGATGTTCTTCTTTACCAGGATAATGGAGCATATCACTTATTTCTGTTTTTAAATTGTTTTTATGGTATTTATTGAAAAAATAAACTCAAAAATAAGGTGTCGGGAGAGTACAAGAGAAGAACGAACTTCAAAATCCAAACACTGCCCTCAGAAATAATGCCACAGCACCCTATATAAAAACAGCAAAACAAGTAGTCCAATAAAATTTTTATTCCAAAACTAAGACAAGTTGAGCACTTTCATTCTATTCCACAAAGGACTTCATCAGAACTAAATTAAAATAACAAGCCCAGCCTCTTATATAAACTTTCTAATTAATTGAATATTAAGAATAATAAAATTGAAAAGAGTGAAAAGAACCGGAAAACTAATTAAATTCATCCAAGTGTTTAAAGATACAGTGCCGTAAATATACAATAAATTAATGCATTAAACCCTTAAGCATCATTAGGAATAAAACTCATCACAGTTTATAAAAGTCATCGTGGTTTATAAAAACTTTAAAGTTTAAGGTTTGAAGTTTAGCAGACCTCAGTTTCAAAACACTGTTAGCTCATAGTGACAACTGCCAAAATAGCTCTCCGTATTCAAGTAGATCTTCCCACTGACCTCCTCTAGGGTTTTTGTGAAATTGCTCTAAAACATAACATTTAAACTGGTTATTAACACAGGATCTCAAATATTTAGCTAAAGAATTTTAGTCAATATTATTAGAAATATATATGTGTTCATAAATACGTTTCCTCAGGACTCTTTCTGCTTTACCAATATAAAAAAAGCCACAATCACATACACATATGTACACCACCCCTATACTATTACAGTTAAATTACTGCTGACCTCTAATTTGCCTCTTCCCACTGGTAATATTAATAACATCAGTGTTACCGATTTAAAGGCATTGTTTACATGCACCACATTTATAGGTGCCAGTTTTTACAGTGGTTTGCTTATCAATCAAATTATTTATTTGACTCATAGATCCTTCAAGCTCCTACTTTTTTATATATAAACTTAGGTTGGCTATTAAACTTTGAAGTACCAGGAAGTTTGACCAAAAAATATTCCAATATTTGGAATTAATGCTTTTATTGGGTTTATAGCCCTAGTTTTATTCCAAACAAATAGCAGAGGAAAGGGTATTGTCTGACCTCTGCTCAGAGAGTGAAAAACCAACCCGTACACGTGGGGGCTTTGTTAACATCACTACCACATATAATAGGAAGGTATTTAGAACACCAACCAGAAACTACTTCATTAATAATATTCTTGAGAAGTTGTGTTGGATAACCTCTCTGCAAAAACATATTCTTTAAAATATCACATTCAATGATAAAATCGGTTTCTAGGGAAGTCATATGCAATGCTCAAACTAACTGTCCCTTGACAATACTCCATTTCTGAGAGAACGGATGCTTACTACTAAAGTGTGAAAAGGTATTACTATAGGTAGGTTTACTGTATACCTTAGAGGTAAATCTCATCAAGTCATTGTTCTTGGAAAGGAGAATATCTACGTAATGAAACCCATTCTCAAAAAGTTGATAAGTAAATTTAAGACAAGATGTTGTACGTTGTAAATAGTTAATTAATTCAATGAGCTGGTCATGGGGCCCTAAGCAAAAAATGCTGACATCATCCAAGAACCTATTATAAAGATGGCAAAATTTATAATAAGGGGGAATTAACAAGAGATTTCCTTTCCCATTCAGACACAATTAGCAAAAACAGGGGCACACGATGGGCCCATTGCTACTCTACTGTTCTGTTTAAAAATGTCCCCTTCAAAGAATACAAAATAGTATTTTAAAACTAATTTCATCGCCAGGATTCAGCAAACTTCTGTGCAAGAATAGCGTATTCTTGCACAGAAGGGACTGTTCCCATGTAGCGCAACAGTGTGCCATGCATATTCATTAAGGTACTCTTCCAAGCTCTAAAATGGACATTGTTCTGTGTACAAGCACAGGATGTGTGTCTGAGAGCAGTGGTCTCACAATACATATGCCCCCTGCACTCGAGAATTGCCGAACGGCAATGTAAAATGAATGAAAGTCTCCATGGACACTTTAATGTCTGTGGAGAAAATAACAGACAGCCTACCTCAGACAAACACACATATATGGCAGGATGCACACATTCTGCCATATATGTGCACCATGCACTAGAAAAGAAGCGCAGTCCATTAAAACGGCAGTATGACACACTGCATACCCCTTAAAAATACAAGTTAATGCAAAGCCTGTCATTCTATCAATGTTCTAACTTTCTAAAAGCAATATTTAAAATATATTCCTTTTTTTTATTTTCCTGTGTGCAATAAAGTTTAAGCGTAGTTGAACAGAAGTGCCCATTGCAAAGCTATGCATAGCAGAGTTTAAACATCAAAAGAAGTTAAATGGAAATATACACAATGCTAATAGTGCAAATGGAATAATGTAGTAGTTAGGGCATTTACCTAACATGTAGTCAGTCATGGTTTGAGCCCCAGAGCAGTCCATACATTTTCATATGTGAAACGCGACTAAAATGTATTTTTCATAAATAGGTAGTGAATATTATTATGTATATGCTAACCAGGGTAGTGTAGCAGCCCCAAATGCATAAGTAAGCAGATTTGCATACTGGTAAACAGGGCTTAGCATCTACCCCTTTAAGCAATGGTTATCTTTGGTAAGCGAGGTTGTCCGGTGCTTAGCTTAGCTTAGCTCAGCAGTTTCAAAACTGTCCAATCATGGTAAAGGGCAGGAAAGTAGCCCTATTTAAACCATGCAGGTGGGAATACAGCTCATAACTAGTTGTAGCTCCCCACTGTAGGCACTATGGCTGGTGTAGGTGAATGTGTGCCCTTTCGGGTGCAACCCTGGGGCATTCAGGGATCCTGGGTCATGGTCAGACTCCTCATTAAAGACCATGAAGGGCGACTGCTGCAGGAGCAGTACTAGTGCTCCCAATACAAAGAGGAGGCCTGGGACCAACTTGCCCGAGATCTCACCACTGCCACTGGCATCCCTCGACTGGTGAGCAGGTCCGGCACCTATTTGCTGACTTGAAGCGGAGGAAGAGGGACCTTTTAGACCAGTGGGTCCAAGATGCCTGAGCAGGGAATGCTCCAGCCATGTGTAAGTATTAGTCAAAATAAGTGTTCTCCAAAGTCCAGCTTGTGTATGTGATGGATAGGTATGAATAAATGTTTTCTCTTATCTGGTGTACAGCTGCAGATGAGAGGGCTGTGAACTTGGAAGCCCATGCCAGCAGGCTGCTAAGGCTGCATCGTGAGGCTGGTGAGTAACAATCTAGCTGGTATTATGTAGGGCAAATAAATAAAACATAGTAGAATGTCACCTTGCAGTATTTAAAAATGGGTATGTTTTTTAGTGAATGAAGAAGCCATTAGGAGAGTAATAGTGACATATGGGTTATATATCAATAAAAGTGCAATTACTTGTCAATAAAAGTGAAAACCCCAGACTGGTTGTGTCTAATCTGGTGTTGTATGACTAGAAAGTTTCATGCACCAAGATCTGATATATAAATAGTAATGTTGTGTTAACCACTGTTTTCCACACTGTGCTATGTCAAAAGGTATGTATAGGAATGTATATAAAAAGAATGTTATAATCACAAGGTCAGATTGTACAACCTAGAAAGAATTAGAAAGAAAACTTTCAAGGAAGAGACAGCAGTTTTTCAATAGCTCATTCTGATGAAAAACAAAATTGTTGTGTTTTTACAAGAAACAGCCACAATACGAATCCTGGGAGTGGTAGTAAGCTGTATGCATAATTCAACTGGGATTTTGTGAATATGTGTAGAAACAGTCAGGTAGTGTTAACATAAATTCTCTCCACAGATCTTCCAGGTGAAAGAAGGTATAAAGTAGCTATAAAAACTTATAGTAATACTATGTCCAACACCCACAGTCCAACCCCAAGGCTGCAAATTACAGCAAGATAAGTACATACACCAAGTGGTCTCCCCCAAGAAATGTTCAAAAATGTCATACTGTCACAGCTACTGGTCCCTGCTACCAACAACCAGTGTGACTCGATAGAAATAAAGGCAGAGTATGTCAGTAGCACACACACACACACACACACACACACACACACACACACACACACACACACACACACACACACACACACACAGTATGAGTGCACATATAACCCTTACTATGTGAATATGGGTAGAAACAGTCATGTAGCATTAACAAACATTCCGTCCACAGGTTTTCCAGGAAAGAGAAAGTATAAAGTAGCTATAAGAAGGCTATAATTATACTGTGCACAAATATACCACTGCCCAACCCAAGGCTATAGTTGTTGTAATAATACCTGTAGAGTAATGAGTAGAGCAATGATCATTAAAGCTGTGACCACTGCAAGAATCTACATTTTTTAACTGGCATTTCTTTCTCTCCCCCACCTTATCTTCACCAATAATCTAAACACATAAATAACTGGGTAAGTTTTCCACCAAACCTACTGTTGGGACATGTGTCCTGTTGTTCTACAAATGTTGAAATGTATTCCAATTAATGTTCCCTGTTCAGATACTATCATTGGTGGCCTGTTGCTATCAGTGTAATCTGCATGCTGTAATGCCCAATGTGGTTCCATATATGCATGTGTTCTGTTTGCTATGCAAATGTTCCAAATCTGTTGTTTAGGGTTAATGGGAATATTCATGCATGCTGCTATAACTAATCCTGGACTTTGCTTACCATTACTAACCAACATATGTTCTAAAACTGCAACACCATAGGATGTCTAGGAAGGCCGATCCCGGTGGATCTGCCTCTCCCGCCTCATCTGGCCATGGCACCGGGCCCTAGCACATCTGGGACCCACCCCAGGACCTCCTCATCTGCTGGTTCTGCACCATCTTCAGGTGGAACTGCCTCAGGGGATGGGAATCATCCCCTCAGGGTATGGGCGTGGACAGGATCCTGTCACCCAAAGCCAGGTCCAGGTCTGATGCATAGCAAGCTCCACAAGGAATTGGGAATTTGCTACACCAGCTTGAGGGCCACATGGCATAATTAGAGGGTCATCCTGCCCCTTCTTCTCAGCACCCAGCACAGCCAACTTTGGGGTTGTGAAGGTGCAGTGGTGACTGCCCATGGGTGGGGACCTCAGTCCCACTGTATCCATTTGGAGGCTCGTGAGCTTCCGATTACCAAACACCCCTCCCTGTCCAAGGTGTTAACCCCCACATGTGTCATATATTGCCCCTGTATGCTGTCTTGTCTATCTTGTCTGACTTCCTACCCAGCCTACCTCCCTAAATATACCTACTATCCTTCCCCAACATCCCACTCTCACCTAAAAAAAAAAAAAAAAAAAGGGCAATCTATTCCCCCTCAAAAAATGTCGCCTCATACATAGCTGTTCATTTTGGACACATATGTCCACTGGACACATGTAATCCTGTTTAATTGGCTTCACAGCACATTATTGTTGCCCTCACCCCTCTCTCTCAGTGGTTTGAGTGTCCAAAATTTACCTCCAAATTCAGTATATATGCACAGCTGTTGCTGTAGAAGAAATGGACAGCTATGGACCTTCCCTACACCCATCCAGCACATCCCTAGATATCTTTCATATTGTTTTACCCTCTTCATGCCCCATTTATCACCATTTTCCTATCACCCCTTTTTTCTTTTCTTTTAAAGAAATTAGTATGGAGGTAAGTGGGAGTCAGCAGTAGTAAGCAGGACTGAGCCTGTTTGAGTGGTGCTAAGCGATGCCTACACAGATTAAGCACTTTTAAGGCTACCCATCTGTCAGCATAGTTAACCGGAAGTTAGCTTTGCTTACCACCATGCAAATCCAAGCAAACCTGCTTATAACTGCTTAAAAGTGCCTTAATGACTCTGTATCCAACAGCCCTTGTTCTGCCCAACAACAAAATAATCAGCCCTTGCAAGACTTGAACCCAGGACCCTGCCTACCATAGCCAAAGCAATTTACTGCTAAGCTGTCTTAGCTGTAGATATATCTGATGTTTTTTCAAATATCATGCAGCACAGTCATTCAACAGTAAGGAAAAGGTTTGTTAACATTAGATGTGCTTTACATAGATATAAATGTATATGTGTATGGAGATGCATACACACACACACGTATATATGTGTATATATATATATATATATATATATATATATATATATTATATATAAACATTAATACGTAATATATGTAGAGATATACATATAAAATATACACACATATGACATAAATATATATAGAAAATTAAATCTATACATACAATACATATATATAAATATCTCAGTATGTACGTAAAACAAATGTTATCAATATCAATATATATAAATATATACAAATATCTGTATCTATATATATATATATATATATATATATATATATATATATATATATATATATATATATATATATATATCTAGAGGAGTGGCCTTAGGTCAACTGGTGCCCTAGGCAAAAGGGCTCTGCAGCACCCCCCCACC
>NC_056725.1:838289678-838527178 GCF_019279795.1 Protopterus annectens | reverse complement strand
GCATGTCCTCCCCGTGGTTGTGTGGGTGGGTGTTTGAAAGACATGCGTAAATGGGCGTGCCTTCATTGAAGGTTGAACATTGAGCTGGCACCTCGGCGTTCGTGAAATTCTACTGCCAATCATTAGCGGACCGGAGTTCTGCTGTGGCGACCCCTAACCAGGAAAAGCCGAAAAACAAACAACAACAACAACTGGCTGACATATTGAGTGCAAACTGTATTGCTCTCTCCCTCCTCAAAGGACCAATCACAATACCAGTATCCTGCCAGGTACCCAGTATTACCTCTGCACAGGTTAAAACACCACTGTCCAAGGCCAAGAATACAGCTTCTATTGGACCTGACAATATCCCTGGCTGTGTTCTACATGAACTACAGAGTGACCTGGCACCTCACCTGTCTGCCCTGGCAAGCACAGCCTCACCTCAGGCTTTGTCCCTACTGAATTGTGCACTGCTGCAGTCACCCCTCTCCACAAATGAGGTGAGACTACAGACCCTGAAAATACCATCCCAACTGCCTGACAAGTCTGTTATGCAAAGATATGGAATGTATCATCATGCACCTAATAAACAGGGATATGGGAATCTGCAGACTCAGGCTCCCACACAGTTTACTTTTGTGAAGGGTAGGTCATACCTGCTCAATCAACCTGGTCAACTTCTTGCTGTGGATGAAGGCAAGGTGGCACATACAGCCTACCTTGATTGGGCCAAAGCCTTTGATAACATTCCTCACTGAGGAATCATGCAAAAACTCACTAAGCTAGGCATCAACCCCTATATCCCTAGGTGGGTTGCAAACTAGGTCACAGATAGGACTCACACTGTGGAAATAGTTGACTCCAAGTCAGACTGCTGAGCAGTCATAAGTGGAGTCTCATAGGGTTCTGTCCTGGGTTCTTTCATGTTTGGTATCAACTTCTCTGAAGTCCATGCCAACATGAAGGGGCTCTGGCTGACAAGGTTTGCAGACATTTGCAAGTTAGGAGCTATTATTAACTACCCAAATGATGTTGGCATCCCACTGAAAGGCCTCACTGAGACAAATGACCGGTGTCAGAGCCATGGCCTTGAGCTCAATGTCAGAAAATGTGTTGTCATCCCCTGGATGGAAAACCCTGTTCCCATGATTTACCACATCGATGGTCATCCCCTGAACCAAGAAGGTGTTAGAAAAGATCTGGGTAGACAGGTTGACAGCAATGTCTTTTGACCACCACATTGCCACTATGGTCACAAAGTCCTTCTATGTGGCACATCTCAGTGCTACTGCATTAGCATCCAGGAAGGAAGAGGTCATTGTCCCCCCTCTACTCTTCTTGACAGAGTGACACAGTTTGTGTCAGCATACATATTCTGATGGATGTAAGGTAGATAAATGAAATGTATGTCCTCATTTTCTGAAAACAATCATATCATTACAGTGATTTACTAGAGAAATGATAATAATCTGTAAAGTAGACTAGAAATTTGAGCAATAAACCTGGACAACCTGAAACAATCCAGCCAGTTGACAGGTATGCTCAAAACCACATTCTGAAATGAATCTGGAACAAGGCTGACAAAGTGGTGGGTGGAAGCCATGAAAATGGGGATGTATCTGAAGTAGTGGCATAGGTAAGCTAACACAGTTGCTGTAGTAACACCCTCCTGTGTGTTCTAACATATATTTACTGAAATAACATAAGTACTTGAATTAGGACATCTGCTATGGGTAATTACACGTGTATTTGGAAATATATCAGGCACTACAGGGATGTAACAGCAGTGACAAACATACACCAGTGTGAAAGTTCACACCCACAACCAACATCACCACAGTCACATACCATTACGTCAAGTGAAAAGTAGAGTATATGGACTGTGTGAACAAATACATCATTGCTTGCCACCCACACACTAGCCCTACATATAGAGTCCCAATTGTCAGTGTAGTCTGAATCCTGACCTGGGTACAGGACATGTCTCAGTCTGCCCCTACAAACACATACAGCCAATAGATCAGCGGAAACTGGAGCAGCATGCACAGTCAGATAAGGAAGGAGCCACAACACTTACATCCAATCCCCTCCATACACAGCCTAAATAACATGTACACATGACGTGTATACAATCATGACAAACTGTTAACAATGGCCAGGCATACACAGACCTCTCACATGTACAGTTCACCTCAGAATGTACAGGTACAGGACTCATATCTAAAGTCTCTTTCCCTGACATGTCTGTGGGTGTACTACATCACTGGGATGGTAGCAGGAATGAAGTCAATAAATAATGATAATAAATATGTCTGCACCTGACTCACATCTGCACAAAGCCTGACATCATTTGGGGACAGAGGCACAAACACAGGGGTAGATTGGACATACTACTGTCATACCTTGAGACAGCTGCAGATGTCATTGGGTTTGTTGTAACATCCTTTATGAGGAATATGACATTGGTAATACCAATAGATGTGAGTATTTACTGGCTGCATTCCCCAGAGTCCACAACTGATTTACTAAGGACACCAACTGTCTGGGGAACAGATAAAACATAACAGGCAGACATGTGGCCAGTCTGTGGACAGAGTGCCAGTGGAGAGGTATGTCAGAGACATATCATTGAGTCGTGAAGTAACTCGCTAAATACATGTCCACACAAACTCTGTCAATTTATCAATCCACCATGTGTATAACAGCACTGATGACATAGAATCTGTTCACAAATCTGGGAACATGTCCACCATGTTGTTTAGCTGTCTCCACATGTCCTGTCCTGTGATGTTTTGCCACCTACTGTATGTGAATCTGTAAGCCACCACCTCTGTAATGTCCCTCACACAGGCAAGGAAAAGGGGCAATGTCCCATATGTCGGAACTAGCAGCAATGTCGAGGCCCACAGCACAATACAATTTGGGCACCTACATAGTGGTATGGCCATAGCAATACCGGACATCTGCATGTCTGTACAGAGGACAGACAGAAAGCAGATAGCCAACATGTTATGTATTAGGATGAATGTTTTGAAAGACAGATGTCTGAAATTGAAAGGTATGCCATTACTACATGACGGCAGTCCTCAATGACATGTCCAAAAAACATAGTAGTCTACACTTAATATCAACATATCAGATCAATATCCAATAGAAGATGCATAAAAACATATAGCTCAAACACCAAGAACAAGATAGCAGTACTCAGAGTCCAGCTTTGCATGCAGGGTTGTCTGGTTCCAGTACTACAATCTGCAATCTACTCTTACTTGGAAAAGCACTATTAAAAGTATTAACGTAATGATACAATATGTGTTAAGCTATATTTGTCAACCAGTGCACAGTAGCTGGTGTAACATGCAAGTCTGACTGCATATAACCTGGGATACTACCTGTGTATGAAATAAATACAAATAGAAAAGATTGTGGTACTACCCAGGTATACTCAGGTGTCCCATACAATATACTCACACCCCTTGCTACTGTAATGACAGCACATAGAAGCATGTTATGTACATGGAATTAAATACACTTATTAAAGATGTTATTACCCTGCTATTTTATCAGACTGGAATGTGATCAGTGGTTACCAGGTCTACGCTATGCTTAGCAGGTTTAAGCATTGCTTAAATGTAAATGCTAAGCAGATTTGCGCACTGGTAAGTGAAGCCTACACGATGTAAGCGCCTATTCGTTTAACTGTACATTAGCACTGCTTACCGTCACACATACCCGCACAAACACACTTAAAGCTGCTCAAAACTGCCTTAACCACTCTGTATCCAACAGTCCTTGTTCTGCCTAACAGTAAAATAAACAGCCCTTGCACTCAGGACACTGCACACCATAGTCAAAGCAATTTACCAGTAATCCACCTCAGCTGTATGGTTTTAGGATGTTTTCTCAAGCATACACTTCTTTACAGCTAGTTTAAAATAGGGAAGAGACACTGTGCAATTAGGAAGGATTGGTATCTATAAATATATATATATATATATATATATATATATATATCTGAATAGAAATATACAAAGAGAGAGAGAGATATGTTGGGTGGGAGATCCATATATGTGTACAACAATATATAGATATATTACCAATAAATACTGAGGTGTATACATATATATATATATATATATATATATATATATATATATATATATATATATGGGTCTAGGACACATGCTCGACTAGCAAATGTCCGAATCACAAAACATCGAACACACATGCACGACAGCGCTTAACATCGAAAAGCGCTTCCGTTTATGTGTCGTTCAAAAAACAAAAATCTACATTTCTGCAGGGGGTTTTGCCCCCCTGCACCCTCCACACCCGCCTACTTTATTATTCTCACTCCAAGATCACACTACAATGGGGAAAAGGGAAACAGCACACATACACGGAAGCGCTTGTCGATGTTAAGCGCTTTTGTGTATGTGTGTTCACTGTTTTGTGATTTGAACATATGCTAGTCCAGCATGTGTCCAGATCCCAGATATATATATATATATATATATATATATATATATATATATATATATATATATATATATATATATATATATATATATATAATCTATATATATTTACACACACACACACACACACACACACACACGTATAAATATATATATATATATATATATATATTATATATATATATATATATATATATATATATATATATATATATATATATATATATATATATATATATATATATATATATATATATATATATATATATATATATATATATATATATATATAGATATATATATATATATATATATATATATATATATATATATATATATACTATATATATATTTATACATAGACACATACATACCCACACACACATATCTTTTCTGAGGGATATGAAGTCTGAAAAACAAATGGATGTTACCATTTACATAATGCTATCACCAGAGTATGCTACTGATTTGCCATGGGCAACACCTGTCTGGTGGAACAGTCCATACATAACAGGCTAACCTGTGGCCATTATGTGGATGACCTAACAGTTGAGAGCTATGCAGAGACAGAACTTTGTCAGACTGAAACCCATGCAGAAGTAGCACGTGCAGACAAATCCTGTTAAACTAGTAGTATTCCAAACCTATAACAGCAATACTCACATTCTGCCCCTAAGTCTTGAACCTTCTCCAACATTTAGTTGATTTATCTCCACAAGTCTTGTTGTAAGAGGTAGTAGCTCACACAACTTCAGGATGTCTTCTTCTCAAGTAAGGGAAAGGGCCATCGCCCACATGGAGTACTCAATTATAGGAGTGTGTTGCCATGACATTGGCTATTGGAAGAAATACACAGCTGCTTTGCATGCAGTTAGCAAGTGGGGCACACCAATTGGTGCACAGGCCATCACCTGGTCATGAGCCTCACCTACAAAAGCCATGCTGCCACCTATTCAAACCAGCTCTATCCCTGTAGTGCACAGAGACAGAGAGAGAGAAAGAGAGAGAGAGAACAAATAAAACATAAAATGGAAAAGAGAAGAAAGAAAAAAAGGTACGTGGAACATGTAAAGTAATTGAATGTAGTACTTGGTCTGTAATAATGGGAAATATGATTTTCAGGAATATATGTTCCAACAGGACTTGCTGTACTAATGTCCTGCTAACCAGCTGGTATGGCCATAGCATCTGGCCCTCTCTGCAGTGGGAGAGATCACAGACATATCTTTCAATTGTACGTATCTTCACAGAATGTCCACATTTTACCATCATATTTTTTGTCTGTCCCTCCTGAAATCTGTACTTTTCTGGCAAATAGCTGAGGATTGAAGTCATCAAGTAATGACAAACGCTTGATTTTAAGACTCCACATCCTTAAGAATATTCACTGTAATGCTAAATGTATCATTCTACGAACATCCTATGTTTGTAACAGGAATATTTCAAGTCTGTCCCTATTTATTCCCCCAACATTTTAGGCATTGTCCAGATGTGATGCTCTGAGAGGTTGTGAAGTGGGATCACAGCTCAGGATCCTTACTCACCTGGGAAAGGACAGCTCATATATGACAACCACAGAGGTGTCTGTCAAACAGTTGTGACTGTGCCACTGCTAGGCCAGTTAATGGGATGTTTTTCATATCCATGTTATCTGTGATTATGAGTATGACACGTTTGCCTTGTAAAGCTAAAACACCTATAGAGGGCATGTGCATAGTAAAGTACTGTTGCAGACATGTGTGTTGAACTGCATGTGATATATTGAATTAATAGCATTCAACTGTACAGTGTTCTGCTGGACAATAAGCACATTTGTGACTGATACCTGTAGTCACATGCACATATACATGTGTTATGTCAGCCAAACCATTGGCAGGTCTGTGAGCAATGACATTGTAACATAATAACCTACTTATGACTGTTGGACATCTTCCAGGTTATCACAGTGATGTCAAACCCTACTGTGCAATCAATGTACTAATGTATGGTGCAGCTATATTAATACAGTATCAATACTGATGTCCCTTTTGACACCCTTTTATGTGTGCCATTGTCCAGATGTACTGCTGTAACAGGTTGAGAAGTATGACTGAGCAGCAAGACTGTAAATTCAGTGTGCCATACTAACATACAGCAGAAATGTATACCAGGTATCCCCTGAGCATATGTATGTATGCATATGTTCAGCTGGAAGGCACAAAACTAATCACATGGGTTTCAAACAGTCAGGTACACAGGTTGCGCATGTTGCACATGTGTGTAATATCAGTGTCAGTGCATACAACAGACATAAATGTGTACAACTATTGGTTGTTGCATTGCCCTGACACTGATATGGGTACTAGAGTAGGCATGATTATCAGGTATTAATCAGAGAAGTGTCCACCTGTGTTATGACCCTCTGTCCATGCCTACCACTACCAGCTATATCAACACCTATATACAGTGGCTATCACAAATGTACACACCCCTGTTGGAATGCCAAGTTTGTGTGCTGTATGACAATCAGACCACAGAAAATAATTTCATAATGTTTCTCATCTTGAATGTGACCCCTAACCTGTACAATTCCATTGAAATACAATCAAAGGTGTTTCTAGGAAGGTGAGCAATTATTGCCAAGTGAAGATGTGCCATGATGTTAGAGTCCAGACCAAGACAGATGAATGCTGTAACCATCTCAAGAGGTGAATACACAACATATCAATTTAAGGGTGTGCACACTCATTCAGCTGGCTTATTGTACTGAGTATTATTTCCATATGTTTTCACAGACCAGATTGTTATGTTTTCAAATGAATTGTACAGGCTATAGGTCACACTACAGGTGGGAATTGTTATGAATTGAGTTATTGTAGTGTCATGTTCCAATTGCACAAATACCAGGGAGTGTAACAGGGGTGTGTACCCTTCATATCCACTGTAGCTATATGGACACAAAAGTATCTGATCTGTATATCCAGCCTTCACCAAGGTAGAGTAATCCTCTTTGGTAGACAGCAGCAATACACAAACCACATAATAGGTTGCTACATTGGCTGTACAGGGACACATAGGTGAAGGCAACAACTTGGAAGCAAGTCCACCTATATCTGAGCAAGCATGTAAGTTCACAGGTGATTTCCTGTAAGGCTGACTATGACTATAAACCAGACATATCCACACCACCAAGGACAATTGCAACTGTGTCTCCACATATGTTGTAAGTCTCAGAGGAAACACAATTCACCCTGCACTGGGGGTAAAGAACACCTCATACACACATGTCATGGATATAGGCAACCTGCATCACACAGGTTAGGTGGGAACATCACCACCCTGTCCATCCCAGTTGTACAGTGGGATATGCACATCAACCACACTCCTCTCCTCAGCAATGGTGAACATGTACATATTGCCTACTGATGGCAACAACAGCATACCTCCATGGGGCATAATAACATCACTGTCTGCTTCCTACATGAACTCAGACATGTGCTCACAGCTCCATCACACACCACAGTCAAACACAGACCTGCCACACCATCCACATGGAAGATGCCCACTGTCAACCCTCTACACAGAAATGAATGGAGAATAGAGGATTATGCAATCAAGTGTCCAACATTCGGGGGAATAAGATAGCTCAGGGACAGGAGTGTAATGCAAGCTGCTATAGCCATGACAGCTTGGAGGATTATAGTGTAGTGTGGATTATTTGCAAGTAATATCCACTGTTGATGTACTTTTTGACAACCGTATGAGGTCCTGTGACCTTTTTCCTGTTTATGTTTTCTAGGTAACATGCAAAGTGCTCGCCTACCAGCATTCTCTGTTGGGGAAACTGACATCATCACCCAATATGTGACTGGACATTATGCCCTGTCATGTGGGTGGAGAGCAGAATATATGCAGGAGAGGACTGCCCTGTGGAACAGTGTAGTCCACAAGGTAAATGATGCCGGCCTGCACAGCAGAACTTATGTGCATGTGCAGCATTGGGCCACTGACCTCATCCACCATGCCCATCAATGGACTGCTGTTGTAGCGAGGGACCGGCTAGCCACAGGTGGGGGCCCAGCCATCCAGCCTCCACTAACACCCACCGAGGAGCTCCTCACCAAACTTGGGGTGCACGCCCAATGCACAAGCCATGAAGTTGAGGGGAAGCATTGTGGAGGTGTGTTGCACACACACAATGGATGAGGAGTGTGCAGGTAAGGGCCCAATGAGGATTAGTGCACTAATGTATCAGACATACATGTATCTGTATTGCATCTATATGCATGTGTCAGGTCCGATTGCAGTTGTGGATGGGGTTTTCTAATGCACAGAGTTGCACATCTATGGTGAGGACAGAACATTGTGTATTACTGCAGTTAGTACTGTAGATGTGCAGACATGCTGCATCTATCCTATACCAAGGCCACATGTGAGTCTGCTAGCAATAACTCCCTCTCACAACTACCTAGGACCCTCTGGTCTGCATATGGGACAGCAGCCTGAAGCTGGTGATTATGACATTGTTTTGCTGTTGCCTGGCAATACCCCAGGCATGTGAAGCACATGCAATTTACCATGCCCACAAACATCAGTAATAGCTATATTGCTTTATGTAATAGGTATATTGCTTTTTGTGCATGTTCAATTGTGCTGGGGTTACCTGTACTGCATCACAGTGGTCACCACTGGGGCCTATCTGAAGTGAATTCAACATTGCTGTAGCATACCTTACAACTTGTCAGTGCCAAAATGTCTGGACAGAGGCCAGCAAAATGGGCTGGACAAACGGCCTAAGGCAGGGACATGTGTTTCACATTAGTGGTATAAAGTGGATATAAATTGTGTACACACCCCTGTTAAGATGTAAAGTGTTCCTGTTACATACTAATTAGGACCACAATATGTCAGTCCACACCTCTTCCAGCCTTTAATGTGACCCATAACATGAACAGTTCACTTGTAAAACCAAGCATCTGGACTCATGTATTGCACCTACAAGGCTGGCCACATGTGAGGGTGGCAGACGTCGTATCAGCATGATGTTTCAGTCAGGTATGATACCTCATGCTGCTATATGCATCAGTATACTGACTGTGGCCTACTTGGCTATAATATCACATACATGGGCATTGTTAAGGCACAAAGACCACTTCCAACCACGTATATGTTGCAAACACATGGATATTCCAGACACATCTGTACAGAGAACTTTACAATGGTTTAACCTACTGCATGTGAGGCAAATGCTGTTGCCACACTATATAAAGTAATGGCAGTGGGTGGTAGTCACCAGCCGTGTATGGTATACACATCAAAAGCTACACAACATATGACCCTCACACACACACACAAAACAGTTGCCAGCATTAGGATTAAAACTCATGCCTATCTAGGTATTCCTACTATATTTCTACACAGTTTTCAGATGCACTACAGAGCTTATACAGTTACACCTATTCCAAAGGCACTTCTAAGGTGGATGACATCAACAGGACTACTAAATTGGAGTGAAGGGAAGTGTAAAGGGTAGTAAACAGGTCAAAAATAGTATAAGACAGGCAGTACATGATTCATACACACTTACCAGTATTGGGATTAGAACTCCTGCCTATCTAGGTATGTCTACTATAGTGTTACGCAGTTACTGCACATGCTACAGAGCTTACTGAACTTTCACATGGCCAAAGTTGCCTATTAACTGCACAGCTGTGGTAAAGTATTAAAGATGGCAGACAGTCTGCCTTCTGTTCCACCCGTACATCATGCTAGTTCTTTCTGTCTTGCACTTCAACTGGCATTATGACTTGGCACTTCACCAGGTTATTGTATCAAGAAGTGTGGCACACCTGGGAGCCATCATCAGTACTCGTTTATCACAGATGTAGCCCCAGTTCTTACTACTTATGTCCACCCCTCCTGGCATGTTTGAAGGGCAGTTATCTGTGCTTTCACCCATTAACCTAGTGCAATTGTCCATTCTGAGGCACTGTTGCAACTGCCTCATGTACACAGACAACCCTCCCCTCTAAACACCAAACACTCAGACCTGTGAGGGTTTCCCATATATCACCCAATATGGACAAATGCACTCTCCAGCAAAGACTGGACTAGCAGGTCAAGAGGATAAGATCAACACCTGCACCACACCATTTGGAACATGTAGCTCACAATGACACCCACTTTGACAGCCATGACATACAGTGAAAAGCCACACACCCACCTTCCCAGAGGCACTCAATGGACATTTACCCAAACAGCACAGACCAGCAAGACAGACACCCACTCAGACACTGTGACATGGCACATGCCAAGGTGCACATATTAAACCTACACAGTGTGCCCCTCAACCTAAGCTCCTAAGGCTAACCACCTTGCACAATACAGTGATCATGGGTAACTTATTACTGAGGCACACACATATCCCACTCACTAAATTGAATATGGAGCAGGTAACAGCCAAATATCTATCACATGCCAGCATCCATCACATGACACAGCCAGTCATGGCACTCCACAACAACTACGAGTATCATTCTGTATCCATGTGGGTGTGAATGAGTTGGGAAACACCTCCCTGGACTACAAGACAAGAGACATGGTTGAACTCTCTGATTATGCGGTCCAGGGAGGTGTGACAGTAGCTCTGAGCAGTGTACCACTGTCACACAGAATGATGTTGCGGTACTATCAACAGATAATTGACTGTAACATTGGCTTACATGTTATGTGTCATTCTCAGGGGATCCAGTACCTTTGTTGCTCGGGATAACATGAATGACAGAACCCAATGACTTGCCACAGATGTCCTGCATCTGTCACTACTGGGTTTCCAGGTACTGGCTATGTGTTTTGCCACCCCTATGATGCCTTATTAGGCAGTGTTCCTAATGTTATTACCACCATAACAGCTAGACATGTATGCAATCTGAAGGTCATGCTGCTCAACAGTAGACATCTAACTGTCAGGATGCAGTCACTCAAAGCACTCGTTGGGGTGGAGGACACGTCTGCTGTAATGGAGAGATGGTTCACAACAGCAGACAGCAGACCTGCATTATCAGGCTATGATGCATTCCACACCTGCTTCACATGTATGTAATTTATATTCCATAACATGGACAGTGTCTGGGTTGCGCACATGTCCCACATGCATGTTCTTTGAAGTGTGGAAGTGTGCTTGGGGTCTCTGGGGCATGTTGTGTGGATAGATTGGTATCTTCAGAAGCATCATTCCTGACCTCGTTTGTTGAGCCCTGGCTATGTAACTGAGGTAGTGATTGCAGCTACATAGACAGTATAATACAGGGATTCATTGGAGTTATTGGTGTCTGTCCATACAGGGCATGTGTATAAGGCATGGTATTCCTTTTGTGGGTACGTTTGCAGACTCTACAGTTGTTCCAGGTGTCCAGTGGGGAACATGGCAAAAGGGCTACTGTACACATTGATTGGGATAATGAGGGGATGGAACAGGGTGCCATGTCCTTTTACTTGCTGGATAACACACACCCAGTCAGGAGATGTAACACATTAAAGTACTTTCTGATGTCAGTGGCACTGTTGTGGTCAACAGGCATGTAGTCCACTACAATCACACCGTGGGTACTATCTGTGAGGCAATTTTCAGGAGAACTACTATAAAGTGGTTGCTGCCTAGCCAAGTGTGTTTGTGTATGATTCCTGGGTGGAGAGTGGTTTCTGAGTATTAGAAGGGTTGCCTATATTGTTAACTAATCCATACTGTCACATAGTCATTGCACATGGCACTACACATTTAGGTGTGAATTGTCCACACCATCCTCTATGGCATTTGACAACTGTTGGCCTTGCAATGTGGACATTGGGACATACTTCAATATAATAATTTAGCAAACCCCCCATGGATCTTGTTATTACACAATGACCCCCACAGGATACTGATGACAGACACACACACACACACACACACACACACACACACACACACACACACACACACACACACACACACTTGCCAGTACTGAGTTTTGAACCCCTACCTAGCTATGTATTGTTACTACAGTGTTAAGCATTTATTGCACGTGCCACGGAGCTTATAGAATGAACGTTGTTCCAAGGTACTTATAAGGTGAGGAACATCACCAGCCCTTGTAAATACTGGCATTGGGTGATGTAGTGGGTGAGAGATTTCACAAAATATTTTACCCTACGCACATTTACATTTGCCAGGAGTAAAGTTCAAACCTCTATATAACTATGTTTTCAGACCATTATGTTATGCATTTACCACATGCACTACTTACCTTACATGGTTTAGGGTTGCCAACAGGTACTTCTAAGGTGAATGATATCTGCAGGACTGCTAAAGTCAGGCACTGAGAAGTGTACTGGGTGTAAATGGGGCCAAAAGTTTTAAGGTACAGACATATATATGTAGATATATGTACACACACACACACACACACACACACACACACACACACACACACACACACACACACACACACACACACACACACACACACACACACACACACACACACACACACACACACACACACACACACACACACACGCACACACACAAACACTTGCCAGGAATGAGATTCAAACCCCTACCTATATATTTATTGCTACTACATTGTTCCACATTTATCACATGTGCCACAGAGATTATAGGTCAAGCATTGTCCAAACATACCTCTAAGGTGAGTGACATCAGCAGCAGTGCTGAATGAGGGGTAAGGGAAGTGTAGTAAGTATGAATGGCCACAAAATCAAATCTTAACAAAGACACACATACTCTCTCATATAAACACACTCGTCTCCATAGTTGCCTGGACCAGGATTAGAACTCCTACCTAACTAGTTTGCTATACTATAGTATTACAGTTATCGCAAGTGCCACTGTGCTTATATGTTGGAAAGCTGTCCAAAGGTATCTTTGAAGGTGACTGACATCAGCAGCAGTGCTAAAGGAGGTGTAAGGGAAGTATAGTAGATGTGAATGACCACAAAATCAGGTCTCTACAAAGACACACACTCTATCACACAAGCACACACATTTTCGTAGTTGCCAGGACCAGGATTAGAACTCTTACCTAACTAGTTTGCTGCACTATAGTATTATGCAGTTATCATAAGCACCACAGAGCTTATATATTGGAGAGTTGTCCAAAGGTATCTTTGAAGGTGAGTGACATCAGCAGCAGTGCTAAAGGAGGGGTAAGGGAAGTGTAGTAAGTGTGAATGACCACAAAACCAGGTCTCTAGAATGACACACACACTTGCTCACACTAACATTTTCATAGTTGCCAGGACCAGGAGTAGAACTCTTACCTAACTAGTTTGCTACACTATTACACAGTTATCGCAAGCACCACAGAGCTTATACATTAGAGAGCTGTCTAAAGCTATCTTTAAAGGTGTGTGACATCAGCAGCAGTGTTAAAAGAGGGGTAAGGGAAGTTTAGTGAGTGTAAATGGCCTCAACGACATTCAGCTAGAAACACACACACACACACACACACACACACACACACACACACACACACACACACACACACACACACACACACACACACACACACTCACACACAACTTTACGTTTGACAGGACTGAGGTTACAATTGTTACACGTATACTTATTTGTACTGTAGTGTTTACACAGTTATCACAAGCACCACTGAGACTATAGGGCTGAGAGCTAACCAAAGGAATTTCTACAGTGAATTATATCAGCACATCATGTGATATAGGCCATTGGGGTGTGTATTTAGTTGGAAAGGCCTCATAATGGGATTCTCTCTGTCACTGTCTATTTCTCTTCCCCACGTCTCTGTGTGTGTATGTTTGACATATTATATTATGTTGGACCTAGATATGTGTGAGGATTCCTATTCAATGTGTGTGTGTGAAGTATCAATGGTGTACAATTTGGTGTGTGTGCACAGACATCTGCAAATAACCAATATCTGTAGTCCACTGTGTTGTCAGACATGGGCGTCATTTCTCTACGTGTAGGAGCATGCAAAGTATGACCTTCTATACTGAGTGTGTGAATCCATTCCAGGGAGGGTTGGACTCCAGTTCAGGGTTTTGTGTGCTACAGCTACACCTAGCAAACTGTTTCTGGACGATATCTGTAGATAGGTTGCCAATATGGAGACACAATGGGTGTAACATATGGGGGATACAGTAACTATTGCTGTCTGTGCTGCTTGTGCAACATGGCTGGTTGTAGTATAGATTTTCTGACATATGTACTGTTTTACCCTGTGATGTATCATGTCATCAACTACTGACAGTTAGCATTCTTTGCTCACAGTTATTCACCAGGGAAATACAAGATGAATGAAGCTGAGACCAATATTCTGAGACATATGGACTGCACATTCTGGCACACTCCTGCCATTGTGGAGGGGTAGCTTCAGACAATAGACTGCTGGTTCTGTGTAAATGGTCCAGCACCTTGTTAGTATGCTGGCTGGGGATCCCCTCCTTGTGCTTTTCTCAATTTCACTGAATGGCCATATCCTGCTGGGGCCATACCTCTCAGCTGTACAGATACACCCAGGTTATCCAGAGGCAGGACTCATATATATGGTCAGTTTACCTTCACAATGTGGTTTGCAAGCAGTTTTGTGGCTATTCATTCATGGGTTTGCAGTCAGGGGTAGTATGGGTGGACATTAGAGTTTCAGACTTCACACACTCCATGACATCCATGCTTCTACACCCCCCCCGTTATTCTCTCCTCCTCCTCCTGACATTATGTAAGCAATATCTCAGAGGTATCCCTATAGTTGGGCCTTTATCCCAGTAGTATTTATGGCCTGGTCCACAGCCCTTGCAGTAGGACATGGGGAAGCATGCTACTGGCATTTGTCAACATGGCCTTGCATTTGTTTTCTGTTTATTGTTTTAGGTTGTTAGTTAGTACCCCCTGACATTCCATACATTGGTACTATGGGTAAGGCATGGAGCTTTGCCAGAGGACTGTAGGCCATTTGAGAGTGCTACAGGCCATCTGTAACAGGTCAGTGCATTCTGTCAGTAATACGTTCCCAGGCTGCAAGCCAGTGGATTACCCTGGAGTGACAGTGATGAGTGGTGCTCCTGTCAAGTCCTTCCTGTTCATACAGATCCACGGGTCTGGATGTGGCTGGGTTGCTGCTTACAGTTAGGGACACACCTGCACTGGACACCTATTCAGCATGCAGCATCATGTATGTATTCCCATACAGAGATGGGTTCATGCTGTACTCATTCCCTACAGCAAGGGTATGACCTGTGATAAACCTGTGGCTGATGGTGGGGGTGAGCTGGGTGCATGTGTGATATGGAAGCCACTGGCACCTGACTCACAGATATACCTGGAACATTCCCCTTATGCTGGCTTGTGTGTGGACATGGGCAGCCTGTCATCACTTTATAACTGTACCTTTTGTTATCTGCCAGTGATTGGCCAGACTACCAGTATTCCATTCTAGAGGGACAACTAATGATGCTAACCTCTATATATAATTCCAAACTTGTGTGCATTTGACAGTTATTTTATATGCACTCTGTGTAGACTACTTCCACCTGTGTACTATTTCTATGTATGGGCTCCCATTCATGGTGTTCTAGCTTTCCGTTGGTGACAGATATTGACATCTGGACAGTGAGGTATGTACAACTGCTAACATGGGTGTAGCTGAGAAGCAGTGTGGTTGGCACTGCAGTTGGAACATGGCCCTGTCATCCACTGTACTGTACCTAGGCCACTGGGACACAACCATCCAAGCCCACATGCTGACCACTTCCAGGCAATATTAAACACACAACAAACTTACCACATTGATCCCTGCATATTGCACACATGCAACAATGCAATCTGTGCTCCAGTGATATTACTCCTCAAACTTACATGTTACTGCATTTCTACATGGGATTGTGGGGGGGGGTGCACACTTGCAGACTTTAAACATTTACAGTTACTGTACTGGTATTTTGGTTACTCTGTTGGCTTTCATTTCATATTGTATTGTGATCTATCATGCAGAAAGGAGGCATATCAGTAGAGTACACATGTTAGATCTT
The DNA here is from genome assembly GCF_019279795.1 of Protopterus annectens. Classification (NCBI taxonomy): domain Eukaryota; kingdom Metazoa; phylum Chordata; order Ceratodontiformes; family Protopteridae; genus Protopterus; species Protopterus annectens. The sequence goes on along the minus strand of NC_056725.1, from coordinate 838,510,673 downwards.
AATGGCATAAATTTAATTTTCAGACTTCTTACCCTTCACAACTAAAATGCAACTGCCAGACCTAATGTAGTATGTCTGTGTAGGTCTGGTGGGGGGCTGTTCACCATTGTCATCATTTGGGGGCCTTAGCCCGGCCTTTCTTTATGGTCATCTACACCTGTCCTGCTGGGTGAGGCTGGTAGTGGGCATGTGACTCTCATTGACATCTATGTGTGTGACCTATTGACCCACACAGTTATTTGGGCTATCATGTGTACTGCAGTGGGGGTTGTCACCTTGTGTAGTGCTGCCTAGTATGTTGACACCAGTATTTGTTATGAATTTCCTGCTGTCCCATATAGCTGTCTGCTGCTAGCCCATTCAGCCACCCAGTTCCCTTGCATGCTTGCATCCATATTACACATACTAGTATGAGAACATACTACTCCATTCAGTAATTGATAGGAAGAGTGACTTAACTTGTTGCTGTGCCAGTATTGAGGACGGTGCTGGAGGGCTGACTATGTTGGATGTACATAGTACACTCCCTACACATGGTAAAGCTCAAGTAGTGTCATGTTTGGAATCCCTTTTACTGTATGTGCAATTCAGAGAGAGGTATCAGTCCCTGAGTCCCTACAGTGTCAGTGTGTGTGCTATGCATTGCTTCTTTGCCAAGGCATCAGCATACTGGGCACGCCTCCTTCTGTCTACAGGGGCAGGCTCAGGATGTTCATCCTCCAAGTCCCTCTGTACATGTGTTGGCCTTGGCAATGGTGGGGGCTGTGTGGATCTGCCCCATGATGTTCCTGCTGCAGCTGTTAATGCAAGATCATATTATGTAGCATGGCACATACTATGAACATCTGTGCACATGTAGCTGGAGAGTATTGCAAGGCTCCACTGGATATGTCAAGGCAGCGGAACCGTGACTTGAGCATCCCAAACACATGCTCTACAATGATCCTGGTTTGTGCATGTGCCTCATTATGGTGTTCTCAATCAGGTGTGTGTGTATTTCTGATGGGTGTCATCAGTCACAGCACCAGTACATAGCCAGCATCCCCCACTAGATGGCCATATGGGATGTCCCCCCTGCAAATGCTTGATACAGCTGTGAGCAATGCCAGATGTTGGAGTTGTGATAGCTTCCAGGGCTGTCAGCACACACATTCAGGATAATACCCTGGGCATTGCACATGACCTGGCAGTTGATGGAGGGGAAGCCTTTGCGGTTCATGTAGACCCTACCCTGCTCACTGGGTGGTGCTTTGATGTGGATGTGTGTGCAGTCTATAGCACCAACTACCTCAGGGTATTCTGCTATACAGTGGAAGAGAAGCATACCTTTGGTCAATGCCTCATGGGTGGTGGGAAATATATGTGCTCATTGGCATGTGGTGTCATGGCATCCAGGAACTGGTGGAGTACCCTGGATGCTGATGCCTGTGAGATCCCCATGATATCCCCAGTTGGCCTTTGGAAGGTACCTGTGGCTAGTATTCTTAAGCCTACACATACCTTGGTATCCACTCGGATGGGTTTCCCTCTGTTGGTTCTGTGTGTGAAGCGTGGCCGGCACAGCTCAATGATTTGCTGTAGGGGGTCCCTGTCCATCCTATAGTGCTCCACTATCTCCAGCTCATGTAGCCCCTGGTAGGTTACCCTGGGTCTGTACACTCTTCTCCTCCTCCTCACTGTGGGTTGGTCATCAGCATTCTCCTCCTCACCACCCTCAGTCTCTAGCATATATGTAAAGCAGCAGCAGCCTCTAACATTTTTAGTTAGTTTTGCCAGTTATAAATCCCCCGTCTGTGTACACCGGTGGTGTAGAGTTTATGGGAAAAATCAGTCTGTAGGGTGTTTGCATATTTTATAGTAGTGTGCTGGGCTGCAGCATGTGTATTTGGCTGATTCTGATACATTCCACCTGCTAGCTATAGTAGTTCTCCTTGATTGCTTTCCTACTGCTGTTTCCCCTTCTCAATTCCTCCATATTTATGCCCTGAGGCATGCCGTGCATACCCAGTGCTGAAATGTAAACAATGCTGCTATTTCCTCATTTTTCTTTTTGGTTTAAAACCCGGTGCGTGGCACGCACACATATTTAGGTTATGTACACACTGCTCAGGCACATCTGACACACTCCCTTCCTTAGCTGTGCTTAGCTAAGGGCAAATACGGGCCACAGAACTCCAGTGAGCTTACCGCAAGCATGACACACCCCCTTATAAAGTCATTCAGCTCTTACACTTGCACTGTTGTATTGCTGCACCTACATGGTTAGGTACAAGCTGATACTTTGAAGAAATATGTGATTCAGTATAACTCCTCTCATTTGCATACCCTAGTGTGTAGGTCATTAGTTACTGCACTAACATGGACCCTTTCCCCCTGACAACCAGTGCTCCCTGCTATTGTTTACATTCTGCATGCCATTGACTATAATGGCAAAATGCAGATTTAACTTAAAATTGAGTTTTCCCAATTTTTTTTTTTCGGTACGATCCCATTTGCACTCTGTTGCCCTATGCTTAAACAGCCGAGTTCTGCCAAAAAAAAAAGTTTAATTTTCATAATAATCACTTTTCAATGCCAATGGTCTTATATTTGGCCATTGACATGTCTAATGTACATAATACATGCTTTTCCACAAGCTGTCATGCCTCCGTTTTGTCAGTTGCAGAAATGTACTCAGTTATTTTCTGAATACATTTCTGCACTGACACTGTCCTAGCACGGAGACCTGGCAGCTTGGTGGATCACAAAATCACATCATTTGCATGGTTTTCACCAGCAAATAAGGTGATTTGCATATTTGCTGGTTTTCCATGCTAGAACAGTGTAGAACCACTCATGCATGTGAAAACGGCACTATCCTGAATCAGTCGGCAGCCATTTTCCATGCAGGAGCTCCTACACTGTTCCTGCACAGAAAATATCCGTTTGTGAATCCGGGGGCATAAATTCACAAATGATATGACATTCTGTTTGTGTTAAAAAAAATCAGTCAGTAAGGGACACATCAAACAACGTTAAACCAACTTCATGGGGAATTACAGTAAAAAAAATCAACAACGTCCATAGTAGCAAACAATAACTCATCTTTGCAAGGAACTTGAATGATCCTAAATAAAATGTCCCATGAATCATGGAGTATATGTGGCTTTAACTTTCAATCAATATATACTGCCAGTGGGTAAGTTTTAGACTTCCACAGCAGGGGAGATTATTTATATTTTTATGGACTTTATGGATACCAAAAACAGAAGGAATACGTGGATGTTTATTAGTAAGAAAGTCAAAGGTAGAAAAATCAATTACATCAGTAAACCATATAACCTTAAATCAATCTTCTGATAAGAAATGTTTACTTTATTTCTAGACACATACATATAAATGTCACCTTGATATAGAAAATTAAGCATTTTCCCTGAATAATCTACAGAGTCCATAATCAAAATCCACCTCCTTTGTCAGACTTCATAATGCGTAACTCAGGATTATGAATCAAATCATCTAGAATTGTTTTTTTTTTCACTTTTAGAGAGGCTAAAAAACTTCCTGCTCTTTTTGTTAGCCAGGTTACTTAATTCCAACTTCACAAAACATTAAAAATTTTGTTAAACAGGATGTAGAGGAGGGTTAAAAGTATTTTTTTGTAACCTATACTCAGGACTCTGCACAGAAGAATCAAGCATGATGTCAAAATTAAGTTTCCTTAAAAAAAGTTTTAAATCCATCATTGTTCTACTCAAATTAAAAGGTCTTGATGGCACAAAGCTCAAAAAAACAAAAAAAGTAAAAGGTTTTATTTTCTTAAAAATAGAGAAATGAGTAGCATCCAAGGTAATTAAATACTTTAAAACTGTCCTGTTCAAATATAAGCCCACTGTGTGTGATAATATTACAAGACTTGGGCAAACAGTATTGTGCCTTCTAACATTAGTTACTTTCTTCCTCTTCCTCTCCCCCTTCTTCCTCGGTTGTAGTTTGTTTGGAAGTCCCTGCAATGCTCTTCCATCTGTTGCAACCTGTTGGAATGTCATATGGGAGGAAACTCTAAAGGGTCACAGGGGTCTGCATTAAAAGCAGGATTGTCATTATGGTTACAGGAAGAAACCTCACAATTAAAATTATTGTTGAAATTAGAAACGGTGTTGTTGGAGTTAAGAAGTGCACCTTCATATGATGCAAAATCAGGTATAAAAGGGGAATTTTTCAGTTTAGGTGCTGGATATACTTTTTTGGGTCTATGTTCATCATTGAACATCTAATTATCAAATGAAAAGTATCTAAACATTAAATTACCGAACATGGCTTATTTCAAAAATAAAATCATCAAATGGCCATAGTTAGCCAACATTGCGAACGTCCGATTATGTTGTGGAGTCCATCTAAATGAAAATACCCTTCATAATAATACCCTGTGAAGTGCACACTCTGTAACTGAAAGTAATAAACACCTTTTTATGTATGCATGCACAAAAATAACATCCCTTTAGAAATATTAATGTGAAGAAATACTCAAACACAGTGTCAGAAGGTATAGTTAAACTTTTCCCTATGTATCCTTATTCTCAAAACAAATAATGTAATAGGTAAAAAAGGCAATCTCACTGAAAAAAGTTACACTTTCAACAGGAGCGCAACAGCTGTAAGGAACAATTGCACTTCATAGCTGTGTCTATTTTGAATAACGCCTTGTAAATGTTTTTACTTTTCAATACTTTTATGTTTCTTTGGAGAAGGGGCAACCAGCCAGCAACTGCAGACGCACCTCATCAGTTCTATTTTGCTCCATCACTAAAACAGACACAACAGAAGGAATATCAGAACTTCTGCCAAACATGCAGTAGATTCTTCTATGTCATCCTTCAATAAAGTTTTGAGTCGTGGGGAAGCACAATTAATTTAGGCAGAAAATGTTTTAAAATTTAACAAGAAACATAGCAGAAATTCAGCAGAAAGAGAAGCATAAGTTTTTACATTATGTGAATGACCTAGAACATGCATGTTGGTAAAGTAAGTCAGACTATCTTTACCTTCAACTAGAAACACTTTGTGAAGCTCATTAAAAGCATGAATTACTTCATTTTCATTTAAAAATGATAAAGCTGTGAATTTCTTTATAGCAAGTTAGAATTCTACACACTTTCCATACAAAGTTGATAAGCTCAATACTTGCACTTTCTCTAAATGCTTTGAGCAAAGTGAAACAAGCAACCTTTGGATTCTTCATTAAGAATGTTATGTTTAATGCTTTTAACAGTAGCCATTTTGAAGTCGTACAGTACATACTTTATGTTTGCATTCAGATCACATTCTGAAATTAACTGTGAAATGCACTCCCACATATAGTTGTAAGTTTTGTAGGACGCTGTACTCATTAAACAGTATACAACAGGTAATCACTTTGTACTACCTCCATTTGTTACTAACATATGTATACTATACAGCTGTCTACAAAACAGTGCTTAGTTAAGAAAGCTCCATCCCTATACCATATTGTAGATTTGCACAGATCAGTTAAATTTTCCTTCGTAGAAAACACTAATACAGCAAGTTGATATGAACATCAGCCATACATTTCTGCATGAATGTACTCCTTTTCAATGGACAGGTAGTCACAGAAATTGTGGTTAAATGAGAACAGGTTTTAATATTTGAAACAACGTTTGACGTCTAATTCGATTAACTTGTTGAAGCATATACCTTTTAGACGGTAAAACTGCTCTCTAATGATGTATTAAAAGTGACATCATCTACAAGTAATGTAGGTGTGCCATAGCTTTTCCTTTAAACTGTTACATGCTACATACTTCAGTAAAATCATTCGCATGCTGATGCATAACTGACTTTAACAATTCTTCTTTTTCTGAAACACTTTTTGTTCTACCCCTACACTTTTCTGAAACCTTTTCACAACAACACCAATGCTTTCATTCTTTAACTGTCCTCTCAACATTATACAAATAACCACCTATAACTAACTTGTCTTTGCCTTTTCGAGACTTCACAGTGCTATATAACATTTCTAAAACACCTGGCGTGCTCTGAGATGTGTCAGCCATATCAGTAGGTTACAGATTGCCTTAAGCACAGTCTAGCCTTACACTTCGTCTACTTATGTACCAAAAAGTCTATACAAGAAAAAAAAAACTAATAATTTAAAACACTATTATGATTTAGACAATTATAGTATACTTACTTTTTAAGTAAATACATTTCTATCCTAAAATTTAACATCCTATTCTAACTTTTAACTTTATAATTAAAACATTTCAAGGAATGCACATTTAGCCATGATGTGTATATGCTGTATGTCAGGTATGTTTGCTGTTGGCCAATTATAAACATTTGAAGACTTTATTTTTGAATATAAACATATTCTCAAAATAGTGTGCTCAATGTTTTTCATTCAGTGATATTTTTTTTCAATAGTCGAGCACAGACCCATGATTTTTTATTATTGTAATCCATCCTGTCCCTACACAACTTAGCTACCTTACGATCCTTAGAAGAAATACATTTGTTGTCAGTCTCCTCAAAAATCTGGTGAAACTTGAGTTTATACTTGTCCACTGTAAATAACAAGTCATTTTTAATCCTATTGTTAATGACTTCAGTGTCAATAAGGAGGTTTTGCATAAGGTGTTCATTATATACAATAACTGAGCGCATATGTTCAAATCCACAGCAGTTTAACATAGTTACAAGTTCAAGGTGAAACTCACTCCCTGGTACAACATTGTTCAGGTATGTGAAAAGCCATAGTCCCTTAGGAACCGGTTTCTTAGAGAGACATTCTCTAAGGAAACTATTGTCTAAACAGAAGGACCGGTATTTCAATAACATATATGTAAATTCATTAATATTGTCTAAATCAGATAATGAATCACCCTCTGGTCAAAAGAACTAAAAGTTAAGTCAGTATTAAACCACAAATGCAAGTCACCTGTTGTAATGTGCTCTTGCTTGGAAAAGTCTGCTCAAATGCTGCCTCCCAAAAATTGTAAAAACCCATTTGGTAAACCAAACTGAGCATCAGATACCAAGCCAGTTGAAGCTACAGGGCTTTGCGAATCCTAAGCAGTATATACACTGTTGACCAGTACTTCCTTGTTGCAAGGAATAATAGAAACCTCTGTAGGCAGCTGAGAACTAATAGGAATGGAAGTTAGAGACTGACTCAGCAGTCCAAACAGTTGTGTAAGTTCACCCAATAGTTATGGTACTGTATCTTTAAACACGTGCAAGAAGTGAATTCGTTTTCTGGTTCTTTCCAATCTTTTCATTTTTATTATTCTTAATATTCAATTAATTACACGGTCTATATAAGAGACTAGGCTTGTTTTTTAATTTAGTTCTGATGAAGTCCTTTGTGGAATAAGACGAAAGCTCTCAACTTGTCTTGGTTTTGGAATAAAAATGTTTTCAGACTACTTGTTTTGCTGTTTTTATATTGGGTGCTGTGGCATTATTTCCAAGGGCAGTGTATGGATTGAAAAAATGGCAGAACTGAATTTCTAGTTATGTTTCAACTGGCATTCATGACCAATACGGTATAGCTCTAGTGATGTATTTATACTTTGTTATTGTGTAGAATCTATTTTGACTTGTACTTTTTTTGGTGCTTTTCTTCTTGGGCCTCCACTGAAAATGGACTTCTTGCTCAGTTGGACTAACCTGGTTAATAAATGACAAATAAAATAAATAAAAATAAATACTGTTCTCTCAAATATTTGTTTTGACAGTTAATTTGGAACTGAGATTTTGTCAGCTTTGGACATTAAACTCTGGACACAAATTATTTCTACACTGACAGAAATATAACATTGAGTTTTTTTTTCTTACTGGTATCTTCTGTTTAGGCAAACTTTCATTCTAACTTCTTTCAGTAACTTGATTTCTTTGTCAGAGGCAATGCATTTCTGAAATTCTTTTACTTTTTTCTATCATAATTTAGTTCTGAAGTAACCAAAGAATGTCTAGTTTTTCCTTCTAACATTTTTGTTAAATATGGTCTACTCTGCATATCTGGTATGGCATAGTTCCTAGCCTACAATGCTTCTTCCATTAATAGTATCTTGTGCAGTGTAAGGGATGTTCTGTGCAAAGATGTTCTATGTATGCTTTACAAGCATGTATGGCCTGTTCCACCTGAACTGGTTTTCCACAGCACATTCATGTAATGTCTTATATCATATGCTATTGCTAACAGCTCCTTTTCAATCTGAGTATATCTCTTTTGCGACCGTGTAAATGCCCTTAATCCATGGGCTAATACTGCATTATGCTCCTGTACTGTTTTGATTAGCATACTCTTATAATACTAGTTTATTCATACAATAGTGTTTGAACACTAGTGTAGCTATAACTATATCCCTGAGTATTTTAAAACTATTGCTGATCATAGTTACAATGTAGTCGTATAACTTTCTAGAGGCATAGTTATTTTAGACGTATTAGGAATATACTTTGCAATATACCGCTGATTTATGTAATGACTGTTTTTCTAGCTTAGAGATTTGCACAATTGCTGTGATGCTTTTTGCACCAGGTTAAATCTCTCTGACATTAAACTATGACCCAGACATTTCAGACCTGTCATTCTATTTCTGCATTTGTTTTATCTAACTTGAAATGATACTGCCTTAATCTCATTAACAGTTGTACTGTGTCAGTCAGTTATCATGCCTTATGTGTCTGACACACACTAATAGATTATTGATTATATTAACGGCACCGTTAAAGCCTTCAATTACACATGCAAAGACTTTTTGGAAAGCTTTTAGGAATCATTACCCTCTAAACTGTAGTACTAATTACACTCAATTTAAGAGTTTATTTTCAATTTCGACTTCTATGCCAGAATCCCTGGTTTATACCTAGTGCTGAAAATAACTTAACATTTGGCATTGCATTAATAAGACCACTTATTTAGCTGCAAGTAATGGTTAATGGTCTCTTTTAATCACTTTAGTCATACCTTATAGGTTAGTACAAATAAAAATCTTGTTTTGTGTTATAACAGTCTTCAAACTATTAAAGACATCTGTATTTTCCATTTGCTTTAATTACTGTTGAGTTCTACTTCTGACAGCTTCCGGTACTTTCCTTGGAATATTTGTTACTGCCATGACATCAGGATTTAATGTTGTATGATATGATATGGCATTTAAGTATGCATGTGTGTATCTACATGCATACATATATATTTATGTATTTATCTCTCTTCCTCTCTCTCTCTCTCTCTGTTTATTTTTATTTGCTCACTTTGTTGACTACGATAGTCTGACTAGGCATAATACATTTTCAGGGGATGTTCAAGGAGGAAATCTCCACAATCCATTCAATTAAGTAATGTGGTATGTGAAATATGCTTTTAAGATATTGTGCACTTTATGAGAGCAAAGTTATATTTGGTACGCAAAAATCAGTAATATTAGATATGGCCGTACGGTCACTAGTTTGTTTCTAGTGTACACAGTTATTCTAGAGTGTAGTTTTTGAAAAATTTAAAGTAAATTAAAGTAAAAATGAGAAATTAAGTGAGAATGAGTTACAACAGTAAGATGCAGACCTTAACATTAAAAAATGTGCTCCCCCACTGCATTGTCATCTAGATCTCTGTATGAGTTATTTGGGAAGGGACTGAGGTTCATCTGTAGAGGGAAGGACAAAAAGATTTAAAAAAACACTATCCCCGGGATTCATGAACCTTGCGCCAGGCGCACGCATACCGTAGGCGGCACAACACCAAATATGTCCGCCGAGCGATTCAGGTACGATCCAATTCCACGTGCACTACCGGCGTGCGCCGGATCTGCGCCGCCCCCGGCGTAGGTATGCTAAACACCCCATGTGCGGTGTTGCACCATGCAAATGAAGGCATATAGCGATCCACGAAGTGGCGCAGGCATAGCATAAGGCCACGGCAATGTAAACCAAAAAAAAACCTGTTTACATTTTCCCAAACATAACATAGGAGTAACGGAAGACTGTCAGCCTCAGGTATCACACTGTTACCATATGCCAATGGCGAAATACACGGAGAATGTCAAAAGAAAACATCCACAACATGTAAAAAATAACATAAATGGTATGTCCACAGAAACTCACAGCAGAACCCCAGGACATGTTTGCGGAAGGTGCAAAACAATGGAATAATATGACAATGTTATAAAACAGCAGCGTAATACACAGCAGCTTCACAGCCATAATACACCATGGTATGCATGGAAAGCCACAACCACGGTGCAAGGGTTGCCAAGGACTCGCGGCAGTGTTCAGCGTGGTAACTATGAATTAGTAGTCAATGCCATGCAAATGAGGCAGATAATACTGAATCGCAAAACCCCACCGCGTAAGGCTGTACCAAACAACGAGCGGTAATACACCGAGGAGTGGCTCAGAGGAATACATGTCACCTGCAGAGGGTGTGCCACTGTAGGAGGAAGCACATTGGAGCTCAGCAAACCTGGGCTGTACATTGCACATCACAGCTGCAGGACCGTGTGGGGCAATAGTTGAGCTGAGAGCACACAATGCGCAGAGGTGCATGTGCACGAGGATGACTACGTTCCTTAACCCAGTCATGTGACACACTCGCCCGCAAACAACATCGGAAACAGGAAGGTGATGTTGAGAATATGAGGAAATGCGGAAGAAGTGTAATTGGAGCAATAATGAGCAATCAACACTAATCAACCCACGAAGGCCAATCGGCGGCAGCTGACAACTCTGTATGCAGAAACCTGCAAAACGGGATAGGGGAGGCATATGAATGCAAAGAAAGTAGGGGAGGTAGCAGATTGCAAAGAGTGAAGACCTGACACAGCAGAGCCAAGCAGACAGGCAGCACAATGGCGGCAGCACACAAAACGCACGATATGCCATGTCCCAGAAACTACACATGACAGGGCTCTGCAGGATGCATGCCAGGAAATAGTAGGTGCAACGTGCAGAAATAGTAAGGGAAGGTCGAAATGTAATCCATTGCAGGCAAGAGTAATGCAACACCAAAGGCAACAGCGTTGCAGTGCCAACGGTAAAACACGGAAGATAACCCCCAGATACGGCCATACAGACACACCCTATGACATCACTGGGTGCACAGCACAATAGTATAAAGTGTGAATACACACAACACACAGCCATGTATTCCCAAATGCCGCACCATAGGTGTAAACACACGGGGAACTTTTAAAATGTACATGTTGGGTGCTGCCGTGGCCGTGATCCATCAGCATGTGTTAGAGACAGACGGTGTTGTGGAGGAGGGTGCCGACAACTACCGTAGGCCTCGGAGGAGAAGGAGAGTGTTCAGACCAAGGGTAACCTACCAGGGGCTACAAGACCTGGAGATAGTAGAGCATTACAGGGTGGATAGGGACATGTTACAGCAAATAGTGGAGCTGTGCTGGCCACGCCTGAGAACAAGAAACAACAGAGGGGAACCCATCCCAGTGGACACAAAGGTATGTGTAAGGTTGTGAATACTGGCCACAGGTACCTTTCAAAGGCCAACTGGGGATATAATGGGCATCTCACAGGCATCAGCATCCAGGGTACTACACCAGTTTCTGGATGCCATGTTACCACATGCCAATGAGCATATATACTTCCCCAGATCTCAGGAGGATTTGGCTAGCAATATGCGCCACTTCCACCGTGTGGCACAATACCCGGAGGTACTGGGTGCGATAGACTGTACGCACATACAAATCAAGTCACCACCTGGGGAGAAGGGTAGATGCTACATAAACCGCAAGGGATTCCCCTCCATCAATTGCCAGGTCATGTGCAATGCTCAGGGCATTATCATGGATGTGTGTGCTGGCAGCCCCGGAAGCTACCACGACTCCCATATCTGGCATGCCTCACAGCTGTACCAGGTATTCACCAAGGGGGACATCCCACAAGGCCACCTCGTGGGGGATGCTGGCTATGAACTGGAGCCGTGGATGATGACTCCCATCAGAAATGCACACACACACATGCAAGAACACCATAATGAGGCACACGCACAAACCAGAATAATCATAGAGCGTGTGTTTTGGATGCTGAAATCACGGTTCCGGTGCTTGGATACATCTGGTGGAGCCCTGCAGTACTCTCCAGACACATGTGCCCACATATTCCTAGTATGTGCCATGCTACATAATATGATCCTGCGGAAGCAGCTGCTGCAGGGACATAACGGTGAAGGGCCACAAAGCCCACCACAACTGCCAAGGCCAGTCCAGGCACAGAGGGTTCAGGACCAGGAACACACTGTGCCAGCCCCAATAGGCAGACGGAGGCATACCCAATATGCCTATGCCATGGCAAAGAGGGAACGTATAGCACATACTCTGACAGCGTAGGCCCCATGGACTGACATCTCCCTACCTGCACACACAGTGAAATGGACGGCACACAAACATGACCACCCGTAAAGTGTACCGTATGTTTGGCCCCATGTGTGACTCCAACATAGGCAGCCCCCAAACACTGTACACCCAACAGCCAGTGGAGCATGGAACGCCAACACCCGAACAGTACGCGGGTCCTACAGCAGACGGCGTTCCTGTATGCTTCCACGTTCGCCGCAAGGTGTATACATATATACATATATATATGTGTATATACATATATGTAGATAGATATAATTACATATATCGAAATATATGTACACATATACATATAAGTACTACAGTTAAGACAGGGAATCAGAGGGATGTAAGGTGACTGAGATGTAACACGCGATATCTGTACATAGTATACATAGTGAAACGACAACCTGAGCATCCAGGAGGTTCAACAGAAGAGGATACCGCCAACCATGGAACGGCCAACATACCGAAATGCATAACCGCGAGGCGGAAAGATTGCCAGACCACAGTACTGTAACAGTACATGCACGGGTAATAGTATGCTGATATGAGGGGAGAGGTAGACACCACCGCCGGTGTCGCGGCCCACGCAGGTACTGTGTGCAACCGTCCCCGTGAGTACCGTAGTATGTGTACATGTGCGGTGAGGGTGCCGTGTGTGTTGCTGTGTGAGTGTAATGTGTGTGTCTCCGTAACGTGTATGTTGGTGCCATGTTAGAGGCAGAGTGGAATAATATGTGTAGGCATACGGTACACTAGCCACAGGCATATGAACACCAGTAGTCCCAAAGTAGTAGTGAGCGCCCCACCCTGGCAAGGCGTGTTGTGACGTAGAACGATACAAAGTGACAATGTCCCAGATCGTAGCACAGGAATATACCCCATAGGAAATGGAAAGTACATATGTAATACTCATGCCCATATGTATGACACCGATATGTTAATTGCAAAACGATACGTTGGCAATGTCACACAGCAATAGGTATGTACCGCGGAAATACGTATGTGCTACCCCAGTACTGACCGTGGCCACGTATCGGCCCGTAAACACCGCTGTGTGTTCTACAAGTGTCAAACAAGCAATCCCCATCTGAATAGGTGGCAACCACTGGCAAACAGGCCATCCCAACAACAGCACCACAATGACTGTAAATATCTGGGACAGAATGACAAGGGATAGTCGTCACGTACAAACAACCGCTGATATACCACAGATGTGTCGGAGGAATACATGCATCAAGCACACCCACAGGCGATACCAACACCACATGACAACAACACAACCTACAATCCCATACCAACAGACAATTAACTGTCAACTCCCCAGGTAGGGATGGAGCACACAGACAACTATACTGTGTATGTAGAGATGCAAGGCCCACCACCCGTATCCGTCACCTACAACCACCGATATCCCCCACCGTACATATTAAAGGAATACAAACCGTAATAGCAGCACAAACATACAGGCAGTCAATGACATCTGCATAACCGCAACATCTCGCGTGGGAAACACAATCAAAGGCGGATGCATACTTGCATGCGTTGTTTAAAGGAATACAACAGCCATGTTACACATCCGAATGCAATACGCCATCAACAGACGTCGTCAGGACAGGGACACCTACATGTCGAACCAAATACTATACCCTACACACACAATCCACGGCTAACATCACTGCGAAATATACCTGTCGCCACACATAGCGGCTGCAGTTACACATAACATAACACAATACAGACCATCTCCACGAAGGTAGGGCAGATAGCCAACGCCCAGGTGAGGAATCCAACCATACCCCAGTTACGACGCGTAATTTCTGAATGGAGTAGATGCACAGGTGATATGCACATAATTACTCACTGAGGAACAGCAATTGGTGGGATGAACCCACATGTTGCAGGTATCAATGGATATAAGGATGACTCTCAGGATAATCAAACCGTATGCTCATACTGAACCAGCAGTGTACAACTGAAAGCGAAATAAAAAGGAAAATCGATACACGGAACGAAACACCGACAAGGTATGTAGAACACACGATATGTACGGTTGTGTAACGCATGATGTGTATGACGAAGCTGTACTGTATGGGAATGGTGTTTGTAAGTAATGACACTTGTCCATAATGCAGAGAGTGGTAAAAGGTGGTTATGTAGTACTATCCTGCTGAGCATACCAACGACTGTGGACACCGTGTGCACAGCAGTGGGACGTCATGTACACAGCCGAGACACCACAAGGGCTGCCACAGGGGGACATTAGAGAGAACAATGCCAGACCACACGCCGATGCTGGCAGTGGATGTCCAACAAGGAAGTGCCATAGCAGGGGATAGGACATGTATGTATACTGTCACAGCACGCATGTGTATGGGCATATACCGTCGATGTCATACGTAATGTGCGGCCGACGTGCACGTATGCCCTGCAGTAGGGGATACTATGTCAACTATGTGTAATGTAAAGCTGTCAGGGTGGATATGACAGACATTATACACAGTATCACAGGCATATCATGCATAACAGAGGTATCGCCTATTGGTATGTACAATAACAGGATACATATGGCCTGTAGGTATGGGACAGAGTAGTAGCATTATAGCCAGCTGAAATGGAAGGGACACCAAGTAACCATGCCCAAAGGATCTGTAGCAGGTGCACCGTGGGCAACAATGAAGTCTGGCAGGTCCATGTGTAAACACATGTGCAGTGTACACAGTAGTGTCACCTCCCCATGGTAGTGTCCTGTGAACAGCAGAGGCAGGTGTCAACTGCATGTCTACACAGTACTGCTGCTGTGGTGGTACCATGACTACATGTCACCCAAACAGCAAGGGAGGTATCACATGAACAGTGCTACTGTGTGTCCCTGTGGGATGTGCACAGGACCTATGTTCCACAGCATGGTGTGTGTTGTGTCTGCGGAAGTAACACAGAAGCCCAGCCCATGCAGTGTGGCATGTGTGCACATATCCATGAGCAGTCCGTTCACACTGCCCACCGCAAATGTCATGTATGAGGAGTATATGCACCAGTAATGCCGAGGACATGGTCCGTGTCAGAGCAGAAGACACCCCTGCGTATGTGGTATGCAGATGTGTACAGATGTGTTTCCATTATGTCAGCCGCATATGTAAACCGTCCGAGCCTGGTACACATTGTGGCATGACAATGCTGTGCCATGTAAAGTTGTAGCTGTTGTGGAAGGTACACCATAAATGTGGTATTGTACCCTTGACCGTGTGTAGATGTGTGTATGCCACAGGTACAATGGCTACCTATGTACCAGCATCACACACAGTACAGATAGGTGTGGCCCTGCAGAAGGGTATCCATGCCACAGTGGAATATGGTAACCACAGGACCGTGTGGGGCATATGTGTGTACAGCAACCATGTACAATGTGATATGTATGTATGGGGCCAGTATCCATGTGATAGTCAGTGGGTGAATGTTGCTATGCAAAGGTGATGTGCATGCACCATGTGTCATGCATCCTGATGCCATGACACTCATATGATGTATCCGCCACACTGACACCTGTAAGGTCGGTATCGGTATGAGCTGGTGGAGCAATAATGGCACCAGGTATGTAGGCGTGGGATATCTAGGCATGGACAGTACTCTGTGACAGCATGTTGTATATGTAAGCAAATAGTGAACATGAGGGGCCCCATGACTGAGGACTGTGTAATGCCATATGTACCTGACATGTAGTAGGTACTATGATATGCTTGCACCAATGTGTGTCCTGTCCACGAGTCATATAGCATAACATCCTGAGACACAGTGTATGATGTGCAGGTGGATGTGTACATTGCCAATACCAGAACGTGGAATAGTGCTAAAGGGCAATGTGAGGACAACGTCTGATGTGTTGGCCTCTGTACCACCCCAACCGCCCATGCAACGGTATGACAGGTGGCCAGCATGTGTATGTGGCGTGCTGTGGCACACACAAGCCCAACAAGGGTGCCAGGAAAGGCATGGAGGCCATCAATGTGTGCGGGAAGCACGTTCGTGAGGATGTGCCCCAGTGCCATTCAGAACGGTCCAGTCATGGGTGTATGACTGCAGTCCCACACGTGCAACGCAGTGCCACCCATGGGTAGTGCGAGAGATGCCGCTGCACGGCGGTCAGGGTACACAATGTCCGACAACAGGCTAGCAGTGAATATAGCGGGCTGGTGCGGAGACATATACCAAACAGGTTGGTGGGACATAACAGCCAGGGACATCGGAAGGTGACATCGGGCCAGTGTCCCAGGACATAATGTGTGCATGTCAGTACCATGTATGTGTCCACAGGGACACTATGATGTCCATGTATGGATTGCGACCCTGTAGTGAGTGAGAGTGTGTATTGTTGGTAAGTACACCATCGCCTGGCACGTTGCCAACATTATCTTGGTCTGCAATGCATGGGTGACTATTGTATGTGACATCGAATGTGGATGTAGCCAAGCAATACAGACATACCACCACACTGCCTGAGGCCCCACACCGCAATGTGCGGCAGTCATGTTTAGGTAGCTAGCCTTGGAGCATGTGATGGACCTTGAGGACCCACCATGGCTGACAAGTGATGCACCCCACACATGTGAATATAAACCACCGTGCAACAGCCTGCACATGTGCTCATACATCATATGTCCATGGAACATGACCACCACCGTGGCATCTGTGAACAGGTCAGTACCGCCATGTCTCTGTGTGGAATAGCATGGTCTCCACAATTGTGTACATGCTACGGAAGCGCACTGTGGTATGTGTCAGCATATGTATGTACACTGTCCATCTGCTGGGGTGTCATGCCATTAACAACTGCTGTCAGCAGACGTCAGTAGTACTGGTTGTAGTACACATGTTCCGTGTATGCTGCGATGGGTGTGTTTCCAGGGTGTGGCTAGCAGGGCCATGAAGCATATGTGTTCATCCACCAAAGGGGGGATAACCCCAGGTGCAACACACCAGACACATGGAGGTATTGTGCATGCTGAGGGTAGTGTAGGTATGGTATGTGTTGTGTAATGTGTCAGCCAGCTGGGCGGAGTGCATGCCTCAAGCATGTGTAGGTACATGGGTGTCTATTCTAGGGAAGTGTGGGTTGCTGTCAGCACATGGCAGTATCAGCTGTCTGAGGCCCAATGTACAGTATAACAACACAGATGGCATGTAACCTGTGGTGTACAATGTCAACTATGTCGCGTGTTACAATGTGTCTAGCGGTCACAAACATGGGTATCCGCACATTGAGCCCTTATGATGCATTGTGTTAGGCAACTATCCAGGATGTGTGCAAAACACTGTGTGATGTGTGATCCCCTCACCTGTGGGTGTTGCAGTCCAGGTATGTGCCTGGGAGGTACGATCCGTGTACAATCCGTACTGCAGGCGCTGCGCAGAGCATGGAGGCAGGTCCCAGTCACTGCAGAGAAATGTGAGTGGTGCAATAGTGTGTGTGCCTTGCTTGTGTGCAGCACAGTGGAAGATGCAAGCATTGTCCCACATGACCCCATGCCGTGCCTGCCTGTTACAGCCCTGAGACAGTTATGTGACACCGCCACAGAGGCAGTATAGCATGTGAAGATGTACATGTGTGCTCCACACCCCAGGCAGATGGCTGCATGTCATGAGTGCCACAGCAGTGTGGTCGACCAGGACTGTCATAGCGGTCAGATACCACATGCCTGTACAATAACAGTATGAGCATAGGCAACAGTTGCAGTGACACAGTAGGTCAATGTACAGTGTCCCTGTGTTCAGACCACTGCCTACTGTACACTTGGCTAGACACACACCCAGAGGGTAATGACACCGGTGAGCCATCGCATGTCCCAGTACACGTAGCCTGTGTAATGCCATCACAGGGCGGTCACAATAACACATTGTATGAGAGATGTATTGTACCAGGTGATGTGTCATGTGTGCATATGTTGAGTTGCACAGCTGTTCACACATCCGCAACATATCAGTGCATGATGCCTAGTGTAACATGATGTGTGGAACTGCACTGTGATCCACAACAGGGTCATCCGAGACAGGTGTGTTGTGAATGGTGTAACCCATGGGTCCGTGGGATATACACTGGTGCTGTTGGCTGCCATGCTGGGGTCCACCAGTAGTGCCTACAGTGGTCATACAGACATACTGCACACATTGTTCCGGCAGGAATGTCCATTGTTGTAGATGATGTGTTACTACGTGAAGGTAGGTGTGTGTTGTAAATGTTACCCATCCAGATGTGACCATCAGGTGCAGTCATGGTTGTCGACACAATATATGTACACATATACATATAAGTACTACAGTTAAGACAGGGAATCAGAGGGATGTAAGGTGACTGAGATGTAACACGCGATATCTGTACATAGTATACATAGTGAAAGCGACAACCTGAGCATCCAGGAGGTTCAACAGAAGAGGATACCGCCAACCATGGAGCGGCCAACATGCGAAATGCATAACGCGGAAAGATCGCCAGACCACAGTACTGTAACAGTACATGCGGGTAATAGTATGCTGATATGAGGGAGAGGTAGACACCACCGCGGTGTCGCGGCCTTGAGGTACTGTGTGCAACCATCCCCGTGAGTACCGTAGTATGTGTACATGTGCGGTGAGGGTGCCGTGTGTGTTGCTGTGTGAGTGTAATGTGTGTGTCTCCGTAACATGTGTATGTTGGTGCCATGTTAGAGGCAGGTGGAATAATATGTGTGGGCATCGGTGCACTAGCCACAGGCATATGTACACCAGTAGTCCCAAAGTAGTAGTGAGCGCCCCACCCTGGCAAGGCGTGTTGTGACGTAGAACGATACAAAGTGACAATGTCCCAGATCGTAGCACAGGAATATACCCCATAGGAAATGGAAAGTACATATGTAATACTCATGCCCATATGTATGACACCGATATGTTAATTGCAAAACGATCGTTGGCAATGTCACACAGCAATAGGTATGTACCGCGGAAATACGTATGTGCTACCCCAGTACTGACCGTGGCCACGTATCGGCCCGTAAACACCGCTGTGTGTTCTACAAGTGTCAAACAAGCAATCCCCATCTGAATAGGTGGCAACCACTGGCAAACAGGCCATCCCAACAACAGCACCACAATGACTGTAAATATCTGGGACAGAATGACAAGGGATAGTCGACGCATAAACAACCGCTGATATACCACAGATGTGAGGAGGAATACATGCATCAAGCACACCAGGCGATACCAACACCACATGACAACAACACAACCTACAATCCCATACCAACAGACAATTAACTGTCAACTCCCAGGTAGGGATGGAGCACACAGACAACTATACTGTGTATGTAGAGATGCAAGGCCCACCACCCGTATCCGTCACCTACAACCACAGATATCCCCACCGTACATATTAAAGGAATACAAACCGTAATAGCAGCACAAACATACAGGCAGTCAATGACATCTGCATAACCGCAACATCTCGCGTGGAAACACAATCAAAGGCGGATGCATACTTGCATGCGTTGTTTAAAGGAATACAACAGCCATGTTACACATCCGAATGCAATACGCCATCAACAGGCGTCGTCGGGACAGGGACACCTACATGTCGAACCAAATACTATACCCTACACACACAATCACGGCTAACATGACTGCGAAATATACCTGCCGCCACACATAGCGGCTGCAGTTACACATAACATAACACAATACAGACCATCTCCCCGAAGGTAGGGCAAATAGCCAATGCCCAGGTGAGGAATCAACCATACCCCAGTTGACGCGTAATTTCTGAATGGAGTAGATGCACAGGTGATATGCACATAATTACTCACTGAGGAACAGCAATTGGTGGGATGAACCCACATGTTGCAGGTATCGATGGATATAAGGATGACTCTCAGGATAATCAAACCGTATGCTCATACCGAACTAGCAGTGTACAACTGGCGAAATAAAAGGAAAATCGATACCGGAACGAAACACGGGCAAACACCGACAAGGTATGTAGAACACACGATATATGCGGTTGTGTAACGCATGATGTGTATGTGAAGCTGTACTGTATGGGAATGGTGTTTGTAAGTAATGACACTTGTCCATAATGCAGAGAGTGGTAAAAGGTGGTTATGTAGTACTATCCTGCTGAGCATACCAGCGACTGTGGACACCGTGTGCACAGCAGTGGGACGTCATGTACACAGCGAGACACCACAAGGGCTGCCACAGGGGGCATTAGAGAACAATGCCAGACCACACGCCCGATGCTGGCAGTGGATGTCCAACAAGGAAGTGCCATAGCAGGGGATAGGACATGTATGTATACTGTCACAGCACGCATGTGTATGGGCATATACCGTCGATGTCATACGTAATGTGCGGCCGACGTGCACGTATGCCCTGCAGTAGGGGATACTATGTCAACTATGTGTAATGTAAAGCTGTCAGGGTGGATATGACAGACATTATACACAGTATCACAGGCATATCATGCATAACAGAGGTATAAGCCTATTGGTATGTACAATAACAGGATACATATGGCCTGTAGGTATGGGACAGAGTAGTAGCATTATAGCCAGCTGAAATGGAAGGGACACCAAGTAACCATGCCCAAAGGATCTGTAGCAGGTGCACCGTGGGCAACAATGAAGTCTGGCAGGTCCATGTGTAAACACATGTGCAGTGTACACAGTAGTGTCACCTCCCCATGGTAGTGTCCTGTGAACAGCAGAGGCAGGTGTCAACTGCATGTCTACACAGTACTGCTGCTGTGGTGGTACCATGACTACATGTCACCCAAACAGCAAGGGAGGTATCACATGAACAGTGCTACTGTGTGTCCCTGTGGGATGTGCACAGGACCTATGTTCCACAGCATGGTGTGTGTTGTGTCTGCGGAAGTAACACAGAAGCCCAGCCCATGCAGTGTGGCATGTGTGCACATATCCATGAGCAGTCCGTTCACACTGCCCACCGCAAATGTCATGTATGAGGAGTATATGCATCAGTAATGCGAGGACATGGTCGTGTCAGAGCAGAAGACACCCCTGCGTATGTGGTATGCAGATGTGTACAGATGTGTTTTCCGTATGTCAGCCGCATATGTAAACCGTCCGAGCCTGGTACACATCGTGGCATGACAATGCTGTGCCATGTAAAGTTGTAGCTGTTGTGGAAGGTACACCATAAATGTGGTATTGTACCCTTGACCGTGTGTAGATGTGTGTATGCCACAGGTACAATGGCTACCTATGTACCAGCATCACACACAGTACAGATAGGTGTGGCCCTGCAGAAGGGTATCCATGCCACAGTGGAATACGGTAACCACAGGACCGTGTGGGGCATATGTGTGTACAGCAACCATGTACAATGTGATATGTATGTATGGGGCCAGTATCCATGTGATAGTCAGTGGGTGAATGTTGCTATGCAAAGGTGATGTGCATGCACCATGTGTCATGCATCCTGATGCCATGACACTCATATGATGTATCCGCCACACTGACACCTGTATGGTCGGTATCGGTATGAGCTGGTGGAGCAATAATGGCGCCAGGTATGTAGGCGTGGGATATCTAGGCATGGACAGTACTCTGTGACAGCATGTTGTGTATGTAAGCAAATAGTGAACATGAGGGGCCCCATGACTGAGGACTGTGTAATGCCATATGTACCTGACATGTAGTAGGTACTATGATATGCTTGCACCACTGTGTGTCCTGTCCACGAGTCATATAGCATAACATCCTGAGACACAGTGTATGATGTGCAGGTGGATGTGTACATTGCCAATACCAGAACGTGGAATGGTGCTGAAGGGCAATGTGAGGACAACGTCTGATGTGTTGGCCTCTGTACCACCCCAACCGCCCATGCAATGGTATGACAGGTGGCCAGCATGTGTATGTGGCGTGCTGTGGCACACACAAGCCCAACAAGGGTGCCAGGAAAGGCATGGAGGCCATCAATGTGTGCGGGAAGCACGTTCGTGAGGATGTGCCCCAGTGCCATTCAGAACGGTCCAGTCATGGGTGTATGACTGCAGTCCCATACGTGCAACGCAGTGCCACCCATGGGTAGTGCGAGAGATGCCGCTGCACGGCGGTCAGGGTACACAATGTCCGACAACAGGCTAGCAGTGAATATAGCGGGCTGGTGCGGAGACATATACCAAACAGGTTGGTGGGACATAACAGCCAGGGACATCGGAAGGTGACATCGGGCCAGTGTCCCAGGACATAACGTGTGCATGTCAGTACCATGTATGTGTCCACAGGGACACTATGATGTCCATGTATGGATTGCGACCCTGTAGTGAGTGAGAGTGTGTATTGTTGGTAAGTACACCATCGCCTGGCACGTTGCCAACATTATCTCGGTCTGCAATGCCTGGGTGACTATTGTATGTGACATCGAATGTGGATGTAGCCAAACAATACAGACATACCACCACACTGCCTGAGGCCCCACACGCAATGTCGCGGCAGTCATGTTTAGGTAGCTAGCCTTGGAGCATGTGATGGACCTCGCGGACCCACCATGGCTGACAAGGGATGCACCCCACATGTGAATATACACCACCGTGCAACAGCCTGCACATGTGCTCGTACATCATATGTGCATGGAACATGACCACCACCGTGGCATCTGTGAACAGGTCAGTACCGCCATGTCTCTGTGTGGAATAGCATGGTCTCTACAATTGTGTACATGCTACGGAAGCGCACTGTGGTATGTGTCAGCATATGTATGTACACTGTCCATCTGCTGGGGTGTCATGCCATTAACAACTGCTGTCAGCAGACGTCAGTAGTACTGGTTGTAGTACACATGTTCCGTGTATGCTGCGATGGGTGTGTTTCCAGGGTGTGGCTAGCAGGGCCGTGAAGCATATGTGTTCATCCACCAAAGGGATAACCCCAGGTGCAACACACCAGACACATGGAGGTATTGTGCATGCTGAGGGTAGTGTAGGTATGGTATGTGTTGTGTAATGTGTCAGCCAGCTGGGCGGAGTGCATGCCTCAAGCATGTGTAGGTACATGGGTGTCTATTCTAGGGAAGTGTGGGTTGCTGTCAGCACATGGCAGTATCAGCTGTCTGAGGCCCAATGTACAGTATAACAACACAGACGGCATGTAACCTGTGGTGTACAATGTCAACTCTGTCGCGTGTTACAATGTGTCTAGCGGTCACAAACATGGGTATCCGCACATTGAGCACCTATGATGCATTGTGTTAGGCAACTATCCAGGATGTGTGCAAAACACTGTGTGATGTGTGATCCCCTCACCTGTGGGTGTTGCAGTCCAGGTATGTGCCTGGGAGGTACGATCCGTGTACAATCCGTACTCACAGGCATGCTGCACAGAGCATGGAGGCAGGTCCCAGTCACTGCAGAGAAATGTGAGTGGTGCAATAGTGTGTGTGCCTTGCTTGTGTGCAGCACAGTGGAAGATGCAAGCATTGTCCCACATGACCCCATGCCGTGCCTGCCTGTTACAGCCCTGTATGTGACACCGCCACAGAGGCAGTATAGCATGTGAAGATGTACATGTGTGCTCCACACCCCAGGCAGATGGCTGCAGGTCATGAGTGCCACAGCAGTGTGGTCGACCAGGACTGTCATAGCGGTCAGATACCACATGCCTGTACAATAACAGTATGAGCATAGGCAACAGTTGCAGTGACACAGTAGGTCAATGTACAGTGTCCCTGTGTTCAGACCACTGCCTACTGTACACTTGGCTAGACACACACCCAGAGGGTAATGACACCGGTGAGCCATCGCATGTCCCAGTACACGTAGCCTGTGTAATGCCATCACAGGGCGGTCACAATAACACGTTGTATGAGAGATATATTGTACCAGGTGATGTGTCATGTGTGCATATGTTGAGTTGCACAGCTGTTCACACATCCGTCCAACATATCAGTGCATGATGCCTAGTGTAACATGATGTGTGGAACTGCACTGTGATCCACAACAGGGTCATCCGAGACAGGTGTGTTGTGAATGGTGTAACCCATGGGTCCGTGGGATATACACTGGTGCTGTTGGCTGCCATGCTGGGGGCCACCAGTGGTGCCTACAGTGGTCATACAGACATACTGCACACATTGTTCTGGCAGGAATGTCCATTGTTGTAGATGATGTGTTACTACGTGAAGGTAGGTGTGTGTTGTGAATGTTACCCATCCAGATGTGACCATCAGGTGCAGTCATGGTTGTCGACAGCATCACACCCATCCACAGCTGTCAGCACCCTGTCCCCAGAATGGGTATCAGCCGCCCTCGTACTGTGTGACTAATGTGCAGATGGCGGAACACCTACTACTGGCTGGCTAACAGTGTCATCTAGGAAGGCTATGTGATGGCTGGAATACGCTGCTCTAATGTATAATGATGGTATCCCAATGAATTACATTGAATCACATATAGTAAGCCATGGCTGTCATGTAAACCGTGTACAACAATGACTGTGTGACAGACTCAAACAATGTGGAGCCATGTTGAACATGCACCCGTTAGAACACCAAATGAGGTATGTTGCACGTATTGATGTACAACTGTCAGCTATGGGCACAGCATGGATGCAGATGCACATCCCCACAGGCAGTACCGCTCCATGTTGGTAGGGGGGGCATTGCACGAGTACATGTGACAGTTGCTGTACTGCCACATGTACTGCATATCCGTCATATAGGGGTAGCAGTGGTACGTGACTGTCGGACATGCCTGTACATATGACCATGTCCCACAGGATATGTGTTACGTGTGTACAACACCTGTCGTACCGTCATCAAGCTGTGAAGTGTATGGCTGCCAGTGTACCTGTGTGACATGTTGTGCAATGGGTGCAAAGGTGCGCAGTAGCGCATTGCATGCCCACATGTCCCACACAGGTGCATAGCCTGAACATACAATACAAATAGGGTGTTGGATAATAGCAACCCACAAGAGGTGATGGTGCGGGTGGCAACCCACTACCACCTGTCCGGGTAAGGTGTGCATGTCCATGACACATTAGCACCTGAGATGTTAGCAGTACAGCTGTACAGGGCGGCATGCATATTTGATCACTAATACCCTTGCGTGTTCCACCACTGGCCTGTTGACAGACAGACACCAACACAATGTGCAGCATTGACATGTGCACAACACATCACCGCTGGCTACAGTAGAACAGGGTTACTGTGTAGACATGTGCACAGAACATCTGCGCCAGCCACAGTCAAACACGGTATGTGTTGAACCCCACCGTCATTGTAGCCCATGCCACAGACAGATGTTCATGCATCTGTGTATGTACGGCTGGGAATGTCCCTGGCCTAGCAGTATAGCTGTGTCAGTGTTGCGAACAACATACTGAATGGGCTGGGTGTGTGAGGTGTGCGTCATACATGTATGGTCTGATGGATGATACCAGCAGTGTCCCGCTATGTGAACATCCCTGTCCCCATAAATGGATACCTATGCTGTGCCCAACACCACGGTCCCTGTGGGAGGGATGGTGCTGTGCGGTGCACCTGCCGACATGGCGGTGGCAGCAGGCACTGGATGTAGACATATGTGGTACCCATGTCAGGCCGGGGTACCATCCATGTGCACGGGATATCATCGTGCGGGCACATACAGCACTGTGTTGAACAATATCACAGCACATAGCACCTGTCAGGGGTAATGTGTATGCATGGATGTGCGATACCAGCATGCACCATACACACCCCCACCAAGCAGCATGCTGCCTACCTTGCAGAAGGCCATTGTCCACACCATGATGATAGACATGCGTAATGTCCATATACCCATAGCAATGACATATGGAATGGACAGCCACCCTCCCAATACCAGTATCCCCCAGGTGGGACACATCCCTGTGCCATGTATGTGACATACCCTGCCATACCATGCAGCCCTGTCCAGCAAGGCTGCACGTGCCATCACAGTCATACATGGTGCGATGGCCAAATGGCACTTGCACTATCAACTGTCCAGAGCAGTAATGTGGCACTGATGCACCTTGTGGTGTCACAGGTGCTGTGTGTTGGCGTGTACAACGTGCACGCGCACATGCTATGTATGACCATCCCTGCTAATGTCATATGATTACACATTGTCCCATGTGTATCACATGTGCAATACAGGCGAGCCGTGGCAGGTTGTCCAACACCCGTACAGTGCTGTGTAGATGTACATGGCACAACACATGCATGTACAGGTGTCCACGTGTATGTGTGCAGTGCCACCGCTGACGTCCATAATGGCTGCGTCTGTGATGCCTAGCGACATATACACAGCATCCAGGTGAACAGTAGAACTATGCACACATCGGGACACGTGCCGACTGGTATGAACACAGGTGCAGGCAGGTACACATGTCCACAGCAGGTTACCATCTACATGGGGTGTGTACAGTGTGATGAGTTGACACACAGATATGATATGATACCCACTGCATAACGGTGTGATAGGTGTGACGGCAACATGTCAGCTGTGTCAGTGTCATGATGCATCGCAGAGATTACTGTGCAGATGTCGTACATGTCATAGCAATGTATGTCCAGCGGTATGCCAGTACATCAGTGTAAATGTGACCTGTCACCATCATTATGTCTTACAGATAATGCCTCGTTCACGGCTGCCAGCCTTCAGCCGCCAGGAGGATGACGTAATCATACCGTTGCTCCATGACAACTATGACCTGCTATTCAGCCATGTTCCACAGCAAGCGCAGCAGCGGGATGACCTGTGGCAGGATATGCGCAGGAGGGTGAATGACGTGGGTGGCAACAACCGCACCTACCAGCAGATAAGCCGACACTGCATGGACTTAATACGGCACACGAAACAGCGTGCTGCCATAATCGCCAGAGAACAAGGTGGAACAGGTGGTGGGCCACCAACCCAGCCCCCACTCACACACACGGAGGAGCTCCTGGCCAGTCTGGGGACACCCAGGGAACAGCATGCAGAAACACTAGCTGCCATCATGGAGGTGGGTGTCTCCCAACCAATGAGCCTGGAGCTGCCTGGTAAGTCAGTCTTGCATATGTGTATGATATCTGCTGTAGGTGTGGGTGTCACTGTACACCACGTAATGTACCAACACATGCCAGGTATATGGGCACACAAGCCGCATACTACAGTATGCTACGTTGTGTTTGCAGACGTGTGCATACCACATGCTATCACACAGGTACATGATGTGACATGCACAGTGCTTACTGTGGCTACAGTCATGGATAATGTTTATACTGTTGTGTCGCCCCTATACAGGTACCTCTGGCATGTCGCACAGCCATGGGTCCGTCGCAGGTGAGACTGTTGTTAGTAACAGGCATGTTACAGTGTAGAGTTATTAAGCCATGTGGCCAGGTATAACATGCACACCTGGGTTCTGCTCCAGTCACGGTATACAGGTCGCACCACCAGACACACACATGCCACCCATGTGCAGTAGATACAACCGTTATTATACACCGGCATGAAACCACAGTACCTGTCAGTGTGATATGTGCAGTCAGCTATGCATACAATGGTGGAGGTGTTCTACAATGGATGCATATGTAGTATGCATTGGAACACCATTTGTGGTATGCACACAGTACCACATAGTGAGCTGTGATCTGGGCAGCACACAGGTGTTACCAATGTGACATATGCCCCTGCATTGTGTGCACACGTTGTGACACGGCACATGACATGTCCCATGCCCGTGGTGTTCTGTCTGCAATATTGTCACACCATGACATGACCTATGCCCGACATAGCAAACATCCACACTGTTGTCTGCATAGCCCTCTGGATTGTGACACCTCCGACTTGTATGGGTGTATGTCACATGGGCCACCACAGGGATGGGTACATGATGCCCATCACACACAATTGTCCATGACCCAGTCAAACATGGCCATGGGTGATAGCCACAGGCATGTTGCCACACAGTACGTCTGAAGTGGATAGACACCGTTGCACATTGTCCACACATAGTGCGATCATAGCCGTAGTGGACCACCTGTACATTTGATGTGGTACACCAGACAACTGGAATGCCTGTCTGCAGCCACTGGAGGTGCCACCAATGTCTACCATATCGTGCTGTGGAACAGCATGACTGTGTTGCAGACATGGCAATGCAATGCGTCCATGTTATGCATCGCACAGCAACATACCTGTGTCCTGTTGCCATGCAGTGGCACAGTGCCTGTACTCCCCACTGTATAGCTATGTACATGGCTCACACCAACCACACCTGCACAGACATCTTTGTTACACATGCATTCTATCCGTAGCCTGTACACATAACACTGCACTGTGAAGCCCAGTATGATGCGGTGCATGTGGTGGGACACCATTGTCACATGTCCACATGTTATCGCACATGTCGGCGGAGTACATGTCAAGGTGACGCCAGCCATGTGTACTGTTAACCTGCCTGTGGCCACATGGTGTATCACGGTGATGCATGCAAACTACCATGAATGTGTGTACTGCATGCCTACTGATATGACACCTGCTTGATGTAGTGTGCACCCCAGGGCAGTATGCATACTAACACTATTAATGTCTGGCCTGCATTCTCTGTGCTGTGGTGTGGGAATGCTGCATGCCATCTGCAATATCACATGCATGATGTGTCTGCGTGTGTGTGTGTGTCTGCGTGTGTGTGTCTGCGTGTGTGTGTCTGCGTGTGTGTGTGTGTGCGTGTGTGTGTGTCTGTGTGTGTGTGTGTGTGTGTGTGTGTGTGTGTGTGTGTGTGTGTGTGTGTGTGTGTGTGTGTGTGTGTGTGTGTCTGTGTCTGTGTGTGTGTAATGTACCTTACAGTATGTCTTTGTATTCACAGGTGGTGTAGGTGCGTTCCCCTCCTGCGGTCCATCTGATGCTAGTGTCCCCACAGATACTAGCGGTGATGACCATATGCATGAGGTACAGGCAGGGTTGTCAGGGGCAGAAGCTGTGCCATTGGTTACCATCCCACCTATGTCCCCCTCATCCCCGCACACGGTTCTGATGCCGACACATACCACATCACCGTTGCCCATAGAGGAAGGACAGTCAGCGTCTGTTGGCATTGAGCAGGAATGTGTGGTGGCTACAGAAGGTGCGCGTACACACCATGTTGCCAGTGTAATGACTGGTGATGTGCCACACAGGCATGTGGCTGGTGCTGCTCGTAGGAGGACCTCTGGCAGACATGCACCTGCTGTACAGGGCGCAGCAGCTGGTATCACCAGACACATGTTCCAGACTGTAATGGCGGCACAGGCACGTGCTGAACGGCAGAACCAAGAAGGGCAGAGGCTGCAGAGGGCCGCAATCCATTCCCTAAATGACAACATCCAGTCATTGGCGAATGCTCAACAGCAGATTGCTAATGTACTGGATAGGCGATTAGGTGAGATGGTTGGAATCCTCGACCGAGGCATGTCAATCCGGCGTGAGCTGTCTGTGCTGGAACACCTGGTAGGGGTGAGGCGTAGGACACATGGCCGTAGGCCAGCAACACCACCTAGTGTAGGTCGACGTGTGCGTGCCACCTCTCATGCCCACTCACACAGTGCTGGTAGCAGCAGCAGTGCAGCTGGTGCTACACTGACCACACCAGGACACAGCAGGCCACGTGGGCGTGGCCCTGGATGGTCCCAGCGTGGACACGGTTCCAGCGGACATGTGTCATCGGAGTGGCCACTCCATACCTCC
Organism: Protopterus annectens; assembly: GCF_019279795.1. Taxonomy (NCBI): domain Eukaryota; kingdom Metazoa; phylum Chordata; order Ceratodontiformes; family Protopteridae; genus Protopterus; species Protopterus annectens. Next base: position 838,480,610 of record NC_056725.1, on the reverse strand, counting down.
ACCGGTAGTGCCCGTGCAACCCCAGGCAGGCACGGGTCACGTGGCCGCAGACGGACACAGTGAGCCATACAACCTGCACTGTACAGTCTGGGGCTGCCAAGTATACCCCGTGTAGGCATCACGTATGGCTGAACTGTGTACACACATACCCACACACGGCAGACACAACTGTAGGGCTCCACCACATCCACATGCATTCTGCACAGTCATGCCCAGTAAATGCACCGGCCCTTACACACACACATGATGTCATCCATTGGTACAGCCTATGCCCAGGCAGACATATCACCCTGTGCATATGATGAAGCCTTTGCCGCATCACTGTCATCCACACCATCGGTGCAAGGTTATGCAAATATATTCTGATGCACAGGGTGGACAAGATAGTGAGAGGTGTATGTGATACCTGTGTATGCATAGCGTGTGATGTGTATGTTGCAGTGGTTGTGTATGACAAGTGACAGGTGCGTATGTGGCGTCGGTTGTGTACTGTCATCATGCAGCAGACATACCATGTAGTGCAGGTGCAGCATGCATTGAGCTGTGTACACGGTATGTGTGGCGGTTACATGTGTAGCACCATGTTGGTTCTGTTAACCTGTATGCCTCATATGGTGTACTCGCATGTGCCTACTGGGAGCACTGTTATCAGTCCCCACGTGTAGCTGTGGGTTACCCACAGGCACATCTGGCAATATCAGCATACCACATGTACCCGCAACCTGCCTGGACACCTACATAGGTACATAGGTGCATAGGTACATACTAGGCTATGTGCCCTACGGCATGTATAAGCCTAGCCAGAGTGTGTGTGGCTTTCACCACCCCTTAGGATGAGGATACTATACCCATTGGTCTGCTGTCCCTCTGTCCAGCAGTGACACAGAGATGATTCCTGGGGCATACCTACGATCTCCCATCCATGTCAGGATTACTCTTGGACAGAGTCAGTGAGGGGCTCTGCCTCACAAGGGCTGGGAATCTGTTCCATGGTGTAGGGAGTCTCTGGGCGATGAACCTGTCCCTCCAGCACGTCCTATTTATATCCGTGTTGAGGTTTGTGTCTGTTGCTCTCGTGCCTGTGGTTGTTTGGATCCTATGAGGTGGAGCATGTCCATGAAACCCGGGTTGGACATGGCCTTGTATGTCAGGCACAGATCACCTCGGAGCAGACGGTATGAGAATGTATAGAGCAGGAGTTCCCTCAGTCGGGCAGCGTGTGACATATGTTTCAGCCCCTTTATCCTTGTGTTGGGGAATGTTTGGGGCCCTTCCAACTGCTGCAGGTGTCGGGTTAGGTACATTCCGAATGGGGCGTTGTACCCAATCATTGGTCTGATGAGTGAAGAGTACAGGGGTACAATGACCTCCCCTGATCTGGATGTGAATCCCTTCATGACCAGGTGGGCAATGTGGAATGTCTTCCCAACCACATTGGCAATGTGAGTGTCAAGAGAGGTTACCGACAAGTTGGGTCCCCAGGTCCCTGATCACGTCAACCGTGTTTAATGGATTACCACCTATGTGGTAATTCGGGGTTACCTTGTCTTTCCCAAAGGGTAGGTCTATACCTTCCCTGGCATGTAGCTTCAGGCCATGGCTCTGGCACCAGTTATCCATTTCTATGAGACCTCAGGTGGATGTCTGTGTCTGATGGGGTGTCGATTATGGTGGCCGGTTTGCAGTCATCTGCATACCTTGTCTGCCACAATCCCCCTATGTTTGCATGCACGTCGGAAAGTTGAATGCCGAACAAGAGGGGGCCCAGGACTGAGCCCTGTGGGCCACCGCTCGGGACCAGCTTGGAGTCTGACATGGCACCAGGAACACTAACCCTGTGGGTTCTGTCCTTGATCCGGTTGGCAACCCATCGTGTGACATATGGCTCTACATCTACGCTGGTGAGCTTTTCTATGATGCCCGCGTGGGGTTTGGTTCGAATGCTGTTGCCAGGTCACGGTAGTCTGTGCGAACTGACTTACCCCCATCAATGGCCTTAGTGACTCTTCCGAACAGGTCGACCAGGTTCAGGAGGCAGGATCTGCCCTTGACTAAGCCGACGTGGGTATGTTCCAGTATTTGTCGGTCCCCAATGTCTTCATTTATGGGCTCCATTATGGTCCCCTCCATAGCTTTGCAGACAAGGCTCGTCAAGCTTATAGGGCGGTGATGTCCAGAGTCCGTAGGAGCACCGCCTTGGTGGAGTGGGACCACAGTTGCCGTATGCCATCCATCAGATACGTAACCTGTAGTAAGGCTAAGATTAAACAGCAGCCTTATGTGCAGGTTGAGGTCCTCATTGAGGTTGTGTAGCACACAGCCGGGGACACCGTCCGGTCCCATTGATGCTGTGTTTTCCGCTTTAGAGAGAGCAGCTCTCACCTGGGCATTTGAGATGTTTGGGAGGCTAGACTCTGGTGGGATAGATACCTCCCCTCTTGGGGGGGGAGGGTAGATATATGCACGGAACCTGTCTGCCAGTATGTTGGCAATGTCTGTGGGTTCAGTGATCATTGTACCATTCTGGACTAATTCCGAGCATAACTGTGAGCTTCCACCCATGTTCCTACCATAGCTAAGGAAGGCCTTATGGTTGTCTTATGTGTCCTTTGCGAGTCCTCTCCCACAGGCGGCCTTGGATGATTGTATGAGTGATCATATGTTACTGCCAGTATTGATCAGTGATGCCTTCCCTGGTAGTGATATTGCTCTGTCATGTAGTAGCTTTCTCCTCTTGTTGTACGGTTTGTTTATGGCTGGGGTCCACCAGACCGTGTGCCTGCCTTTGGTGGACAAGGTCCTGATGTTATTAGGGATTGCTTGATCCAGACATTCCTGAGGGTGCTCGTAGAAGGCATTTGTAAGGGTTTCAGCAGCGTGGCCTGTGTTTTCCACTGGCACGGAGGCCTTGTAGGGTACCACACCAGTCGTATGATGTGTGGGGTTCGCTGTGGAGAGGTCTTCACTGTGGTCTCCCTTGCCGGTGTTGGGGGCAGGATGCGGATCTCCAGTGAGATCACTATATGGTCTGACCTCACCGTTGAGGGATGTACATCCTGTGTGGAGCATGTCGTCCCCATGTGTGATGATCAGGACTAGTATAGTTCCTCCTCTTGTGGGTATGGTGCATAGTTGTTCCACAGCATTCGGGTGTATGAACACCTGGAACCTTTGGTCTAGGGTGTTGGGTCCTGGGTAATGTTCCCGGTCTATGTATGGGTAGTTGATGTCACCCAATATGATGGTGTTTTGAGAGCATTCATACTCCCCAGTGTCTTCAGGAAGGCTGTGTGGGTATCCTGGGTTTGGGAGGGTGGTCTGTAGCATGCTACAAACTGTAGGGCAGTCCTACCCATGGTTAATTGCACCTGGATGGTCCCTGATGCTACGTGCATTTCCGCCAACCTGGAGGTGTGGGTATCCTTCATGGAAATGGAGACTCCCCCTCCTTCTGTGGTTCGGTCCGGATTTGGGTCCTGAACGCATGATATGAGGTATGACCTGATAGTGCTGGGGTGCTCTCAGGAGCCCTGAACCAGGTTTCAGTCACAGCACTGACATCGATGTCCTCCATACTGAGGAGGGCTTTTGAGGGCGTGCAGCTTGGGTGTAGACTACTGGCATTGAGCAGTATTACCCTTAGTTCTTTCCAGGTTTGTAGTCTAGGGCGGTAGGTTTATCATTTGAGCCTTGCCTGCAGTGGGCACTATGGGGGTGGCAGGAGCCTTTGCCAAACTCAGGAAGCCCAGGGGCGACAGGTGCAAGCCGTCCTTTGTGAAGGAGCGTGGCGTGTCAAGCATGTCATCCCAGGCAAGAGGACATTGGACCCCCTCAGACTGACACCGGTAATTAGGCCAATTATCAAAGCTGATCATTCGGACTCTGTATTGTGGCATCATTCTTGATGAGGGTGGGATACTGCTCAGGGTCAGGGTCATGCTGGCCTGGGCTACACAATCTGAGAGCCCCTCTATGTCTCCTTTCATGTATCCCAGGGAGGTATGTCTCCTGTCGTTGACACCAGCATGGACAATGACCGTGTCATACTTGTACATGCTGCGGAGTGACCTGAGTGCTTGTGTTATGTGGCGGATTCCAGCGCCCGACAGGCAGCCTACTGTGATCATTCCCTTGTTCAGTCTGGTGGGTGAGACATCGGTGTGTCTGACTATGGCGTCACCTATTACAAGTGTGTCTGGCATTGTGTGTGTCCTTAAGGGCTGTGACTGTTTAGCACACTGACGTTGAGAACTATGTGTTGCATGTCCTATGTCTTGTGGAGGCAGTTGCTTGGGTGTCTGCTTTGGAGGCCTCAGTAGGTTCGGTACATGTTTTAACAGTGCCTCCGAGTATGTCTTTGTGTGTTTATGTGTTTGTTTTGCAGTTGTGATAGTTCCATGTGACACTGGGTTTGTGGTGTGCGTGGTGTCCTTCTCCTCCCGTCTGGTCTTGCTGGTCGTGGGTTGAGAGAGCTCAGCCTCCTGTCTGGCTATATAGTTGCATCTCTCACATGTATTTTGTTTTGTGGGGGAGGTGCGGGTTGTCCGTGTCCATGAGGCACTTGTAACATTGCCTCAGGATGCCCAGATTCACCAGCTGAACAGGAGAGGTCGCTAGCAATTGACCCTTTGACATGCCAGAGAACGTGAATGCGTTTGCTGTGTAACTGGGTCAGAAGGGACCTATAGGGAAGTGGGTACTCAAGGGGATTCTAGGCTAGTGTAGTACTCCGTCTAGTATACATGTACTTTACCTATGTAAGAATACTTTGGGAGCAGGTGCTGAGCTTTTGTGATAGAGAACAGACAGTTTAGATTGCAAGTAGAGAAGTTCTAAGTGAAAACCTGCGGAGCACGGAGCCTGACATAGTGTAACGTTGTTTACACAGTACATGACACACATGTCCACACATATACTGCACCTGACACCTGTGGTCGGTGCCACAGGCTACGGTGGACAGAGACATCACATACATGGCATGACACAGTACAGGTATGGTGACATTCTGCAGGTGTCGTACACAGCGTGCTGGCAACTGACCTCAGGTGTCACCTGTCAGCTGTGGTGCACGCTGTGCAGCAGTAGGATGCTGTACCAGTACAGGAATATGTCCGCAATCGCGGGGTGTACACCACTATGGCGCACACCCCATTGTGTGCAGATGGGGACACCTGCCTGTGTGGTCAGCACCCTCACAATACAATGCACCCACACGCCATGTCACAGGGGGCAGACTTGCACAGGTGGCCAGTATGGCTCACACCTATGGCATTGACAGGATCGTACAATGCAGCACCAGTACGGGATGGTCACCCTGTGTGGTTAGTGTCCGTTCACAACACTATATCTGCATACACCCTCACACCAGGCAGCAGACATACAGACATGTTGACACACTCACATGGTGGTGACCACACATGTCTACATGGAGGGACGACGTGTTGCATGTACTGCACCATCAACATCCATGCACCCCACACTGAGGTATGTACAGATCTCTACCATGGTGTACAGTGATGTGTGGCACGTGGGACATTGTCCCCCCGATATGTGGCATATATGGGCACACATTCCTGCACACATGTCGGTGCTGGGAATGCCACACCCGCCATATGGGATATGTGCAGGCGTGCAGCGGTATGTAGTGCATTATGCGTACCAACACTGTATCCGGCAGATGTGCTGATATATGCACTTGGGAGGTGGTAGGTGTTACAGTAGCCATGTGACATATGGTCGATGACACCTGACCGATGGGTATGCATTATGGCAGCACTGTCATGTAACGGCGACATAGCAGACTGTATGCACATGGCAGGGTAGGATGGTGTGTGACACACCTGTGACCACCACCTGCACACATGCATGTGGACAGGTGTTTAAACACATGATGTACACACATACCGCCATGCGTGCTGTTACTATGCCACCATATGATGGCCCCCATGATGGGTATGCATGTGGTAGGGGGTTGCAACTGTGTTATGGACATCGGACACCGCACATGCATGGCTGCACCATGCACGGTACACGTGTCACATGTATCCCCTGTTGCCATGTGTGTATGCATTGCTACGTTGTGACATGTGTGTCGACATGCATGGAACATGGACTGTGGTATGGTATCACAGCTGTCACAGGCAAACTGTACAAGGGTATGTGTCCCAGTCAACACTGCTACACCCTGTAGGGGGAGCATACCACAGACATGTCCACCTTCCATTCCTGTGTGTATTACCGCGTACGCCAGTGTTATGCATGTGGTACATCACAGGCTTCATATGTGTCCTGTGTGCAGTCCATGCACACAGCCAGACAATCATTTATTTGACATATCCGGATGTTGTTTCACTGTGGTACAGCTGCAGTCATGTGTCATATCTGTGTCAGGGCTGTGGTATGTGTGGAGCACGCCTGTCTATGTATACTGATATGAGCGGACTACATCACACCTGTGGGATCATTGATAGTACATGTGTACTCTGCATGACGGGTGTACACCGCCATATAGACCTGTGGACATATGTCACATGCTGTTGCTGGACCGTGAGGCATACTGCTGCACCGATGACATGGTGCTGGCATGGCAGCTACAGTGTTCACTGCAGTGTGTACATGTTCGGCCTGCACCCATGATGCCTGTGATGTCATCTGTGTGTGTACGTGTAACTGCATGTGTGTCCACCCTGTGCGTGTGGACGGGTTTACCTGGCCGTGACTTGCGGTGTGTACACTCCGTCTGCATGCCGGACGGCGCGTAGCACATACTAAGTGTGTGAGCATGCCCGAGTTGCTGTTGTGTAGGTGGACACACACGACGGTCCACACTCTGCCCTTCCATGATTCCACCCCATGTGTATGCATGTCTGCACTCTGCAAATTCTAAGTGTGTGAGCATGCCCAGTAAGCTGCTGTGTAGATGGACACACAGTACAGTGCACACCAAGCCCGTCTGTGAAGATACCCCGTGTGCATGTATGTTCCCCCTTTGCAACCGCCACGTGTGTGAGCATGCCCGGGTTGCTGTTGTGTAGGTGGACACACGATGGTCCACACTCTGCCCTTCCATGATTCCACCCCATGTGTATGCATGTCTGCACTCTGCAAATTCTAAGTGTGTGAGCATGCCCAGTAAGCTGCTGTGTAGATGGACACACAGTACAGTGCACACAGCGCCCGTCTGTGAAGATACCCCGTGTGCATGTATGTTCCCCCTTTGCAACCGCCACGTGTGTGAGCATGCCCGGGTTGCTGTTGTGTAGGTGGACACACACGACGGTCCACACTCTGCCCTTCCATGATTCCACCCCATGTGTATGCATGTCTGCACTCTGCAAATGCTAAGTGTGTGAGCATGCCCAGTAAGCAGCTGTGTAGATGGACACACAGTACAGTGCACACCGTGCACGTCTGTGGTTATACCCCGTGTGCATGTATGTTTCCCCTTCGCGACCGCTAGGTGTGAGGGCATGCCCAGTACGCCATTCATGGGAACACAGTACAGTCGGCACTGATGTCTGCTACTAGGCGTAGCCATGGCCAATGACATCCTGCATAGCCATGGTGGCCGTCCAGGTGAGTCATATGTGGTTGATATGCCACAATGGCTGCCTACATCATGCATGCCGGTTGCCCTCTCATAGGGTATACTGTCTGTGGTGCATCCCGTATCCATGTTGTGATGTTGTGCTCCGTAGTTAGTTGGTATTCCTGAGTGCAGCACTACCGTGTTACTGTACGCCCACCTTGGGATGGTAACATGCTGTGTGACTGCGCACTCTGTCTTCATTCCCTATCGGCAGCCTTGCCTCTGCAGATGATATCACCCACCTAGGAGTATGCCTCCTGACAGTGCTGTGCTCAGTAATCTCGGTAGCGCGTTCTGTAACTGCATCATGCTGTAGTGTGTTCATGTAGGTAGGCGTAGGTTCAACTCCCGGCCCTTCCCCGTGTGTGTGTGTGTGTGTGTGTGTGTGTGTGTGTGTGTGTGTGTGTGTGTGTGTGTGTGTGTGTGTGTGTTTCCAGCTGCCCCTGGAGAGTAGTTCTTTTAGTCGCTTCCCAACACATACCTTGGCTATTGGCATCTATTCCTTTACGGATGATGTCACCCGCCTAGAAGTATGCCTCTGACAGCGCTGTGCTCAGTAATCTCGGTAGCGCGTTCTGTAAATGCATCATGCTGTAGTGTGTTCATGTAGGTAGGCGTAGGTTCAACTCCCAGCCCTTCCCCGTGTGTGTGTGAGGTGTGTGTGTGTTTCCAGCTGCCCCTGGAGAGAGTAGTTCTTTTAGTAAACGCAACACATACCTTGGCTGTTGACATCTATTCCTTTACGGATGATGTCACCCGCCTAGAAGTATGCCTCTGACAGCGCTGTGCTCAGTAATCTCGGTAGCGCATTCTGTAAATGCATCATGCTGTAGTGTGTTCATGTAGGTAGGTGTAGGTTCAACTCCCGGCCCTTCCCGTGTGCGTGGTGTGTGTGTGTGTGTGTGTGTGTGTGTGTGTGTGTGTGTGTGTGTGTGTTTCCAGCTGCCCCTGGAGAGTAGTTCTTTTAGTAAACGCCTTAACACATACCTTGGCTATTGGCATCTATTCCTTTACGGATGATGTCACCCGCCTAGAAGTATGCCTCTGACAGCGCTGTGCTCAGTAATCTCGGTAGCGCATTCTGTAAATGCATCATGCTGTAGTGTGTTCATGTAGGTAGGCATAGGTTCAACTCCGGCCCTTCCCGTGTGTGTGTGGTGTGTGTGTGTGTGTGTGTGTGTGTGTTTCCAGCTGCCTCTGGAGATAGTTCTTTTAGTCGCAACACATACCTTGGTTATTGTCATCTATTCCTTTACGGATGATGTCACCCGCCTAAGTATGCCTCTGACAGCTGTGCTCAGTAATCTCGGTAGCGCGTTCTGTAAATGCATCATGCTGTAGTGTGTTCATGTAGGTAGGCGTAGGTTCAACTCCCGGCCCTTCCCGGTGTGTGTGTGTGTGTGTGTGTGTGTGTGTGTGTGTGTGTTTCCAGCTGCCTCTGGTGATAGTAATGCTTTTAGGCTCGCAACACATACCTTGGCTATTGTCATCTATTCCTTTACGGATGATGTCACCCGCCTAGAAGTATGCCTCTGACTGCGCTGTGCTCAGTAATCTCGGTAGCGCGTTCTGTAAATGCATCATGCTGTAGTGTGTTCATGTAGGTAGGCGTAGGTTCAACTCCTGGCCCTTCCCCGTGTGTGTGTGTGTGTGTGTGTGTGTGTGTGTGTGTGTGTGTGTGTGTGTGTGTGTGTGTTTCCAGCTGCCCCTGGAGAGAGTAGTTCTTTTAGATGCTTTGCAACACATACCTTGGCTATTGGCGTCTATTCCTTTATGGATGTTGTCACCCACCTAGACGTATGCCTCTGACGGTGCTGTGTTCAGTGGTCCACATAGCGCGTTCCATACCTGTGTCATACTGTCGTGCGGTTGGGTAGGTGGGGGTTAGGTCAATCCCCATGCCTGCCAGCTGTGTGTGTGTGTCTATGCTCCCAGCCACATGGGTTCATAGGTTATGGCTTTAGAGGTTCCGCAGAACACTTATATCCTGCCAACATCTCTGTGTTTGTGGATGTTGAGACGCAGCTAGTGGACTGCCTGTGTGCCTGCTGTGGTTGGCAACCTCTGTAGCGTGTTCTTATTGTGCGCCCTGCTGTGGTGTGGTGGGGTGGTGCTGTGTACGTTCCACTCCCGGCCTTGCCACATGTGTCTGTCTGTATCTCTCTCGATGTATATATACATACATATGTTATGCCCATAGCGCTGCTCTTGCATGGACAGCTGTCTGTCCCATGTATCGCATATTTGCACGGCTGACACATAGAACTGTGGTACGATGCATATCCACTCATTGTCCATGCAACGTCCGTATTCCGGCACGCCCTAGAGACATCTGCTGGATATCTTGGCAGACAGCTATCCTTGCTGTACTGACACTGTACCCGTACACGCCATAAACCTTGTGTATCATTGCCTGTTTATGGTGTGTGTATGTCTATCTGAGCTGTGTGCATGGTCGTGTGTATGTCCCGCTATAGCCGTCTGTGCAGGTGTCGCCACTATGGGTAATCCTTGTAGACCGCTGTTTCATGTGCACTTCAGCACATACCTGCGGACCATACTACCCCTCCTACGGCAGCACGGGAGCGGCCTTAGATCAACCGCTGCCCTAGGCGATAGGGCTCCACCACCACAACACATGGTGCCCCCATCCTGGTGTACCTACATGACATAACTACTGGAAAGGTGGCCCTGCTAGTGCGGCGTCCTAGGCAGCCGCTGGGTTGGCCTATGCCTAAGGCCGGCTATGAGCACATCCCATCATTTTGGAGTGGATCCTAGTGTTTCCACACACATGTATCTGTGTCTGTTCATAGCACTCCACCTCAGGGGACGTATATCTGGAGTAGGCCTTAGGAGATAGTGGGACACTCGGGGCCAGTCATGTCATGTTTCTCTTAGAAACATTGATAGTGGGCACAGTGATATGTTATGCATGCGTATGGCATTTCCGTCAGATGTGGTGTCTTCCTCGCATGTTTGTTGTTGTGTCCTGTCATCAGATATCATGTGGCCGCCGGACTGCTACTGTTACGTGGAACACAGCGGACATATGAGGCAGACCTCTACTCAGTCTGTGTACATCTATGCAGTTGCAGGGTATGTGACTACTACAACATGCCTACTGTCTGCCTACAATACACACACAGTGTGTGGCGGCATGACAGACCACATGGCATTACTTTGTATTTGCACGGCACACCCACACAGACAGTTGTGTTCCTCACACAGGTCTACATCTGCTTATCCACACTACTTGTTATTTCCTGTACCATATGTGTGCGTCGTATTTGTGCTTCCCGTCGGTGGCGGGGCTCACGTATGGCTATGGGGGCCTGACATTTGTTATGTTGACACTTCATGGCACCCTGGGGGACATGTCACCTTTGTGTCTGCTTACCTTCCACATTGACCTTCGCGGGGCATACGTTGTCATCCACAGTTACCAGGGTAGGACATTTGCATGTTTGCACATTTGTCCTGCTGTCTTTCTTCCCACCTGTCCGCCTAGGATCACCGGTTCAGTACATGTATTCTGGACAGGTATCTCCTGCATACCCTGACCTGTTGTCATTATGTGTAAACACCCTGATGTTCGGCCATTGCCCTTGTTACGTTTCACATAGTGCTGTGCCTTCCTAGCTGATTGCTGCCTAAGCATTCCGGACTGTGCGGTGGGTGATAGGGATCGCTATTTCCATTGCATGGGTAGTGACACTCATAACATCCGTATTCATGGCTACGCCAGCATACCTCTCCAGTGTACCTGGTTATGAGGGACGTACCTCATTTGGGGTCTTCGATGGGTCATGCTCCTCGGACTCCCTCAGAGTTCCACATTGGAAGGGTCTGTTACACATTCAGTGTTAGGAATGGTTTAGGTGTAATCCATAAAATATCCAAAATGTACACAACCAGCCAACAGAGCATGGAACTAGCGAAATAATAAAATATAAAATACCAATCAACATAAAATAACCGCTGGTACCTTATGGCACACAATCCAAAAAACACATAGGTAGATGAAACAGTCAACGTAGAAATAGTCCAGGACAGTGCCCAAATGGTATAGAAATGTTCCTTTATTCACAAGTAAGCGCTTTCACCCGTAGGCTTCTTCAGACTTATACATAACATAAAAGCATTCAGGATTTAAATATCCCTCCTTACATTTTCATTGGTCAATTTCTCATCAAACAATGAACAGTTAACCCCAGCATATAAAGCACAAACTCAATGTTAAATACTCACACATATATTAACATCTTTAGAAACATCTTATTAAAACATGTATTATATTATATTGTACTATGCCTAATTTTCATCAATTATAAATATACAAATATATATAAAAAATATGTATATTATATCAATGTATAACAGTGGTAAACAACTAAAAGAGTGGACTAATAGGTGTTAAATGTATAGCTGTACCTAAACTAAATTCCTGTTATTTGGGTTTAAGCCTCCTGCTTCTCAAAAGAGGCGTAATCTGTGCTTTATCATTCAACCCTGGTGTTTGGTCAGTTCTCCACCTACTAATCCATCTCAATTCGCATTCTAAAGTATAGTTGATAAGGCCCCCCCCTCTGGGATTAAAATCTAGCTTTTGTAAAACACTGAATTTAAAAGTATGCCTAGAACCCAAATCCTTATGATGTTTGGCCAAAGCATTTGTACTCTGATGATGCCCCATGTTAGTGGGTATTTTTGGACTGTGGAGTGTATCGTTTTTCGTGTATCGTGTAATCCATGGTCAATTGACATTAATCATATTAATTCATTAAAGGATCTTCTTTATAAGTGGGAATGGCATAGTTTAACCATCCTATGGCCTTCCTAGTTGAAGTTGTTAGTGAGCCATTAGTATGTGTTCCACAGGTCGCCCATTTGTTCCGCATTATGGAGGCGAGTGATCCCCATTTTGGTGATGGCAGATTGAGAGCTATATGCGCGGTATTCGCACGACGGTCTGACTTTGTATGGGGAATTTCTAATGTAGTCCCTATCTGTATTTCCTGTGCTATGCCTTACTGCAGCTGTGTAATTACGCCAGGTTTCCAGTTATGGGTGCCATCTTGGTCGTATGTGTGTCCATCCATGGGAATCGCCTACTGGACACTGATATAGGGCTGTACACATTTCACACCTGCTTTCCGCATTATCCGGTGGATGCTTTGCATCATTAGTGGGGATTAAGGCATGTGCTATACCCACATCCCTCCCACGGGGCGGGCCAACGGATTCTCTGCCAAACAACACCGAGGCCCATTTCTGCATACCCAGGTTCCCATGGCTGCAACCCTCGACGGTACACATTACACATCCTTCATGTGTGCGGTACAGGGATGTGGATGCACTTCTATGGACTCAACAATCAGGGGATTTCTGTTCATATGTCCTGCATTTCATGGACACGTGTCATCAACCTTAAACACGCTGTTGGTGCATATGTCTAGCTGTGCCGTAGTCGCGGCTGTCACTTCTTTTGCGTCGATCGCAGCAGGGGTTGCGAACGGAGCAATTTTTGGAGTCCTACAATGGACACCAGTGTGCATATGTAAAGTGTAGAACTTGTTGGACTGTCACCATCTGGCCAGTGGTTTTGACTGCTGCTGTATGTTCCCCGTTCGCGGATGTCTGTTTGACTACCCATATTATGTATTACTTGGCATATCTATATCCATGTACCAGTAAGCAAAAATACAGCAAACCTTGAGTCCTGGTCTTCTTCAAAAAAGACTTTAATGAACATAAACCAGACCAAAACAGAAGATGAAAAGAACGATACACTCCACAGTCCAAAAATACTGAGCGCTTTCACCCACTAACATGGGGCATCATCAGAGTACAAAATACATTAGATAGTCATCCCTTATATACTTCCTTCAGAGTCAATTTAAAGACAATTAATCAATAAACTTGCTCATAGTTACGTAGCTGGTAATCCAAGTCTTAAAGATAAAGTGAAATATAAAAATCAGTGTTGCATAAATAACTTAATGGAAACATATATACAACAACAATGTGTTAATATAAATACAATATTGGTAAATACAATCAGTAAATTGAAAAATAATTGATAATTGTTGTGAGTAAACCTTAAAATGTAGTGTGTTGATAATACAATTATGTATATTAATGTGTATAATTGTTGTATTAAGATTCCAAATCATTGAATAAATAAGTACAATTAGATACATATTGTATAATTATAAATATAAATGTAAATAAGAGTCACAATGTTAAATATAAATATGAATGTATATAAATATATAAATATGATATGAAATAAAATGTAGTTGTTTACATCTTGTTTCCGAGTGACATATCTATATCCATGTGTCATATATACGGGCCGTCGGACTGTTGTGTGTAGATATATACATGTGAACCCCTCGTTTCATACCTTGCTTTGTTACTGTCTGTGGATTACCTGTGTACACACATCTATTACCATACCATACCTTTCCACTGTACAGGTTCTGGCACGGTGTACGGCTGGTTGGCCCTTAATCTTGCTGTGTGTTACATTGACCTGTGTCTATCTGGCAATTCGCTGGCGTGTCATGTGAGACCTTCTTGATTCTATAGGGACCTGATCCTGTAATTGTGATGTGCTTCCACTGGCCATATATTTCTTTGTCATCTGGGATCTGTATGTAACCAGTCCTTTCAGGACACTTTCTATTGTTGTTCTTTTTTGGTTACATATATGAGTACTTTGGTATGTTGTGCTATTATTGTGTGTGGAGCATTTCTCCACGGGCCTCTGCTGACACTGGACATATATCCAGCTAGCCTAGCCCGGTCAACAAGTGTGAGCCAACAAAACACAATTCGTACGGTGGCACCTTCTGACAAGTGGGTCGGGTTACAGATGCATAACCGTCGTAAATCCCTACTACTAACACACACGTTATTCTATCCACATTCTATGTTTGTCTTATCACATAGCATGTGTTTCTCACTATCTGTACCAGTACTTTGCATGGCATTGTCCGATTCCATACTTTCAGAGGCTGACAGTTTTGAGACATGTATAACTAATGTGGAGGACACAGCATTAACTTTCCCTGCTGTGAGCAGATCACACACGCACAGGCGCACTTGCATTCCCTAATTGTGGGTTACGCGCAGGCGCACATGCATATCCGTATTCTGGTTACATATGTTTACTGGGTCTGTGTGGTTACGTGGTCTGTATTAGTTGTGACTGTTCCGGTAACATATCTCTAATCTGGTTGACGGACGTGTGCGGAACACACTTTCACCTTTACACATGTAACTGTCTTTGCGGCACGGACGCATTACGTACACGTTCACATTTATATGTTCTATAGTCGTAATTCAAACGGGACTGCATTCACATTTGCCGGTTGCTGTGACCACTACACGTTAGCTGTTCTGTCTCATTTATATGCATACCTATGGTACTTAGCTACATTAACATATCCCCCCCCACCCCACCCCCCCGCACTCACGTACGTCACAGGCATCCATTCTCCTGCTGGGAAAAGTGCGGTACTACATGTTACACATTCCTTATTCCCTACCGCTCATGGCCCAGGATGCATATGTCGTGACCGCAGGGATATTCAGATCATGGGGGCTTATACCCCAACGCATACAGGCCTTCGATTGTCAGGGTGTTCCTGTGGTGCTTTGGGTTGGTCTTGTCCGCCTAGTGTATGGAACTGCCCTGACCGTGTACGAATGTCAGATGAGTCACATGGGCACGGTTTGTCCGTGTCTATGATACCATACCCCCCCCCATTATTCCTAACCATGCACGCTGATTGGCCGGCGTGCCCATTGTAGATCGTGTTATAGTAATTGCACACGGTCTGGTCAACTGGACCTATTTCCAGTACTATACCTTGGTATTTATAACCTGTCTCGCTATGTTACATGGGTTTAACATTACGTGACAGCTTTAACTGAGCCACGGACATGTCTGTTGCTTACTTTGGGGCAGTCCCGCTCTGCTACACACATTTAACATGGCGGAACAGGTTGAACAGCACAGCAACGGGGACATCGGGCTCTCCGTCGCTGTTTTGTATTGAATCGCTATGTTGACTTTGTTTCACATAGCGAGACAGTGTCGACATTGGCAACGGACATCTTGCGCAGTACGTACGCACCGCCACGGGTGCCATATGTCTGCAGATGGGCGGCGGACAGGCATTATGCTGTGCCATTATGTCTGGGAATATATAGTTTCTTTCCCTAGATGATATGGCATACTAGCAATGACCCACGTCTGGGTGTGGGTACTGCTGTATTTACCCACGGTTGCCTTTGTGTGGTCCCTCGGGCATCGGCCTCGGGACCGCACCACGTCTACCGTGGGTATATCCAGCATTACCCACATCCGGCGTCGTTATTGCTATGGTATTCCGTGTGTACGGACACGTGTGTTTGGACAACCTACAATAGCTTCTGCTATTGGCATACAATGCTGTGGGTGGTGTCGGTTATCATACATATGCCATGTTCTGCGTTTGTCCCATTCACACTTGTCTATCCCCTGTCCTCATTCGTATGTGGATATTTATGTGGCACATGATTGAACTATGTATTACCTGCAGGTATGCTGTGTACAGTGCACATATGTCACGGTTGGTTACAGTGTATCTGTGTACCTACCTCTGTGATACTGAGGACTACCACACATCCTTCGCAGCATTACATGCGTATGTCCATACTATTATTCAGTGGCCTGTGGGGGGTTGTCGGAGCGACGGTTACACGTGTCCCTGTTTGTGCTCGCATCATGGTGGTCTTTGACCAGCCTCCATTGCTATCGTGGGATGGACGGTGGTGTTGGTGTGTGTTTGGGTTGTGTTTCTACTGCCGATACGTCAGTGGGGGGTGGGGTTGGCACGTGTTCCTCTTTGCAGGGGGGCCCCATCCTGGACATTTGTGTCCTGCATCGACACTTGGCACATGCCATATGTCCTGTGATATTCCCACAGTCGTGTATGCCTTCCTGCATTACTACTGCGTGTTACTGGCAGTTTGTATCTGGTACGCATGGCTATTATGTTGGATAGCTTAGGCTATTCCCATGCTATGACATACCCATTCATCCGGGCATATACGTGTTATTCAATCCTTTGCATTGGCCGTGGGTGTTTGGCCATATGGCGTCACTATTATCTACGTGTGATGTCCCACCTTCACCTTCTGTGCATGTGGCACCCTGTTGGGGTGTCCTGCTTGGTGGGCGGATGTTCCGCCCTATGTCTTGTGTTTGACATGTCTGCATAGCTAATCATCGGTACAGTGGCTGCACATACTACTTTGTCCAGATGTGTACTGTTATGGACACCATGGCGTGTGAACACCTATGGGGTTTCGACAGGTCCGTACCACATGCGGGATGTACGCATTCTGCCGACACATTCAAATGCGGCCATTTGGATATCAGTACCTGAGGTGGGATGTTGACATGTGGGGTACATATTTGCACGCGTGGCACTGCCTAGGACAATACTTCATACTACATTTGGGGTATACCCACTGTGTGTAGGTGTGCAGCTGCGCAAGGCTGCTAGCTGGATTGGGTGGACGGTCGTACATGGGTGCGGGTTACGTGCTATGACGGGGCTGTTGTGTATTACATTTGCATGCATGGGTTCTGCTTCTGGATATTCCGCTTCGGCATACGCCATCCTATGTGTATGCGACAGGTACGTTGCTGGGTCTAGCACATGTTGCTATGCACATGTTTGTCTGTGTTTAGGGTATCTGGTTTCTTTCTGGTTGTTATATAGACATGGCTGCCTAGCTGTGTACTCTCACTACCACTGTGGAACTGCTGGTGACCATGCCCATGGGGCTACTCGTGTGTAGGTGCGGCGCGCTGACATGCTGTGGTACACCTTCACTGGGTATGCCTGCTGACAGTGCATTGCGTGACGGACATGGTATTACGCGTATCCTTTGTTCCTTGGACGGGTACAATTTGGACTTCATGGATTAATGTTTGGTTCTCCGTTTTGTGTGGACGGGTACTATGTTGCATACTCTGCGTACGTTTCATTATCCACGGACACTGGTTGGTGCAGTTACTATTGCAGGCGGCCTGTGACAGTCAGCACTTTAGGTTGCTCCTCGCCTGCCAGCTTGGCCACGCCTACGGGCGCATCCTCCTTGGGCTCATGCACGTGCTCTCTGCACGTGGTTGTGGTTGCGGCGCACACTCATTACTATGCATGTGGCGCTGCTACGCCGGTTATACACTGCACTGCCGGCGCAAGCCTTACACTGACCTTGCGCCGAGCTTCATGAATCCGGGGGTATGACTTATGTGTTAATGACAGTGGCGGCTGGTGACTTCAAATCAAAGGGGGGCTGCAGGCGACAGCTGAATGGGTGGGGCAAATGGGAAGGGGTGTGGCTGACTAGAAAGTGGCAGAGCTATGCTCAAAACCACAAAAACTGGAACTTTATTTACGCTACCCTGTGTGCCAAACCGTCATTATGAGAGTCTAATCAAGACAAAATCAAGTGTAGAAGAAAAAAATATTTCAATGCATTGGCTACATGGCAGCTTAATTAATATTGAGATGGAAATAAAAAGGTTCTGAGGCATGAAAAAATGAATTACTTTTTAAATACATTACTGGAATGTCAGTCAAAATCAAGTATAAAAAAACAAGCAGCACTCAACTCAAACCACTTCTCCTTGCACTGCAGTTTTAATTATAATTTATATTCTGCTTTATAAAAGTACCAAGTAGCATGCTGAAAGTAGCAATCTCTGTGATACCCCCACTTGTAAAAATGCTTCTTATCCAAAAAAGACCTGCTGCCTGACAACAACTATCTACTTGTTTCATGGGGAAAACATGATCAAAGTAAAAAAATGAACAGCAAACAAGAAACAAGCTTAAAATAAATTGTTTAAAGGATTACTGCACAGGTTATGGACCACACATGATAGATTGGCATTCTGTTTAGTTTATGGGTAAAGCCTGCAAAGATAACTGCAAGTCTCCAACAAATGTAATCAGCTTCTGAAAATACTGTAATGCTGTTCTTTATTACAAATACTGTCATATGCATTTCAATACCCAAGGCTTATATGCAATCTAGGTATGTAAATATTCTCTGCATGGCAACAACAAAAAGGCTTTCACTGTTGGTAATTCTTTAACAGTATGCTTATTAAAGCTTACTTGCATCTTACAATCTCAAGACAAGCTTACCTGAAGGTCATTAAAGCATTGCTAATTAAACAGAGAGCAACAGGCAGTGCAGCAAATGCATTTTCTGAATAATAATAATAATAATAAGCATAAATCAACAGTATAAAAATATAACAGAAAACCAGAACATTCTGCAAAATCAAGGACAGATGAAAAGCCACTGTAGTACTTGTGTCTACCTTGGATGGGGGGATGCTCTGCACATTTCACTGCATAACTGCTCCTTGCCTTGCTTGGACACATCTAGAGTCACTACATGGGAGAGTGGGGTGCAACAAGTATGTCACAATTTGAAATGTCTCTGGCTGATGGTGATGGCCCTGACACATTTGTCATACCTCTCAACCTCAGAGCAAGAAATCTGGACAAAGCCATACATAGAAGTGGGACAAAGGCCCAAAAATAAGGACAATTTTTAAATACTGCTCTTACAAACATAGAAAGTTAATAAAATAGTAGGTCTTGCATTAGTATGAATTTTCTGATGGGTATGAAATCTGAAACACAAATGTCTGTCATTATTTTCTAACTTCAGTCTTTAATGATTTGCCACTAATTTGCCAGAAAACCACAATTTTGTGAGAAACGGACCAAAAATGTAATGCAAAAATATAAAATGGCCAAACAATACAGCTGGGAACCAATATTTACACACACACACACACACACACACACACACACACACACACACACACACACACACACACACACACACACACACACACACACGTCTGAACATCACTAGTTTAGAACTTTGCTTTGCCATCTTAAGACTCAAGACAGTTTTAATCTATTTATTTCTATAATACTGTAAGAAAGCCACCAAATACAACTAAGAATTATATTATTGCAACAAAGCCAACAATAAAAAAAATCTTATTCTAAAACTTTTTTTGTATCCCCTTTCATCTACACTATTATTTACCAAGTATAACAACTAAGAAGTAATAAAGCCAACAGTAAAAAAAAATCTTATTCTACAAATTACATTTTTTTGTATCCCCCTTCACCTTCACCAACCTGCTATTTACCAAGTGCAAGTACAACTAGTACTAAGAAGTAATAAAGCCAACCAAAAAAAATCTTATTCTACAAGTTATGTTACATCCCTTTCACTAACCTGCTATTTCAGCTCCTTTCCTCCTTTGGTTCTTTGAAATGCTTCTTCTTTCTTCTACACCACCAGCCAGGTCAAAGTGCACTGCTCTGCTGCCACTGTCCTCCGAGACTCCTCTAACTCAGGAACTCCAGCCGCCAGGCCTCCAAAAAACAAAAATGTATACTTATCTGCTGCTGCTTCTCGGCTCGGTCTCTTTTTCCCAGCACGCAAAGCGAGGGAAGAGAGCGAGAGCTGAGAACCAATCAGTACCCCTCCAGCCATGACTGCATCACGTACGTGACTGCGGACATGGCAGTCTGAGCCCCTTCCATTCACTGCGGTTAAAAAACACGTGGACTTGTGGGCATGTGCATACAAAAAGTGTATTTATTAATCTGGATTTACTTAACTGCAGTCTGGATTGAGAGAAAAGTTTGAAAACTATTTTTTTTTTAAAACCCGGAACTCACCAAGCATGCATGCACAGTTCAAGTTCCAGGACTTAGCGAGTCAGTTGAATTCACATGCAACATGTAGCCTGTCCAAGTCAGTGAAGCCAGTCAGTATTTTTTTTTAAATCAATATATTTTTTTACTTTTTCTTTACTTTTAGCTGGGGGGCTGCAGTCCTGCAGTCCAGTACCATGAGCCGCCACTGGTTAATGAAAACAAAAGATCTCTACTGTAGTCAAGGTTGTGGCATTGTATTGTCAGTTGCAACCTTAACTGTATTCCAATCAGCCTAAGCAATACTATGTGAAATCTTGTTTTTCTCATTTATAGAGGTCTTAAATTTGGTTCATGTATTCCAAATATTATTAGGAAAACCAGTGGTGGGTAATAAGGTTAATACTTTGTAGCATCTACTGGTAAGCAACAAAAATTCAGAGTTCTGTTCTTCAGAGTCCTGATAAGACCTATTTTAATACATAGTTCCAGTTTTCTCCGCAATAAAGTAATATTGCAGTGTATGTAAAGAGAGTTTCTAGGGTACATCTCTGATATGTGTGGACTATTTTCAGGCCTGTAAAAGTAACAAACTGAATAATACATGAGCAAACTAAAAACATACATGAACAAAAACATACGACAATGCACAACAATTTTACAGAAGTAAAGTGCAACAGTTTTTCATCATTACTTAATGATTTGTCAGAAATATTTTTTTTGTGTTCTACATTAGCTTATGTTTTTGTTCATGTATGTTTTTAGTTTGCTGATATGTTATTGTTTGTTACTCTGACTGGCCTGAAAATAGTTCACACGAATCAGTGATGTACCCCAGAAACTCTTTTTGCATACAATACCATATTACTTTTTTGTGGGTGTGTTGTGCTTTGACGGCTTTAAATATTATATTTAGGCAAAAGTCACTGTTACGCAAGTAAACAGTTAAGGAGTTAAAATTAACTGTTAAACTAACATTTCTTAGAACAAAAATAGCCATGTGATGTGACTCAGTATTAGTCAAGACTGTTGAACAACTTACCTCTTGATTTATAAGAAGAAGCTAGACACATTTATAAGGTATAGTACATTCATGGTGGGGAATATTTTTCCAGGTTTCTGAGTCATTTACAGTCCCAAGCCCAAAGAAAGAACTAATAACCAATTACTCATAAGGAAAGGAACAGCATTCATGGACATGACTTTTGTATGCTAAAATTAAGTTCTTAGAACATAAGGGGGTTAATGGCCGGTATTCTATAAAATACTTTAAGTACCATGGTTATAATGTCACACATCAGTGAAGAGCTGAGTTTTATTTCTCTGAATGAACCCATTGTATAAAATTTATAAAGTGGGCAACAGCTTGGGAAACCAAGTAGACCAAAGAGGGAATAGCATTTTAAGGAAAAGGCTTGTATTTTAATATAAGGTTTGCTGGACATTACAATGAATAATACTTTAGGAAATGTGTTTTGATTACTATATTCACATTCTGCATTGACAAAAGAGGCTAACAGTTATTCTAGAAAATACTGTGACTGTAGTATATACTGACTGGAAGAAGATACAACAACTTTAATGGCAACAAATGATCTGAAGTAGTTACTTCATTTGATCTGCAACCTGTGGGATTCGGATCCGACCTCGGATCCGACCGGCAGCTTTCCAAGCTTCAAGATCTGAGCTCCTAGCTCCTCCCCCCTACCCATAATCCCTTGCTACCAACCACATTACCTCAGATCGTTTTTTGCCACGGCTAAAGACAGTTGCTTCTTAGTGAAGAGCTCCTGACCTGGTGAGATTGTTCCTTTTCTAAAAGCTAGTTTCTAGTTTAAATTGTGTGTGTGTTGTTTTTAGCGTTTATCTAATCTTACCCACGTTTAAAAAAAAAAAAAAAAAAAACTTCTCTTTTGTTTAAGTTTTGTCTCTCTCCTCCCCCCCTTAGTGTTTGGGTGTGTGTGTGAGAGAGTTATGGCTGAAGTAAAAGCTATATTTTCTAAGTGTACTGAGTGTGGCCATAAGCTTTCCACAGCTGATGGCCACACTCAGTGTGTTTTGTGTCTGGGGGCAGCACATTTGTCAGAGGCCTGCCAGATTTGTGCGGCCTTTAATCCTCGGGCACTTAGGGACAGGAAGAACAAGCTGATCCTGGCGGGAAAACTCCCTCAGGAATCAGCTTCTTCTTCCTCTCCTAGCCGGATCCAGGCTACTCTGGTAGCTTCAGCGCCGGCTACTCCCTCAGCTGTACCCGGGACTCAACCTCCCTTATCAGGTACTAGCTCTGTGGAGTCTGGTTCTTCTTCCCACAGGGAGAAGAAGAAACACAGAGCGAGAGAGAGTCATATTTCTAAGAGGCGGGCCGAGTCTCATCCCTCGGCTCCGCCTGAAAAGATTCTGAAATCTCCAGAGAGGGTCTCTGGATCCTTGTCCTCTCGGCTCCGTTATCCTTCTTTTCCCCGGAGCCGGAGGAGGAGGATAGGTCTCCCTCGAGGTCTTCGAGGCGGCCTTCCCGGCCTGCTTTGACTACCTCTTCGTGGTCTACCAGAAGCATCTCCGAAGTAGACATGGATCGGATGATGCGAAGATTTTTGCAGACCCAGATGCAGATGGGGATGCTCTTGCCTCCCCCCCCTCTTGGGAGGGAGTGCAGCCCCCATGTTTGCCCCGATAGCTCCTTCTCCAACCCGTTATCGGGTCTCGGAGTTTTCGGATCCAGGCCCCTTCGGATCCGGGGATACGTCGGCGCCGACAGGGATAGTGTCTTCGATGCCGACTATGCCTTCGAGCTTGTCGGATCCAAGCTCTCGGGGCCGAGGGTTGAGCATCGGATCTGAGGGAGCGGTTGTGTCTTCGGCGCCGATGGGGCCGGAGCGCACCACTGCCTCGGATCCGATTGCTTCGGCTCCAACCCCGATCCTTACCTCGGAGCCGAGGAGGTTACTTTCTCAGGCTGGTGATGGTGAATATCCCTTGGCCTTTGAGGTAGTGGAGAGGGTACTGTTGAGGTCATCCAGGTCCCCGACCGGGCCTTCGGATCCGCCCATGCCCCCACTGTATCAGGGTCTGTCTTCGCTCATCCGTCCATCGGGACAGCCTGCCCAAAGCCTCCAGTTAGTTCCCAGGGAGGAACACCAACCGGTGGATGAGCCCTCTTCAGACAGCCCCGCCGAAGAGGTGCCTCGGAAGCACCAGTGCAAAAGGAGGCACCTGGACTCCCCTGAGTCCATTACCATGGATACGGATTTGGAGGATATGGAGGGTTCCCCAAGGTCACCCCCTGAAGATGTCTCATTTGGAGACATCATGGAGATGTTGCGTATAAGAGGGGGGTGGTCAGCCCAAAAGCCCTCCATGGACGAGTCCGTATTTCTGGAGGCCTTTGAGGCAGGCCCATCTACCTCCTGGGTGTCCCCCCAGCCGACCCCTTGGTAGACCTAATTACCACCAGGGCTTAGAAGGAGCCCGACACCGTGGAGCCTATCCCTAGATGCCTGGATAAGGTCCTCAGCCCTCCCTCGGATAGACCTTCGTGGTCCAAAGGCGCACCAGTGGATGCTATGTTGGTGGCGGCGGCCACTAAGAAAGAACTTGCCCAAGAAAGTTCTTTGGTCCATCCGCCGGACAAGGAGTCCTGGGCTTTGGACCGTATTGGGAAGCGGATGTTTGCTTCAGCAACCTTTGCTGAACTACATGGCACACACTATCAGGCTACAGCGTGACTTAATTAAGGAATACGCTGCAGCCCCTCCGGAGTCCATCTCGGTCTCAGACAAAAAGGTTTTTGAGACCCGAATGGCCACTCTAAAGTCCATATCAAACACATCTATGCGGCTTCTTTCTCATGCCACGGAAGGAGCTGCTAGAGCTAGCGGAGCGAGAGTAGTTTTGCGACGGCACTCCTGGCTCCGCCTCTGCGATTTCATGGATCCCTTCAAGGCGTCCTTCGCGAACGCCCCTTACGATGGTTCGGCCTTATTTGGCTCATCGGTTCGCGACACGCTAGTCCAAAGCGAGAAGGATGGGAAGATGCTGTTGGCCGTCGGAGTCCGCTTCTCGAACCCCCAAAGATCCTTCTCTAGGAATCAGAGGGGGCAAAAGAAGCTGTGGTTCCGGAAATCTCAGCAATCCCGTCCTGCTGCGGACAACTCGTCCTCTAGAGGCAGAGGAGGACAAGGTGGACGCCGGCCCAGAGGCAGAGGGGGCCCACGTAACTTCGGGTCTAGAGAACCCTTCTCGGAGGGACCCGCACAACAGCCCTGAGGGCTTGCCCGACTGTCCCTCTCTGGAGACAGTCGGGGGGCGACTATCGGAGCACCTATCAAGCTGGGAGTCAATTACAAACGATCGATGGGTGCTCCAGATAATATCCAGAGGTTACACAATTCCATTCTTGCAACCCCCCCCAAGCCCAAACATCTCCCCGATGTTCCACCCCGTCAAAGGGAGTCCGCAACTCAAGAAATTTCAGAGTTGCTAAGAAAAAGAGCCATTCAGCCCGTCCCCCCAGATCAGTCCGGATCGGGTTATTACTCCAGGTTCTTCTTGGTGCCAAAGAAAACGGGGGACCTCAGATCCATTCTAGACCTTTCGTCCCTGAACCTGTTCATACCCAAGGAAAAGTTCCGGATGGTCAGTCTCCAATCTATTCTCCCCCTTCTGCAGGAGAACGACTGGATGTGCTCGTTGGATCTCAAGGACGTGTACTACCATATACTAATGGACAGACGGTCCAGGAGATTTCTCCGCTTCCGGCTAGGAGCCAGTCATTATCAGTTCAGGGTTCTTCCATTTGGCCTAACCTCAGCCCCCAGAGTGTTTACCAAAGTCATGGCAGTGGTAGCAGCCCACCTGAGACTCCAGGGCATTCAGGTGTTCCCTTACCTGGACGATTGGCTCCTCACCGCCCCCAACAAGCATCTTCTGGTTACAGCGAGAGACTATGCCCTATCTCTGTTTGCTCATTTGGGCATTTCAGTCAATTTGAAGAAGTCCTGCCTGTGCCCATCTCAAGCCCTAGATTTCATAGGGGACAGGTTGAATACTCGAATCTCCAGAGTGGTCCTCACACCAACCAGAATAAACAGTTTGTACCGCCAAGTCTGGGATATTCTTCAGATCCCAACCCCTCCAGCAGAATTAGTCCTGAGGGCGTTGGGATCTATGTCGGCGGCAATCGGCCTTTCTCTCCATGCCCGTCTGCGGATGCGTGTATTACAGTGGACTCTCCAGGTCCAATGGTCTCTGTTGACCCACCCTTTGGACATGCCGATTCCCCTGAGCAGGGCATGCAGGGACTCCCTACTTTGGTGGCTGCAGGCAGAAGATCTCAAAGAAGGGAGACCCTTTGTGATTCCCCCAGTCAAAGCCACGTTGACCATGGACTCCTCCTGCCTTGGGTGGGGCGGGCATTATGCAGGGAAGTCAGTCCAAGGAACATGGACTCCTCTAGAGACTGCATTGCATATCAATGTCCTAGAGATGAGGGCAGTGCTATTGGCATTGCAAGCTCTCCATCACCTTCTACCTCTGGGGACTATAGCAATCCACACGGACAACATGTCCGTGGTATGGTACATCAACAAACAGGGAGGGACCAGGTCTTACCCCCTGTGTCGAGAAGCCATGAGAGTGTGGGAATGGGCGATTTCCACCAACTGCTTTCTGATAGCAACGCACATTCCGGGACGGACCAACATATTAGCAGACAGCCTAAGTCGGGTGTTTCTCAGCCCTTACGAGTGGTCTCTGAATCCCTCAGTCGTGAAACAAATATTCCACAAATGGGGTCAACCTCGCTGCGACCTTTTTGCTTCTCCCCTAAATGCAAAATGCAGCGAGTACTTCGCGATAGTTCCCCCCAAAGGGGAATCCCCCTGGGATGCCTTGGTTCATGCTTGGCCGCCCGGTCTTCTTTATGCATATCCTCCTCTTCCTCTGATGATGAAATTCATCCAGAAAGCCTGTCGGTTGGGAAGCAAAGTGATTCTCATTGCTCCCTTCTGGCCTCGACAAGTCTGGTTCCCCTTTCTGCAGTCTCACAGTGTTGCTCCCCCTTGGATTCTGGATCCCAAACCAGACCTAATCTCGCATCCGACGAGATGCCACACTCCAAACCTGGTCAGCCTCCAGCTCACAGCCTGGCTGATCCAGTTCCATTAATGGCAAGGACTCCCGGTATCTCTTCCCCAGTCAAGGCTATTCTCGTGGCAGCTCATAAGCCATCCACCAGAAAACTCTACAACAGTAAATGGAAAAGTTTTTCCATCTGGGCAAAGGATAAGGGATTAGACCCCTTTACGGTTCCTATTCCCAACATTTTGGACTTTCTATCCCTCCTTTTTGAGCAGGAGCTAGCGTCCACCATTAAAGTTCAACTTGCTGCCATCTCCCATTATCATGTAGGAGATGGCATAAGTTCTTTGGCTTCAGTTAAAATATGCAAAGCCTTTCTAAAAGGCGTGTTCCTCTTAAAGCCTCCCATTAAACCGGCTATGCCTCCATGGGATCTTACCCTGGTATTACAAGCACTAATGGGACCACCTTTCGAACCTGCGGCCTCTGTGCCATTAAAGTTCTTATCTTGGAAGACGGCCTTCTTGGTAGCAATTACCTCCGCCAAGCGGGTATCAGAGCTACAAGCCTTGTGCATTAAGTATCCATACCTTATTTTTCACAAAGATAGGGTGGCCCTCAGGACTAATCCTTCTTTTCTCCCTAAGGTAGCCACAGAATCTAACATTAATCAATATATTAACCTCCCTGTTTTCTTCCCTAGCTTCCAAAACAAAGGTGAATACACATTGCACAAATTGGATGTACACAGGCAACTGCGTTTTTACTTGCACAGGACTAAATATTTCCGCAAGTCAGACCAGTTGTTTGTTTCTTATGCTAAATCAGCCATGGGCAAACCAATTTCTAAGGTGACAGTAGCGAACTGGATTTCTCAATGTATCAGACAGGCATACATTTCAATTGGGAGACCAGCTCCAGTTGCCATCTGGGCACACTCTACCAGGTCTGTGGCTACCTCAACAGCGTTTTGGTCTAGAGTTCCAGTTGACGATATTTGTTCAGCGGCTACCTGGTCCTCTTCCCATACGTTCATTTCTCATTACAAACTGGACATGATCTCCAGAAGCAGGGCTTCCTTTGGCTCTGCGGTGCTTCGGAATATCCTTCCGTAGGGTCCACCCAGGGCCTTTAGGTAAGCTGGGGACTCTGTCCCACAGGTTGCAGATCAAATGAAGTAACTACTTCAGATATAGAAGTTATGTACTCACCATAACGTTCCATCTGAGTAGATACTTCATTTGTCTGCAACCGACCCCCCCTGCCATCCCCCGAACCTCGGTAAAATATTGTCCTGTGGAGAATTCTCTCCATCTTTAGCTTATAGGGCAAAATAACCAATCTGAGGTAATGTGGTTGGTAGCAAGGGATTAGGGGTAGGGGGGAGGAGCTAGGAGCTCGGATCTTGAAGCTTGGAAAGCTGCCGGTTGGATCCGAGATCGGATCCGAATTCCACAGGTTGCAGACAAATGAAGTATCTACTCAGATGGAACGTTATGGTGAGTACATAACTTCTATTTATAACCAGTTCTAAAAAGTGCTTAAAGTGCTTCATCAAGAAGGAAAGCCTAAAGCAAACAACATAAGAGTGGTAATCACTGAATGAGTAGGTAGGGTGCATGGAAGTATACATGGGTATAGATAGGCATATGCCATCCTGGAAATGTTTAAAAACATTTTGTGCAGTGAGATGCACTGAATCTATTTAAAAAAATTATTTAGCCTGGTTTATAGTTACAAATTTTGTTAAATGGATTTTTTGAATGCCTCATTGGCTAATTGTGTTTTTCTTTTTATTTTTTGATTAAGCTTGTTTGTTTTTGGAGTTTTTGTTTCAAGTAGTAAAAATGCACAGAGTTCAGAAGTATTCACTGTATTGGGGAGGGGGCCTGGGAGTGCTACACTTGTGAGGGACAGAAACTACTTTCAGGAAACTGGTGCAAAATACCAACAACACTGGCTAACACCTAGGCAACTTGTTATGAATGTTTTTGTACAGTTTAGTATACATGGCATATAGCTGCATTTCACGAAACTAGTAGTCATAAGATAGATGGACAAGTCAGTACTTTACAGTATTAGAGTTTATTGCTGAGGGGCCATTCCATAGAAAGGGCAACTGTATTAAAGAAGGGTGCATCACTCAGCAGTGAGAATAGAATAAATACAGTATGTCTGTAAAGACACAGCAATAACAGGTTCAGTTAACTTATGTTACTTTGTTCAGTTACTTACTGGTGCAGCTCATATATCAGCAGTGATTATAATGTGGTAACCATATGTAATGTCATCGGCCAGTCACATGTGTTACAGATTTGCAATACCCTACATATGTGGCTCCTAACCTTTCAGCTAAAACATTTCTAAAAACGAGCTCACTCAGGGTATGTGGTTAGATCTGAATATTGTTAAAACCATTCTACGTTTCCATGACCTTACAGTTGTCCATTCTTCAGATCACATGCATTATTGCTAAACTACCCCTTAACTGTCTGCATAAAGTATAGACATGATTTTATTCTTGCTTTAAAACAGACAAAAAAAAGACATAATAAAAGCTGAGGACCCGTATAAAAAATAGCTATGACATAGCATGAATTCTATCACACATTTTCAAGTTTTCTCAATTTCTTTTTCTAATTATGCTCTCGAAAGTAAAATCCACTGCTTTTAGATAAGTTAATATATGGCTCTTGTGAAAGATTTATTATGCAGTTAAATTCTTAATGGATGACGAGGTGTGCAGAAATGCCTGGCTGGAAAGACAGTCATTATAATCCCAGGTAAATATATCATGATAATTAAAATGAATAGTCTGATGAAGAAGTGTAGTGACAAGATACTTCCCAAATGTAGGATTCTCCACTACTATAGTTTTCTCAGACATATTTCGAGTCCAGGTACAGCTGGATTGCATCACCATCTGTAATAGTGCCTTTCCAGCAGCAACCTTAGGGATGTGCAATGTTTGGCTGTCTGTATGAAGTTACACAATCACAAAAAATGCAGCTTCCTGCATACTGTTCTACTGCCACATCAGCAATCAGTTTATAATGTGGATGAGTACAGAGACTTATGGATGTGGGATGTATACTTTCAGTTATTACACAAAAACGTCTTCTCAAAAATTGTCCACGTTAACATTTTAACCAAACAGACTTTCATACCTTTTTAGCTGTATTCTTTTCCTCCAGTTTTTGTCTTGATCTGTGCCCGCAATATTTCTAACAGCATAGGAATTGAAAGAAATAAGTTTTGTGTGCCATTCTGTTTTTTTTTATTTTCTGCACTTACATTCACATGCGTTTTGGAGATTATTTGTTAAATGAGCTAATGCTGAGATGCAGTCAGAAATTTAACTATATATTCACATCCAGAGCTACCATTCTTAATTTTTGAATTTCTAAGGCCTTACATATTATTCTTAGTATTTAGATTTAACAGGAGTAAATTATTTTATAAAAATGTTAATTCATAGGGTAACTATGTATTTTGTGTATACTGATGCAAACTAGCTAAAAATATGGAAAGTAAGCAAATACCAATGCATTGAGAGACCCAACATCTGGAGTCAGAATTTTTTTGTTGCTGTGTTAGTGTAGGCATAGCACAATGAACCACTTTTGGACTTGCATACACATAAATATTTCAGTCAGAATAACCAGCGCTGCTCTCCTATTTCACACAAATAGATCAAACAAATCAAACCTTTTTACTTGTGCTTATATACTTAGAATGCAGCTCCAGTTCCATTAAGTAAGATTCTAACCCTGATTTTAGAAAGAAAACTCATCCCATATGAAAAGACAAATCAGGAATGACCATTTAGGCAAAACCTCCGACAATGGCAGTAATCTCAATAGCTGTGTAGAGTACTAAGGCACATTATGTGTGTGTTGTGCAATTTTCTTACCACATTTTAATTGTCTGTGCCTTAGATGTCATATGATGAATACATTTTCATAGGCTCATAGGTTATAGGAGGTTACTAGGCTAATGGCCCCAGGGTCCTTACAAGCCTAGTCAAGTTCAAACCACGGTCCCGAGGGTGTTTGGTTCAAGCAGACACTAAAATCAGCACCAATTGCCCCTGTTCAAGAGGGATACAGGTGGAACCCCCATGGTGAATTTCCGGTAACCCATTCAGTTATCCAAATTATGCTTAAATAGGGCCAACAAGGGGCTTTGTTTAACATAGGCTTTGTGTTTCTACCTACTTCATTTTACTTTTGCATCATCTTAAAAATACTCAATTGTATTTATTACTGCTTGGTGTAACTCATTCTAAGCCTTTTGGTTTAAACACTTGGGCTTCGGACCAGTTGTTTTGCACTGAGAGGGTTTGTGGTCTGCACTGTAGTGGCAGAACAGGTAGCTTACATCCTTCTAGGTTGGGAACTGCTGATTGAGGGCTCAGTGTCTGTTATTCTAAAAGTGTATTAATTCTGGTTTAAGCACTTGGGCTTTCAGGCCAGTTATTTTACATTAAGAGGGTTCGTGGTCTGCACTCTTGTGGGAGGAGAGGCTGGACTCTGCCCTTCTGAGCTGGGAATTTCTGGTTAAAGGCTTATAGTGCATGCATATCTGAACTGCTTCTTACTGAAGTTGGTGCCTTGTTTGCTGTGGCATAGACTGGATTCGGACCTGCTGGATCTAGCTTTGTTTGTGTAACTTGAGCACTAATCCAGACATTCTCTAAAGTATTCAATTGTATTTATTACTGCTTGGTTGTAACTTGATTAAAGTGTAGCTATCATTCTAAGTCTTTTGGATTAAGCACTTGGGCTTCAGACCAGTTGTTTTACATTAGGAAGGTTTGTGGCAAGCACTGTGGTGGCAGGACAGGTAGCTTTCATCCTTCTAAGTTGGGAACTGCTGATTGAGAGCCCATTGTCCAAGTGTATTAGTTCTGGTTTAAGCACTTGGGCTTCAGGCCAGTTATTTTACATTAAGAAGGTTCGTGGTCTGCACTCTTGTGGGAGAAGAGGCTGGACTCTGCCCTTCTGAGCTGGGAATTTCTGGTTAAAGGTTTATAGTGCCTGAATATTTGAACTGTATCTTATTGAAATTGGTACACCTTGTTTGCTGTAGCATAGACTAGATCCAGGCCTGCTGAATCTAGCTTTGTTTATATGCTTGTTGTTTGTTTGCTTGTTATTTCCCTGGAACGCTAATTCCTCCTAAAACGCGGCTTCTCAGCGCTTCTGTGGATCACGAGTGATATCTGCATTGCTTACTGTACTTATTTCCTTGTTTCACTTGAAAGAAAGTTACTGTTTGTCATTTTTGCATTTAGTTACTTGTAACACATTGCACTCAAGTTACCTGGCACTTGCTCACTAAAGCAATTATATAAGTCAGCACTAAAAATTAAAAGCACTACACCCTCACTCTCCACTGGCCCTTGTTTTCAATTATTAAGGAATTCCCAATATTATTCTAGCATGTCCAAAGGTCAGTTGTCAATCTCCTTTCCGGTCCAGCTGGTGAATCTGGGAATCTTGAGACAATGTTATAACTGCCTCATGTACACAGACAACCATCTCCTCCTCCCACATAACACAAATACTTGCGAGAGATGCAGCTATTTAGCCAAACTGGAGGCTGAACTCTCTCAACTCAGGACTGGCAAGACCAGACAGGAGGAGAAGGCAACTACACACACCACAAAACCAGCCTCACATAATGCTACCACACCACTGAATCAAACACATAAACACACAAAGACATACTCGAAGGCTCTGAGTAAAAATTTACCTAAACAGCAGAGGCCTCCAAAGCAGACACCCAAACAACTGCTACTTCAAGACACCCCACAAGCAACACATAAACCACAAAATCAGTGTGCAAAGCAGTCACAGCCCTTAAGGCCAAATACAACACCAAACATACTTGTCATAGGTGACTCCATAGTCAGACACACTGACGTCCCACTCACCAGGCTGAACAAGGAGAGGGTCACAGTAAGCTGCCTATCGGGTGGTAGAATCCGCCACATAACACAAGCACTCGGGTCACTCCACGGCAAGTACAAATATGACACAGTCATTGTCCATGCTGGTGTGAACGACCTGAGATGTACCTCCCTGGACTACATGAAAAGAGACATAGAGGAGCTCTCTGATTATGTAGCCCAGGCAGGTATGACCCTGACCCTGAGCAGTATCCTTCCTTCACCAAGAATGATGCCTCAATATAGAGACAAGATGATCAGCTTTAACAATTGGCTTAATGTCTGGTGTCATTCAAAGGGGATCCAGTGTCTGTCTGCCTGGGATGACATGCTTGACAAGCCACGCTGCTTCGCAAGGGACGGCTTGCATCTGTCACCCCTGGGATTCCGGATATTGGCTAAGGCTCTTGCCACCCCCATAGTGCCTTTTTTAGGCAAGGCTCAAATTCTAAACCTATCACCCTAGAAAACAAAAATGGGAAGAAACTGAGGGTAATGCTGCTCAATGCCAGAAGTCTAAATCTCAAAATGCACGCACTCGAGGCCCTTCTCAGTATGGAGAACATCGATGTCTGTGCTGTAACTGAAACCTGGTTCAAGGCTCCTGAGAGCACCCCGGCACTATTAGGTTTTACCTCATATCATGCGTTCCGGCCCCAAAACCCGGACCACACCACAAAAGGAGGGGGTGTATCCATATTCATAAAGGATAACCACACCTCCAGGTTGGTGACAACGCACAAAGCTTCGGAAACCATCCAGGTGCAACTAACCATAGGCAAAACTGCTCTACAAATTGTAGCATGCTACAGGCCACCCTCTCAAACTCAGGAACCCCACACAGCCTTCCTGAAGACACTGGAGGGTATAAATGTATCTCCAAACACCATCATATTGGGTGACTTCAACTACCCGAATATAGATTGGGAACATTACTCAAGCCCTAACTTTCTAGCCCAACGGTTCCTGGAGTTCATAAATTCAAATGCCATGGAACAGCTAGTCACTGTTCCCACGAGAGGAGAAAATATACTAGATCTCATTATCACAAACATGGGGACAAAATGCTCCACACCGAAGTATATCCCTCATTGGTGAGATCTGATCATAAACTAATCTCACTGGAAATCCACATCCCGCCCCACCCCAAACAAAAAGACCACAGTGAAGAACTTCTCTAAAGCAAACTTCACACTACTCAAGACTGGTGTGGTATCCTTCAAGGCCCCTGAGCCAGTGGAAACCACAACCCAAGATGTGGAAGCCCTTACAAATGCCTTCTATGAACACCTCCAGGACTGCATGGATCAGGCAATCCCAAATAAAACCAAGACTCTTTCCACAAAGGGCAAACGTCCAGTCTGGTGGACCCCAGCCATTAACAAACTTTACAATAAGAGGAGAAAGCTATTACATGATAGAACAAAATCCATAAAAGGGAAGTCACCCCTGATCATTATTAGTAAAAAAATATGAGCACTCATAAAATCAACTAAGGCCAATTTTGAGAGAAAAATTGCCATGGATTCAAAGGACAATCATAAGGCCTTTTTCAGCTATGTTAGGAACCTGGGTGGAAACTCCCAAATATGCTCAGAATTAGACCAAAATGATACAAAAATCACTGAACCCACAGACATTGCCAACATACTGGCAGACAGGTTCAGTGCAAACTTCACCCCCCTCCCCTAAAGGAGAGATAACTATCCCAGCAGTGTAGCCTCCCAGACATCTCAAATGCACAGGTGAAAGCTGCTCTCTCTAAAGCTAAAAACACAGCATCAATGGGACCGGATGGTGTCCCCGGCTGTGTGCTACACAAGCTAAATGAGGAATTAAACCCGCACATAAGGCAGCTGTTTAATCTCAGCCTTACCACAGGATACGTGCCCAAGGAGTGGCGTATGGCAACTGTGGTCCCACTCCACAAAGGCGGTGCCTCTATGGACCCTGGTAATTACCCCCATAAGCTTAACAAGTCTGGCCTCAAAAGCTATGGAGAGAATCATAATGGAGCCAATAAAAAAAGATATAAGGGACTTGCAGACATTGGACCCGACCCAGTTTGGCTTTGTCAAGGGCAGATCATGCCTTTTGAACTTGGTCGACTTCTTCGAAACAGTCACCAAGGCCATTGATGAGGGAAAGGCAGTCCATACAGCCTACCTTGACCTTGCAAAGGCTTTCGACACAATACCCCACTCGGGTATTGTAGAAAAACTTACCAGCTTAAATGTAAACCCATATGTCACAAGATGGGTTGCAAACTGGCTTAAGGACAGAACCCACAGGGTTAGAGTTGCTGGCGCTATGTCAGACTCCAAGCCGGTCACAAGTGGTGTCCCACAGGGCTCGGTCCTTGGCCCCCTATTGTTTGGCATCTACTTCTCAGAAGTACAGGCCAACATGGGAGGACTTTGGCTGACAAAGTTTGCAGACGACTGCAAACTGGGCGCCATAGTGGAAAGTGCATCGGACACGGATATCCTTCAGAAGGGACTCACGGAAACAGATAGCTGGTGCCAGAGCCATGGCCTGAAGTTAAATGCCAAAATATGTATAGTCATACCCTTCGGGAAAAACAAGGTAACCCCAAGCTACCATATAGGTGGCAATCCACTAAGCACAGAAGAGGTTATCAGGGACCTGGGGACCCAGGTTGACAGTGGCCTTTCTTTTGACACTCACATTGCTAAAGTGGTTAGAAAGACCTTCTACATTGCCCACCTGATCATGAAGAGATTCACATCCAGATCTAGTGAGGTCATTGTTCCCTGTACTCTTCACTTATCAGACCAATGATCGAGTACAATGCCCCA
Source organism: Protopterus annectens (assembly GCF_019279795.1). Lineage (NCBI taxonomy): Eukaryota > Metazoa > Chordata > Ceratodontiformes > Protopteridae > Protopterus > Protopterus annectens. The sequence goes on along the minus strand of NC_056725.1, from coordinate 838,445,411 downwards.
TTCAGGATGTATCTCACCCAACATCTGCAGCAATTGGAGAGACCCCAAAAGTTCCTCACCAAAAGGATAAAGGGACTCCAAAATCTGTCATATGCTGCCAGATTGAAGAAACTCCAGCTCTATTCAGTCGCATACTGTCTGCTCAGAGGTGACATGTGCCTGACATACAAGGCCATGTCCAACCCGGAATTAATGGACATGCTCCACCTCAAAAAATCCAAATCCACCAAAACCACTAGAGCAAGCAACTTAAACCTTAGCACGGATATAAATAGGACATGCTGGAGGGATAGATTTATCACTCAGAGACTCCCTATGCTGTGGAATAAAATCCCGGTCCATGTGAGGCAGAGCACCTCGCTGGCTCTGTTCAAGAGAAATCTTGACCTGTGGATGGGAGATCATAGGTTTACCCCGGGAATCATCTCTGTGTCACTGCTGGACAGAGGCACAACAAAGTAATGGGCATGGTATTTTTTCATACAAGGGGTGGCGTAAGCCACAAAACTTTGGGCTAGGCAAATAAATGCCTTAGGGCAGATAGCCTAGTATAAACCTATGAACCTATGAATAGGAAGCTTGTTCCAAAGGTAGAGCAACCTCTGTGGAGACAAATCTATCTCTCCAGCAAGTTCTGTTAATGCCACACACCAGGTTAAGGTCCTTTGAGCGAGTGACCCATGTGCCATTTGACTTGCGAATGTGCAGCATTTCCATTAAAGCTGGGTCAGAGATTTCTCTATATGCAAGGCACAGGTTACCTCTGAGCAGTCTGTATGACACAGAGTAAACTGACAGTTATTTCAGTCTGTCCACATAGGACAGATCTTGAAGACCCTGAACTTTCTTCCTAAGGAATCTTTGTGGTCTCTCCAATTGCTGCAGGTGTTTGGAAAGGAACATACCAAAGGGAGCACTGTACTCTATTATTGGCCTGATGAGGGAAGAATACAGGGGGGTTATAACCTCTTTTTTCTGGCAGTAATACCCTTACTTGTGAAATGAGCAATATAAAATGCCCTTCTTACCACTGTGGCAACATGGTGATTGAAGTTAAGTTTGCTGTCGACCTGTGCACTGATCTCTCACCACTGACTGTGCGCTTAGGGAATTGCTATTGATGTGGTAGTTCGCAGGAACATCACCCTTACCGAAGGAGTGATAATGCATTTTTTTTGCATTAAGTTTAAGACCATGACACCAATTATTAGTCTGCATAAGACCTTCTTGCAGGATGTTGACATTGCTAGGGGTTTCAATGATCATTCCCAGTTTGCAGTCATTAGCAAACTTTGTCAGTCACAGTCCTTTAGTTTTAGCCTGCACATCTGATAATTAGATTCCAAGCAGTATTGGTCCTAGAACCAATCCCTATGGAACACCACTGGTTACAGGTCTGCTGGAGAAGGTGGAGTCCCCTATTTTGACAGTATGTGTTCTATCAGTGAGCCAGTTTGCAACCCACCTGACAATATATGGTTTGATACCCAGCTGGGTGAGTTTATCAATGATGCCTGAGTGGAGAATTGTGTCAAAGGCTTTGGCTAAGGTTAGCTAGGCTGTATGCACAGATTTGCCCTCATCTAGGGCTTTGGTGACTTTCTCTAAAAAGACCACCAAGTTTAACAGGCAGAATCTCCCCTTGACAAAGCCAAACTGGGTGGGGTTGAGTGTTTGGAGATTTCCCATATTTTGTTATTAAGGTCCATGATGATTTGTTCCTTGTCCTTGCACATAAGGGTGGCCAGACTAATGGGTCAATAGTTCCCGGGGTCCGTGGATGCAGCCCATTTTTGCAAAGGCATGACATCAGCTGTTTTCCATTCTGCTGGGACAAAGCCAGTGCTTAGGCTGTGATTGAAAAGCATGCCCAATGGTGATGCTAATTCCTGTTTTATCCCATGTAGAACACAGCCCAAGATGTTGTCTTGTCCCATAGAGGCTGTATTGTTGGCCTTGGAGAGGGTGTTTAAGACCTGCTCCTCAGAGATATTAGGTGGGGGACAGGTGTTAGAGATGCTTTGGGTATATGTGGCAGGGACAGGGGAGTCAAGTTTTCATTGAACCTGTCAGCAGGTTTTCTATATCCATAGCCTCTGTATCTGTAGTACCATTAACTACGAGTTCAGCACAAATTTGGGCCTTACGTTTGAGGTTACAGATCATAGTCTCATTTGCTTGTTTAAGTTGAGGAGGGAGTGTTTCCAGTTTTAAGGCCATTCCTTCCTACTCTTAGATATTTCTTTCTCCTACTGTATAGCCTATTAACGGCAGTTGCTTTTTTGTTCTATCAGGTATGGCAGAGTCAATACAATTGTACCGGTGTCCGTACAAACATTGGTAATAACTCAGCATAAGTGTCTGCTCCATCAGTGGTGGGAGGGGCTATGACGCTATTTATGCTGATTAGTTCATGAGCCATAAGACAAGTGGTTATTACTTTAGTTACTTAAGTTACGGGTGCATAAACCATGTTTAAAGGTGCTAAAATGTGACTGTACTAAATACATAAAAAGCATTATATACAATTATGTTCTATGCTAAGGTACTTCACTGTGCTTATTAATCAAAGCATCATATGAAGGCAGTAAATGTGGATATGCAGACAAATATATTGTTCTTAATTATCTGTGTAGTATATAAACTGTGCTGATTATGACTCTAAATAAAAAATAACCTAGTTATAGCACGGTTTATATTCTACAATATCACTATAAAGGGCTTGTTCTTGTGAGGTTCTTTCATGTGAATGTCGCTGATATTAATAAAGCCTGTATTGCTGTACAGACTACAATCTGTGCCTACATTTATGCTAGAATTACACTGGAAACCAAATAACAACTTTAAAAGCTGGAATAAATCTGCCACTGCTATAGAAAAGTCAGTCAGAACTTAAAAAAGTACAATCAACACATATTTTTAAAAGCCAGGACAAGTTAAAAAGATATTTTCAACCATCTGTATTATGTGTCAAAACCTGAAACACAGAACATTTAAGCAAGTCCCTCTGTATAGTGACTAATACAAATTAGGGTAGGTGTTTTGCTACAGTAACGTGCCTACATCAGTGTTGGAGACCTTGAACATGAGATCCATTTGGATTCTGTTTAATGCTCAGCTCTGCATGGAACTGTATTGTTTAGTTGTCTTTTTTCCTGCTTAGAGCTAAATAAACTGATCATTTACATGTCTAGCATCTTTGTTTTTATCCTGCTCTGATCCCCTTTTGTGGGTCTGCGTTTGGAGCTTTTCTGGCCATAATGATTTGTGTTTTGGTTCAATTTACCTTGTCAGTAATTAAAATTAATGGAGACATCAGATCCTTTTAAGAGGATGTGTGAATATAAAGAGACATTAAGACATACCCACTTGTATGATTTCTGAAGTAGGAGAAGCTTAAGTTAGGTATAACACGCGTGTTTCCCTACTGGTACTTTAAAATTTATAAATGAAGCACCTGAAGCCACGAACTGCTCGAACACGACTTTATTACTTCCAAAAGATAAAAACCATAATAAGCAATGATAAACGCTTAACTTGTTCTCCGCGTTTTTTGTTATCAGTGTAACTTCCTCAGCAACAAATTTACAATGAATACAGCCCCTTATTATATAAGGACTTGCCTCCTTAATTATCCAATCCCTTTATACATTGCATTAACAGGATTATTTGTTGAACAATATTGCACGGACCTCAAAGATAAAATACTTCCCTAAAACCTTAGAAAATATTCACTAAATAAGTATTAAAAATCTATTTAGTATTAGAATAAGTTATTTCTATAAATATAAAATACCATTTAGGTGTGTGGTACTTTACTGGTGTTGACTGTAAATGTTTTAATGACGTTACAAGAAACAAAAGCCAAGATGCATCATCATGAAGGATGTCATTTTTATGGCTTCATGTAGTATCTGAAATATCTCTGCCTGATATAGATACTAGTTATAATGACAGTGAGGGGCGTACACAAGCTTAAGGTAAGGATACAAGGCTGAAGTGGTTTCACACTTTAAAGGATAAGGGACATAATAATTTTATCACAAAAAAGAGGATACTGTTTAGAAGATGAATATGTTGCTTACTTAGGGGAAACCTGTTTTAATAGAGCTGACACTAAATTACTAGAGCTTAGTATAGTCCTGACTAATTGTTTTGTGGGCATGTGGAAACAGCTACAACTTATGATAACACAATGGCTAGGTTCCATTATCTTGCAGTAGACAAAGATGTTAAAAAAAGTTGTAGGTCCTAGTTTGAATGCCAGCTTGTTTTTACTTATAAACTACTAATTATCCTCCAGACTCCATCCCTTATGGAAAAGTACCATTTTCCCAAAATAGGAACAGCCAGAATAAGACCCCTTTCACAAGCTCATAAAATGAGTTAGTATACTCTTATGCAATGCAGCTATACATTGAGGTATTCTGAAACAAGTCCATTAAGAAATGTTACTGTTAGACACATAATAAAGAACTGTAAATTGTTTAGTAAGACAGGGGCACCACATAACAGTTTTCTGGACTAGGGATCAAATTTAACAGTACAAGAGTTACAAGAGCTAAAGGTAAGATTAGAAATTAAAGTAATTTTTAATAATTATACAGTCTCAAACAAAAGGATTAATGGAAAGATAAAATCAGATCAGAAGTTTGCCATACTGGAAACTTTTGACTGGTATGAACTATTATTTTACATAGCAAGAGACCACTCACGCCACTACTGGGCTAATCTCGCTTTAGTTTATTTATGTTAGGAATCACAAGACATATTATATGCATTGAGAGAAATGTAGGAAGGTGATGCCACCATACCACATGGGAAGACAGGGAGGGTAGCTGATTATTTCTTGCATAGAGAAATATCAACAGTTTACAGCTGAGATGAAGCTATAAAATATAACCATGAAGTACAAGAACAGAAATATGAGACAACAGTAAAAGAAAGTCAGTTATAAATGGAAAGTTGGATTCTCTTACTCACCTTAAAGAAAAAAAAAAAACAAATATATATATGTATATATATATATATATATATATATATATATATATATATATATATATATATATATATATATATATATATATATATATATATATATATGGGTTCCATACACTAGATCGAATTTTCACTAATTCGAAATAGTGCATGGAATGCTCACTGCAGCGAAAGTGCACTTAATCGAAAGTGCACTTACACGAAGTTCAGTACAACAAACGGGTGTTGTACTGAACTTTCCTGCAGTAGTCATGGACCTTAGGGTTAAGGCACAGATCATACCATGACCCGTGCCTTAACCCTATGGTCCGTGATGACTGCAGCGCAGTGAAGGACATAGCAATGTCCTCCACTATGGTGTGATAGTCACGAACCTTAGGGTTAGGGCATGGGTTAGGGTAAGGGGATAGCTTTACTAACTATCCCCTTACCCTAACCCCTGCCCTAACCCTAAGGTCCATGACTACTGCACCATAGTGGATGGCATAACTTGTTTTTTATGTCCTCCACTGTGCTGCGGTGTTTTTGGTGAAGTGCACTTATGCAAAAGTTCACTTTCGTTAAAGTGAACTTTCACAGAAATGAGGCTTCCTATTACAAGTTCAAAGTAGTGAACTTTTGTTCTTGTAATAGGAATCCATATATATATATATATATATATATATATATATATATATATATATATATATATATATATATATAAGGTTCATAGGTTCATAGGTAGGTACTAGGCTATCGGCCCAAGGGCGTACATAAGCCTAGCCAACAAGGTTCCCTGGCTTACGCCACCCAAGAAAGTTATTTTCCTGTGCCACTGTCAAGCAGAGACACAGAAGTTATCCCCAGGGTGTATTTTCTATTTCCCATCCACTCATCAAGATCTTTCTTGAAGAGTGCTAATGAAGAACTTTGCTTGACATAGATGGGTAGCCTGTTCCAGAGTATGGGAAGTCTCTGGAACAGGAATCGGAATCTATACCTACAGCATGTCCTGTTTATTGTGGTGACAAGGTTTAGGTCCCTAGAGCATGTAGCTTGGAGGGATTGGGATTTCTTTAGGTGTAGCATGTTCAACAGCTCTGGGTTTGACATAGCTTTATATGTTAGGCAGAGATCACCTCGGAGTAGGCGATATGCTACGGAGTAAAGCTGGAGTTTTTTCAGAAGGTCAGTGTAGGGCATCTGTTTGAGGCCAGTAATCCTCTTTGTGAGGTACGTCTGTGGCCTTTCCAGCTGCTGTAGATGTCTTGTGAGGTACATTCCAAAAGGGGTGTTGTAGAGTGTTGAGTAGAGGGGAACAATGACTTTTTTTTCCCTGGATGAGAACCCTTTTATGATGAGGTGTGCCATGTAGAATGACTTCCTGACTACTGTGGCGATGTGACTATCAAAGGACAGGCTACTGTTCACCTGGGTCCCAAGGTCTGCTATCACAAATTCTGTGTTAAGTAGACTGCTGTCTGTGTAGTACTTTATGGGTACAGCGTTTTTACCAAAGGGGATGACAATGCACTTTTTGGCATTGAGCTTTAGGCCATGGCTCTGACACCAGAGCCCGTCCGTAGGATTTCCACATCATTTGGGGACTCGACTATGGCTCCTAGTTTGCAGTCATCTGTGAACTACATTAGCCAGAGGGCTTCTGTGTTAGCCTGTACTTCAGAGAAGTAGATACCAAACAGGAGAGGTCCCAGGACTGAACCCTGTGGTACTCCACTTGTCACTGGTTTAAGGTCAGATTTGGAGTGTGCAACTTTTACAGTGTGGGTTCTGTCAGTGAGCCAGTTAGCAACCCATCTTGTGACATAGGGATTTATACCTAGTTTAGTGAGTTTAGCTATAATTCCATAATGGGGGATGGTGTCGAAAGCCTTGGCGCGGTCAAGATAGTCTGTGTGAACCACCTTACCCTCATCTACGGCTTTGGTGACTGCCTCAAAGAAATTGATCAGGTTCAGGAGGCATGATCTACCTTTCATAAACCCAAACTGGGTGGGATCCAGAGTTTGGAGGTTACCAATGTCTTTGTTTATGAGTTCCATGATGATACATTCCATGGCCTTGCAGACCAGGCTCATCAGGCTAATAGGGCGATACTTCCCAGGATCAGTGGTGGCTCCCCCTTTGTGGAGTGGGATAACTGTTGCTGTATGCCATTCAGTGGGCAGAAAGCCTGATGTGAGGCTATGACTGAACATGGTGCTTAGGTGGGGAGCCAGTTTGTTCTGAAGTTCATGTAAAATGCAGCCTGGGATGATGTCCCATCCCATGGATGCTGTGTTTTTGACTTTAGAGAGTGCAGCTTTTACCTGTGTAGTTCTAATTACAGGGACTCTGCATTCTTCCTGTATAGATATGGGCCCTTTAGGGGGTGGGGGGTAAAGTTAGCACTGAACCTGTCTGCCAGGATGTTGGCAATATCAGTTGGTTCTGTAATTTTCGTTCCGTTGTGCTGTAACTCAGAGCCGATCTGGGTGTTGCCATTGAGATTCTTGACATAGCTATAGAATGCTTTGTGGTTGTCCTTAGAATCAGTGATGATTTTGTTTTCGTAGCTAGCTTTGGAGGATCTTATAAGGGATCTCAGCTTCTTAATGAGGCTGACCAGGGAGCTCCTCCACTCATGGGATTTTACTCTCTTTTGCAACAATTTCTTCCTTCTGTTGTACAGTTTGTTTATAGCAGGGGACCACCAGATTGGCTTCCTTGTTTTTGAGGATAGTCTTGGTTCTGTTTGGGATAGCATGATTCATGCACTCGTGTAAGTGCTTGTAGAGTGCATTTGTGTAGGATTCAGCAGTTGTAATTGTATTGTCCATCTGCATGGGTGTCATGAAGTTCACCACTTCTGTCTTACACCAGAAATAAGCATTTGGAACAAGATGATAAGAAAAAAGTCAGCGAAACCAAAACGCAAACTCGCTGCCACTCGCAACAGTGTTATCAACAGCAGAATTACACAGTTCCAACACCACGTATTATATAAAGCCAAATTTAATATCAAAAGTTAAGCGCTTTCACCCTTCTGTCTTAAGAAGCATGAAGTTGACTTTGCAGAAATTTTTTACTGTGGTTTCCTTAATGGGGGGTGGGGGCGGGATGTGGATATCAAGGGTGATTAGCTTATGGTCGGATCAGATCAACGAGGAGGTGACTTCAGGTGTGGAACACTGGTCACTCATGTTGGTAATGACTAGGTCTAGGATATTATTGCCCCTGGTGGGGGTGTGGATACGTTGATCCAGAGCATTGGAGTTTATGAATTCCAGAAAGCGTTGTGTGAAGGAGTTGGTACAATAGTAGTTTTCCCAGTTAATGGTGGAGTAGTTGAAATTGCCTATTATTAGGGTGTTTGGTTGAACCGTAATATTTTCCAGTACATCAAGAAAAGAGGAGTGGGAATCTTGGGGCATGATGGGGGATCTGTAGCAAGCTACAATTTGGATTGCAGTTTTGCCCAGAGTTAGTTGCACTTGGATAACCTCAGATTCATTATGCTGAGCAACTAGCCTGGAGGTGTGGATATTCTTAATGAATATGGACACACCTCCAACTTTGGTGTTCTGGTCCAGGTTACATGGCCGAAAAGTGTGGTATGAGTTATAGCCTGGTAGTGCAGGGTGCTCTCTGGAGCCTTGAATCAGGTCTCAGTCACTGCACAGATATCGATGTTCTCCATTTTAAGGAGTGCCTCGAGTGAGTGCATTTTGAGATTTAGACTTCTAGCACTGATATATATATATATATATATATATATATATATATATACACACACACACACACACACACACACACACACACACACACACACACACACACACACACACACACACACACACACACATCATGACAATTGCAATGTCCATATGTACAGATAACATAAATAGTACCAAAAAATTACCTGATAGCTGTAGATACCCCTAATCAGCTCTGTACTATGGTCTATTACATAACTTTGCTAAAATTGTGGCATGAATACATGATTGTAACAACTCATGTAAAGGAAAAAATAAATGTAGGAGATTAAAGCTATGATTCAGAAACATGAACATTTCTTCTCTGACACACTAGATATACTTCAGTTAGGAATACTTCCCAAGATGGTGGCATGACTTCTAGATGTAGCTGTCAGGATTTTCTAGCCCTAAAATTTAATAAACTGCTTTAGGGTTTTTCCTGTGCAAAATTCCTCTGTTTTACTATTCATTGGCTTGAGTTTACATTTAAATGTAATTTTTGTTGTGTTTATAACAACACTAAGCTGATGGCATATTTAATTTTTTCCCCATTTATCTTTAGGCTGTGCTTTATGTTTGTGTTAAAGGATGTTCTACATTTTAAATTATTACTTTCCCCAAATCTTACCCATAAAAAATAGTAAACCTCATTAAAAAAGTACATCAATTGTTACCTAAAGTGTTTAAACAAGACTAAATTTCAGAAGCGTACTGTGGGTGCAATTGCTATATTACAATATCTAAAGGAAAAAAGACCCCACAATCAGGACACAAAGAAGGAGATACCTCAGGTATTGTTACCAGATACATTATGCTCACCAAGAACCAACTATGGACGAACACCCCAACTCATCACCACATAAGGAATGAGAGTAAACCACACCAGGATTTTCCCAATGGCCACAGTCCAACAAGACAGGATCTTCCACCCCCAAGCTTAACCACATCTCCAACAGTCCAGGCCAATCTAATATGGATCACTGGAACCACAAAACACCAAGGAACTCAAGACAAGAAAGAAACTCAGAAAACACCATTACCTCACCACTTGAGTGACAACTGCTAACCCAGGATTCTGGACTCCCCAAGGAACAACTCACTACAGAGAGAGAGAGAGAGAGAGAGAGAGAACCTGGAAAGGAAAGAGGGACTTGAAACACCTTTTGAAACCACCCATTGACACACAGAACCAGTAATGATGAAAGAATTGGGACAATCTCCAAAACAGATTACCATTTGGAACCATTCCACCAAGCCACTTTTGAAAGCTGAAGAAGAAGTAATTGACAAAGTTTAACCTTTGTACCACAAAAAAGAAGCAACCTGGTACAAACCATCATCAGCCTGAAATTCTGTACATGGAAACTCAACTTATAATTTTTTTTCCTTGACAAAAAAAACACACGACTCAATCAGGGCACCCATGGTTGTAATGAAAAAAATGAAACAAAAAACAGCTTGTTTAATCCCCCTCCCCATCCCATGATTACTGCATTCAAAAAGAAATGTGACAGGGACATCAGAATGTTACTTCAGAATCTGCCTTACAGGAAATTTTACAACCTAAATATACAAGAAATCACTGCTCTCAAAAAACCTCAGCAGAGACAGAACCAGGAGTATCATGGAGGTGGATAATGGAGTTGGGATTTTAGTCACTGATTCAACTATGTACAATAGGAACATCTTGAATCTCCGTAATACCCCCATGTTCTATGAAACCAGTGAGTTTGGGAAAATTAAAGCAACATATGAAGATGTCCTTAAAGAAATCATCAGCCTCAATGAAGAGAGCATCATCAGCAACAGTCTCCTGGAATTCCTTAACGTCATACACCACAATTCAAGTGCAACTTGGACAATTGGATGGGAAACCAGAAATTCATCCCTGGTTTGGCACCTATGTCTTTAATGGATACAGGTAACCTGGTTAATCTCCCATGCTCGTGCTTATATTCAGAACTTGTCAACGATTTGTGATGCATGGGTAGGCTTAAAAGGCCCTTGTGGTTGTTAGCCTAGTAAACACCTATGAGCCTATGAACATATGAACCTATGAACCCCAGACTAAAACACTCTGGATTCATCCTACAGACCAGTCTTTGCAAGTAGAGGATCTATGATTGAATCTATTTCTATTTATCTCGAATTTCAAATAAAACCATTTGCGGAATAAACAAATCCTTTGTTCTAGACTCCATGGATTTCCTTAGGAAAATCAGGAACCTGACAATATAGGATGAAGTTTGGCTGGGTACTATTTATGAAAAAGCCTTCTACACAGTCCTACCACATTAGTACTGCATAAGGGTAATCTTAGAGTCCTACAAAAAAGGGTCTATATCATATCAGCAAATCGCACAAATTGCGAAAGCTCATAATATCGAACATACCAGACCTCAAACATCCTATTGTGGGGGCTGCATCCCCCCACTAAATATATATTCCAACTTCGAGATAGCACTACAGTGAGAAAAGGGCAAATATCCCATTCTTCACTGTACCACAATTTCAGAAAAAGCACTTTGAGGTCCGGTGCTTTCGATATTATGAGCATTTGCAATTTGTGCAATTCGCTCATATGATATAGACCTACAAAAAATAATGGGAAGCCGTCCCAGAAGCGACTGATGCCATTAGTACACTCCTGAAACTTCTTCTGAAAAATAACTATTTTCACTTTGAGGACCATTACTTTAGACAAACAACAGGAAGCGTGATGGGTGCAGCCATGAGCCCCAGCTTGGCCAACTCAGCCTTGGAAAAATGGGAAGAAGAAGCCATCTACAACTCTCCCTTCTGCAACTCATTGGTTGGCTACCTACGTTTTACTGATGACATTTTTATTGTTTGGAATGACAATTTGGAAAGAGTTGAAATGTTTTATAAACATATCACCCAATCCACCAAGTTCTTAAAATTCTCCACCACCTACATCCAAGACTCAATTTTACAATCAAGAGTCAATTTTCTAACCTTTGCATCAGTGAGCCCCAAGCACAATCCTACCTTACCAACAACATATACAAAAAGCCCACCAGGGTCAGCCTTCTTTTGCATAGGAATAGTATGTATCCTTTTAATACTAAAAAGTATGTCATCAAGTCCCAAGGTCTGAGGATCTCCAGAGTCTCCAATAAACTGCCCACCTAGAGAAGGACTTCCATATTAGAGGCTACAGCAGCCGCATAATCCATGAAATCCTAATCCCTGTCATCCAACAAAGGACAGACAACAATGAAGCCCACAACAACCTAGAGAAAATGTCCCAAGATGTCTGTGGAATCCTCAAAGAAATAAATGGCACCAGCTTTACACTTTCCTACTCAGTGGAATTTTATGATACAAAAAGGATATTAAGTGAAAATTGGTGTATCATCAGTGAAAGCAAGACCCTTAACAGAATCCTTGCTCCGAAATGTGGCATAATGATCCTTATGAACAAAAGCATCTGTGACTTTGTGGAACACTCACACATTCTGGCCACTTCAAACCTTACCACAGGCACATTCCCCTGCTGCACACCTCATTGCAACTTTTGCCAATATAGGAAAATTAAAATTCTACTGACCCAACACCCAAAAGTCTTCACAAGTAGGTTCTACAACAATTGCAGCACCGACCATGTCATATACAGAACACAGTGCCAAAAATTGCTCAGCTTACTACAATGGTAAAACAATCAACAGACTCAAAACATAAATAGCCTAACACAATACAGACACCAGACAAGGAGTCTCCACCAACCCAGTGCTGAAAAACACCAAGAAATACCTGGAATATAACAGCTTCTCCTTTCACATAGTTGGCAGAGAAAACTCAGGCCCATTCAAGGGTAATAGAAATGACAAACTGGAAAAAATGGAACTGGAATGGCAGTCATCTCCAAGATGGAAAAAAACAGGGATTAACACTTTGACTTCTATAAATTCTATCCTGAACCTCAGAAAATTGGATCACTATCTGTTTTTTTTATCACTGTACTTATTATCAACAAATGTGGATTTTTTGAATGTATGGGAACTAATTTCTAGTGGACATTTGTTATTTTTGCATTTTTCTTCACACTAAAAACTGAGATCCGGGTACATTTAATCATTTTTGGTACATGTTGTTACACTCTATAAAACCCCCACCACAGTTTTATTTCACAGTTTTCTGTGACCAAGATGTGTTTAAACTTTTTAATTATCTTTAATTACTCCATTATTGTTTCATCATCATACCTCACAACTATCCAGATTTTTGCCTCAAATGTTTATTCTTTTCATCATAAAATTTGTGTTTTTTTGGAAAATCACTGACAATTGAAGTCAGTAAATAATGACAAACATTAGAGTTTCAGACTTCATATCCTTCAGAAAATGCATGCTAATGCAAATCCTCTTATTCTAGCAGCTTTCTAAGTTTATAACAGCAATATTTAAAATTTCCCCTATTTTCAGGCTTTTGTTCCCCCATTATTTTAGGCTTTGTCCAGATTTCTTGCACTAAGAGGTTGAGAAGTATGTTTATCATATATTATGAGTAAACTATAGTTAACCACTCTTCCAGCTTGAGACTTGATTAGGGCCAAAAATATCCAAACAGGACCACAAAGTTTAGTAAATGTTGCTAAGATGAAGACACTTTGTTTTAGTATACATTCCATCCTAGCCCTCCCACACGGGGTCATCAGCACTCTTAGGCCTGTACTGGCCCTCCACCCATGCCACAACCATTAAGATTCCCTCAAGTATTCCTCCTTTTTTCCAGCCAGCACTGTTTTTTAGCTATGCTATGTAAATGAATAAACTGACAGTGTGGTTGTTATCTGTGGTCATATATATATATATATATATATATATATATATATATATATATATATATATATATATATATATATATATATGTCTGGCAATGAATACATAGCCCATGATGGGGGCTGACAACATATCTGCCAGCCCTACTATGGATCATTCATCCTGAGTGTTCTTTCCAACAGAATGCACTCCACTTGGAGTGGGGCAGGAGGATAATCAGAGTCCTGCATCTTATTTTCATTTTATATTTGAGAAGTGGGTCCAGCTTTGGTAAGCTCAGACACCTATGGAGGAGATAGTAGGTTGCCTTGTGGGTTTGGCCGCAGCCCAGTGACCAGCAACAATCATTTCACAAATTGAATGTAAAAAGGCCTTTGCTAGACACCCTTATGGCTGATTTTAAGTGGTTTTAAGTATGAAGCCAGTCAAGTGCAATTTTGGCCCTAATTCTGCAGAGACCTTTTTAATCCGCATTGGTCCATGCTCCAAGCACCCCCCTGGACTTTAGCACTCCCGGTACAGTTTGATTTTTTTCTATTTGCCCTGCTGTAATTCTATTTCACTGATTTTTTTTCTGCCAGTGTTTTCCTTCATCTAACTATTTTTAAAACCCCATTTGTAAACTTTGGAAAATGAGTTCTTCACCCAAGGCAGATCTGATGAAACCTCGGTGAAAATACGGAACTGAAAACACCCACTACTGCATAAGTACTCAGAAATCTAGTGTAATCTTTTTATAACATCTTAGTTAAAAAGAGAGAATGTTAGAATCGCACTTCTTATTTGCAGCTATGATCATTTTCAAATTATATTTATTTTTATCATATTTGGTGCTTATCTTAGTCACCTTCTCTTTGTTTAATCAAAACACGGATACACTTCATTAGCTCCAGAATTGTTCCTTCTAACTTCATGGTATTGTTTAACTTTTTGGCATGAAAATAATGTAGTAAAAAAATTCCGGAGGAACACCTTGACACTGATGCCCCTTCATCCTGGGCACTCCCCTAGAATGTGGACAATCCCCCTAGGTACTCGCCTAGAGTCTGGAAACACCCTGGGGACAGTTGGAGCAGTGGCATTCCCCCTCCAAGAACATATAAAATGATGCATGTTTGTTATTGTAACTCACACTTGAACTACGCTTATCTACTTTGAAGACTGGAAGCTCAGTGAAGAAATACACCAGGCTCCTGAGATTTGTCTTATAGAGTTTCTAAATAGCAACCATGGATTTATAACACCACAGAGTTTTTACTATATTTTTTATTGTACTCATTGATTGTGCTATAGCTTTTTTAGGTTCCTCATCTCATCCAACAAGCTATTTTGTGGCTCACATCTAGTGGATCTACCTTGGTTAAGTGAGGGTTAGCAATTCCACCCAAGGAAAGGATTAGGAGCTGTTACTTTTCACATACTAGCATGCTGGGAAACATTTCAAAGGACAACTCAGTATACAGGTCAGGAATGCTTTCTGACCAAAATACAGTGAGAAAGTGTGATTTTTTTTTACTCTAAATTATGAATATGTGCCATATTGATATTTCTGTTAATATCTTGACCCAGGTAGCATGCATGTGATAGTTCATGGTATAATATGTAATGCTGCATAGGTTCATTGGTTCATAGGCTGGTACTAGGCTATCGGCCCTAGGGCCTATACAAGCCTAGCCATAGCAATTCCCTGGATATTTCTTCCCACAATATTTACTTCTCTGGACCCCTGTCTAGCAGGGCAACTGACATGATCCCGGGGTGAATTTCCTGTCTCCCATCCAATCATCAAGGTTCCTTTTGAAGAGGGCCAAGGAGGCATTCTGCTTGACATGTATGGGCAGTCTATTCCAGAGTATGGGGAGTCTTTGGGTCAGGAACCTATCCCTCCAGCATGGTTTGTTCATTGTGATGACAAGGTTTAGATCCCTGGAGCATGTGGCTCTGAGGGATTGGGATTTCTTTAAGTGGAGCATGTCCAACAGCTCAGGGTTTGACATGGCCTTGTATGTTAAGCAGAGATCACCTCTGAGTAGACAATATGCCTCAGAGTATAGCTGGAGTTTTTTTAGATGGTCAGCATATGGCATCTGCTTTAGGCCTGTCATTCTTTTAGTGAGGTATTTCTGTGGTCTTTCCAGCTGTTGCAGATGTCTTGTGAGGTACATACCAAATGGGCATTATACTCTATAATGGGTCTAATGAGGGATGAGTACAGTGGGACAATGACCTCCTTTTTTCTAGATGAAAAGCCCTTAGTGATGAGGTGTGCCACATAGAAGGATTTCCTGACTGTTGTGGTGATGGAGTTATCGAAAGTGAGACCACTGTCCACCTGTGTCCCTAAGTCTTTCATCACACTTTCGATGTTTAGTGTACTGCCACCTATGTGGTAATTCATGGGTACATGTTTTTTTCCAAAGGGGATAACTATACATTTCTTGGCATTAAGCTTGAACACATGGCTCTGGCACCAGGCATCTGTTTCTGTAAGGCCCTTTTGTAGAATATCCACATCATTTGGGGATTCAATAATGGCTCCCAGTTTGCAGTCATCTGCAAACTTTGTTAGTCAGAGTTCCTTAGTGTTGGCCTGTACTTCAGAGAAGTAGATGCCAAACAAGAGCGGTCCCAGGACTAAACCCTGAGGTACTCCACTTGTCACTTGTCTGGAGCTGGATTTGGAGTCGCCTACTTTTATAGTCTGGGTTCTGTCAGTAAGCCAGTTGGCAACCCATCAAGTGATGCAGGGATTTATGCCCAGCTTAGTAAGTTTATCTATGATTCCAGAGTGGGGGATGGCATCGAAGGCCTTGGTGAGGTCCAGATAGGCTGTGTAGACCGCCTTACCCTCGTCCACAGCTCTGGAGACTGATTCGAAGAAGTCAATCAGGTTCCGGAGACAAGATCGACCCTTCACAAACCCAAACTGGGTGTGGTCCAGTGTTTGAAGGTTGCCAATGTCTTTGTTTATAAGTTTCATGATAATGCGTTCCATGCCCTTGCAGATCAGGCTCATCGGACTGATGGTATGGTAGTTCCCAGGATCCAAGGTGGATCCCCCCTTATGGAGTGGGATAACTGTAGCTATGCGCCACTCAGTGGGCACAAAGCTTGAGGTGAGGCTATGATTAAACATGACACTTAGGTGAGGTGCCAGTTCATTTTGTAGTTCATGTAGTACACAGCCTGGGATGCCATCTGGTCCCATGGATGCTGTATTCTTAGCTTTGGAGAGTGTAGTTTCTACCTGTGTGGCTGTGATTACCGGAATTTGGAAATCTTTTGGTATTGAGATGGGCCCTTTAGGGGGTGAGAGGGGGGGGTGAGGTTGGCACTAAATCGATCTGCCAGGATATTGGCAATATCCTTGGGATCAGTATACTTAATGCCATTCTGTTGAAGCTCAGAGCACATCTGAACATTGCCATTTAGATTCTTGACATAACTACAGAATGCCTTGTGGTTGTCTTTGGAATCTTTGGCAATTTTATTTTCGTAACTAGCTTTTGAGGATTTTATGAGGGATCGCAGCTTCTTACTGAGGCTGGTGAGGAAGTTTTTTTCATCCTGGGATTTTCCTCTTTTCTGCAACAGTTTCTTCCTTCTGTTGTATAGTTTGTTTATAGCAGGGGACCACCAGATTGGCTTCCTTTTTTTTGGGGAGAGCATCTTGGTTCTATTTGGGATGGCACAATTCATGCACGAGTGGATGTGCTCATACAGTGCCTTTGTGCAGGATTCTGCAGTCGAACTTTCAGATCCCATCTGCATGGGTGTCATGAAGTTTGTCACTTCTGACTTCAGTAGCATGAAGTTGGCTTTGGAGAAGTTTTTTAAAGAGGTTTCCTTACGGGGGTGGGGGGGGTGGGATGTGGATGTCAAGGGTGATTTGCTTATGGTCAGACCTGACCAATGAGGGGGTGACCACTGGTGTGGAGCATCTATCTCCCATGTTGGTAATGACCAAGTCTAGGATATTGGAGCCCCTGGTGGGACAATGGATTAGTTGATCCAGGGCATTGGAATTTATGAATTCCAAGAACCTTTGGGAAAAGGAGTTGGTACCCGAGTAATTTTCCCAGTTAATGGCAGGGTAATTGAAATCACTCAGTATTAGGGTGTTTGGTTGTATCTTAATATTTTCCAGTATGTTTAGAAAGGTGTAGTGAGAATCTTGGGGCATGGTGGGGGATCTGTAGCAAGCTACAATTTGGATTGCAGTCTTACCTAGTGTTAGTTGCACCTGGAGAATTCCAGATGCATTGTGTTGGGCAACTAGCATGGAGGTGTGAATATCCTTGGTGAATATGGACACTCCTCCACCTTTAGTGTTTTGGTCTTGGTTTTGTGGCCGAAAAGTGAGGTAAGAGTTGTAGCCTGGTATTGCAGGGGTGCTCTCTGGAGCTTTGAACCAGGTCTCAGTTACTGCACAGATATCGATGTTCTCCATTTTTAGGAGTGCCTCGAGAGAGTGTATTTTGAGGTTTAGACTTCTAGCATTGAGTAGGATTACCTTCAGATTTTGAATGCTTGTATCTGTTACGGTGGTGGTTTTGTCCTTTGAACCTTGCCTAAAAAAGGCACTATAGGGGTGGCAAGAGCTTTAGCCAGTAACCTGAATCCCATGGGTGACAGGTGCAGACCATCTCTGGCAAAGCATCGTGGTTTGTTGATCATGTCTTCCCAGGCAGACAGATACTGGATCCCCTTTGAATGACACCAGAAGCTTAGCCAATTGTTGAAGTCAATCATTTTGTCGCTATACTGTGGTATTATTCTGGGTGAAGGAAAGATGCTACTCAGGGCTAGGGTCATACCTGCCTGGGCCACATGATCCGAGAGCTCTTCCATGTCTCTTTTCATGTAGTCCAGGGAGGTACATCTCAAGTCATTCACTCCAGCATGGACAATGACAGAGTCGTATTTGTACTTGTTGTGGAGGGATTTGAGTGCATTTGCTATGTGGCGGATCCTGGCACCCGACAGGCAGCTGACTGTAATTTTCTCCTTGTTCAGCCTGGTGAGTGGGACATCAGTGTGCCTGACTATAGAGTCATCTATGACTAAAGTGTTGGGTACATTGTCTTGCCTTAGGAGCTGTTGTTGGGTGGCACATTGATGTTGTGAGCTATGTGTCACTTTGGTGTGATAAGCTGTCACTGATCCCTGCTGTCTGCCTACTATCTTTCTGCAGATGTTAATACTTCTTTAGTAATAAAATATGCATATATGTTTAAATATCATGTATGAGTAAGTATCTTGGGTACTGTCTACCTGGTTGCATTGCAGAAGTCTTTCATGTATTACTGATGTATTAATTAATTAATTGTGAAGAGCAGTGTGTACTGATGAACCTTTGTATTTAACTTTCTTTGTAACTTTTACAGTTTTTGAGATAAATACATTTATTTACAAGTAAGTTGCAAAACTGCATTCTCAAGAATTTAGCTCAGATGTAAACTGTTCAACCAGGATATCTGCTGGAGTTAAGTAGGTGTGAAAAACTACTCATGTCAGGTGTTAAGGGGGTAATCTTAATCCACTGTTTCTGTTTTCATCTTTTTTTCATATTTTATGGTGTTAAAATTAACATTTCTTAAATAACCTCTCTGTAAATACTCAGTGTCATTTGATATTTAGTTCTAGTTTAGTTTATTTTAGTTTGCATTTTTTTTTCTTTTATGCCCTTGGACCAAATTGTGCTTGAAAAGGGCCCACTTTGCATGAACCTGCCAATGTGATTAACAAATGAAAAAAATGCATAAATAAATATTACCTACAACTCTCTTAGTAAAATCGCTCAAAAGAGATTTAAGTCTGCACTTCCATTTGTTTCAAGGCATCAGTCCTATGGGGTATGAGGATGTTTTATTCCATGAATATTTAAATTATCTTTATAGAGTGTCCACAACATGAGGTCAGTGTTTTGTGCCAATAGTGAAACTGTATGAAGCAGGTTACTTAGTTTGTGGACAACTTTGCTTATTCAGCTTACTGCTTATGGTTTTCGTTCACTTTTTCTACATTAATTCACAAATGAATAAGAAGCTGTTATGAACTGATCATTTCACAAATACATTTCCCTGTTGCAGGAGGTGAAATACAGGAAAGCATTTTTACCCATCATAACTGCAGATGTTTCTTTTAGGAAATGCTATTTTTCTGTACTTAGTATAACTTCTGAGTTTGAAAGAGAAGGTTTAACAAGTTACATTTTGCATTCTAGAAAGGCTACTGCTCTGGCCATAATTGTTTTCTGCAGCTCATCTTGTTTCCTGTATATACATCTTCCTTGGAGAGCTGGTGTGCAGTACACAAACATATTGGGCAACAGTGATCACTGTTTTGTCTGGTTACTACTGTTGGGTTGCTAATGAATTGGTGAGCTGCCTGGATTTCATTGCTTTAATAAATGTTGTTTGGATAAATACACAGACTGTTTAAAAATATCAGCCTCTGACTGCTCTATCATTGGTTATCATTTTCTTGCAGCTGTATGTAAATTAAAGAACTTTAGACAGGATCTTAGTAGGCATCTAGTTTTCTGGAGGTTTATGACATCACACTTCTTCAATGGTCATCCTTTGCAGTTTCTCTTTGTGGTTTATTTCAGCACACCTTGTATTTGAACCCTAGCTTTTGCGTTTTTATGTATTATTACTCAGTGTTGAATTGCACTTAAAATATATGCTCTAGCATTTGGTGAGGGCAGAAACATTGAATATTTTTTCATAACCTCAATTTGCTTTAATTATTTTGTCTTCCTCAAAAATTTAATTGAATCTGAAAGTGTCTGGCTTTGCACCTGGTTTACTGCTGCTAGTATTTCAACTATATAGGCCATTGCAGATTTTGCAGAACCATGAATGGAGCCAAGGTAATCAAACTAGCATTGTGTCTCTCCTGCATGTCCTCTGTGTGGGTTCCTGGTTCGACTCTCATTTTTTTAGGATCCAGTGTGTTACTTCTTATCTTCATATTGCACTTAGGTTTCTTGTGTTTCTAACATCGGCAGGTAATTGTGACACATCCTCCTGAGTCTTCTGTGGTTTAACTGTATTCCAATGTTAGGTCCATCTGTAACAAGACCAGGATCATCTCTTATCTGTTACAGGATGCTAACCTCACATTTTTACTGAACCCTGGCCTGATGAAGCCCTCTGTCCCTTACTTATTATCTACCATTTCACCTGGCTTTATAATTATGCAGTGCCCTAGGATGGGATAAGGCTGCGGGATGGAGTTGCTATTTATGCAATCGCTGGACTCTGCTTGGTCTGGCTTCCCACTAGAGACAGTAAATCCTTTGAGCATACTTGGTTGCAAGAGCAAAACATAAGCTTCTCTTCATCTAATGTCAACCTGGCAATGCCAGGAGTTTCCTGCAGGAGTTTACTGACTTCCTTCTTGATTCAGCTGTTGGATATGATCATGTACTTGTACTTGAAAACGTTAACCTTTCGGTGAAGTATGAGGGAATGACTTTTGGCTGAAAAATCATCACTTCCGGACTAATTATGAGAAATTGTGCTCCTTACACCACCATTTTTATATTCAATTCTGTAGTTGATGTACTTTGAGAATATGGACTGCTTTTCCTTTGTAGGGCCCATCCAAAGTCAAAATGAATTGTTTATCAAATGCCCAGGAGAAGAAGATTTGAATTCTATATTCCTGATGATGAATGCTCTGCTTGCCCTGTTTGACTAATATAAACATTACAAACCAAACAGAAACTGGGAAACAAAAAGATTAACCCAACACATTTGAGAGTTTGCACCCAGGGAGGGTGGCTGTATGTATGCCCCTGTGTCAGCTTCCTTCAGAAAGTTCTCAGATGTATATGGTGTGGTTTTAGCTGCATTACAGTTATTTAAAAATGATATGGAAGAGGTGATACTTGCTTACTGATTTTTGTATTGCTGTCATGTGTGAAATGTCATGATACACACTCCTTTCTCTCAGGGTGGTACCCTTAAGAAGAATGTCAGAAACAGAGGAGTGTAATATCTATGACCCTTCTATATCTAATGGAAGGTGGTCACTCATTTCAGACTCAGCAGATGGTCATTTTCATAATCTAGGCTAGATCATTACACCTGAAGTAACTTGCTGGCTCAACTGAACACCTTTTCATGACCCACATTGGGGTATAAAATGTAATATTCTATGCTTTGTTGAATATGGTTTTCAGCCAAGGGTTACAGAACATTGCATTCCAGTTTTGCTGAAAGGAATCATTGTTTTGGGATAGAATTTTATTCCATATTCCATTTAGTATAATCTGTACCTGTGATATAGTTACCTGCTGTCATCACACATTCATGATTTTAGATGAAGAACTCATATTCTTATTTCTTCAGATGAGTGAATTCATTACTACAGTTTTCAGGTTACTCTGCTGTTGATGTGTCAGCTCATCAAACCATATATCCCAAATTGTAAAATTCAAAAGCTAATTGTTTGGGTTTAGTGGTTATATTTTGAGTACTTTTGAGTGGGCATGCACCATCCTTTGAAATCAAGTTTCAAATTATTTTGCTGACCACACTTGCTTTTGTTTTAGTAAAGGCAAATCATTATTTAAAGTTCAAGATAAATAGCAGCAGGCATGAGGAGATTCTGAGAAGATGGATTTTGCCATATTGTGTAGGACCTGAAGACTTGTAATGCTGGGTACAAAGCAACCAGAGGCATGTCAAAATGGCACCCGAGGATGAGACCATCAGATCTGAAGGTGCCTGGCCTCCTATGTGGAAGAATAGAAGACGGGTACAAGTAGTGCTAGATATTTTGATGTAGATGGATTAAAGCCAGGTGGCTGTCCATCTGTTGAGATGCTCAGAGATGAAGGAAAGCCTAATTCTGCAAAGAATTATATACCACTAGAACATGGAAGAACTATGACTCATGACAGAGTCTGATATGGTTAAAGATGAGTTAAGAAACAGAAAGACTAATATCTTAGGAACTGGTTAAAAATGGACTGGAATGGCCTATTTTACATAAGATACTATCAGATCTTCCATTGTGGACAAGAATCTTGCCGAAGAAATAGTGCAGCCTTCATAATCAATAAAGGGGAATCGGAATCAGTGCTTAGTTGTAACCCAAAAAAGAAAAAAATCATCTGAAACTCCAAGACAAACTATTCAACACTACAGGTAACAGAAATTAATTCTTCTCCTACACATGCTAGAGATGAAAGTATTGACCCATTTTATAAGGATCTGCAGGATCCCCCCCCAAAAAAAGATTTTACATTCATTATAGGTAATTTGAATGTTAACGTTTTTTGTCAAAGAACAGCTGGAATATTTGGCAAGTTTGGCCTTGTGTATGAAATAAAATGGGGTATAGACTAGTGGCATTCTGATAAAACAATTAATTGGTTATGGCAAACACTCTTCTATAGGAGCCTAAGAGATGGCTTTATAAATAAAAATCACCAAAGGGTCAGTATCAAAAGCAGGCTGACTAAATACCATGCAGTCAGGCATGGAAGAGGTCTGTACAGACAACAAACACAAGACCTGTAACTGTGTGTGGACTGGACCAAAAGGATCTTATTGCAGTGCTTAGAACCAAATTAAAGGGAACAGGAAAAGCACCCAGGCTATCTAGACACAAGCTCAACAGTATTGCATGTAGTAGAGGTAAAGAACGGATTTAAGGGATTAGATCTTATGGACAGGATACCTGAACAATTATGGATAGAAGTTTAGGATATTGTCCTTGAGGTGGCAACAAAAATATTCCAAATCAAAAGAAGATTAAGAATGCAAAATGGATGTTTGTGGAATTTTTAGAAGTGGCTGAAGAAAGAAGGAGAGAAGGAGAGAAAGAGGGTTTAGAGATAGAGAAAATAATTGAAACCAGATCTAGAGTTCTAGAGAATAGTACAAAAAGATAAGTAGGCAAAATGAAATAAATCATGCAAAACAGCGGAGGCAGGTAATTATTTATTATGTATTTAATTAATTAATTAATTAATTAATTAATTAATTAATTTATTTATTTATCTTTGTTGACTGAAAAAGTCCAACTGGGATAGAGATCCTTTTTGCGGAATATTTTTATCTTAGTTACATATACATTTATGCGCACATAATTAGATGTAACAGAATATCAGTGCTAACATCGTATCATATAATTTGTGACTACAGGAATAGGAGAAAATAAGAAATGACTTGTGCATCTGTATAGGGTTGTAGCAAACAAAAATACAAAGAAAGACAAGGGTCAACAAAGATTGATATTTAGGTTGAAAATGGTAAGTACTGGTATGATGAGGGAGTGAGGATTAAGTAGAAGTAAGTTAGTTAAGAAATATAATCAGTTAAATGTTTACAATAGTAGATAAAAGGGAAAGTGTAATATCACCCGATGAGAATTTAGTACAGAGCAGCTATCATTTTGTCAGCGGTATTGTAGTTTGCATTTTCTTCTGCATCAGAAATTCTCTGGTTGTGAAGTTACTGTAACAGAAATTATCTGGTTATAGAGCAAGTGTAGAGCCAAATGCCTTGCAGATGCTATTTTAGCAGACTTTTAAAGCATTTGTTGTTTTCTGTAAGCTTTAACTCTAATGGAATGGAGTTCCACAGTTTTGATACACAGTGAGAATAGAGTTAGTTTCCAGCAGAGTTTTTGAGATACTTACAGCTAGGAGAGATTTCTTATTGGACTGTAGTGTTCCATTTGTTGCTGTACAGAAGTAATACCTTTTAGAGTAGAGCAACTATTTGACTTGTAGATATGTCTGTGGGCAGTAGTGAGTTGAGAGTAGGTTAGCTGATTTGGGAGTTCTAGCCAATTTAGGTCCTTTAGAGCCGTGCAGTTCTGGGTTTTATGAAAAGACTATGTGGTGAATCTTGCTATTTTATTATAGTATATATATCAAGTTTGGACTTGAGGGTATTGTTAAGATTAATGAACATAGGTGATGCGTACAATAGAAATGGGTGTACATAGGTTGCAGTTATCGATTTTCTTTTGGGTAAAGATATTGATTTGCTCTATATAGGGAGCCTAGTTTATTTGTGTGTATTTTTGATAGTTTGGAGAATATGTTAGTCGTATTTAGTTTGTCATCTAGGAGTACTCCAAGTAATTTCACTTCTGTCACAGTTTCAGTTTCTGTATTGTCAGGTGAGACAATACGGAAATTGTATCTTTGAGTATTAAACTCTTTTGGTAAAAAGGACATTGGTTTAGTCTTTTTTGCATGTAGGAGTAGGTCTGCAGTACCTAGCCAGGATTTGACAGATGAGAAAGACTCTTGTGTCATTTCCTGGAGGATTTGTAATATTTCAGCAGAGCAGATGAGGGTTGCATCATTTGCATATTGAACTATATTTGATTTTTTTGTGAAAGCATGGGGCTTGTTCACAAATATATTAAATAGAAGTGGGCCCAGTATTTTGATCCCCATGGGACTCCAAATGTCACAGGAAGGAAAGCGGAGAATTGTTGTTTCCCTTTTACTGATTGTTGTCTATTTGTGAAAGAGCTATGAAACCAGATGAGAGATGATTTATTAAGACCTAGGGAGGTATTTCAACACTGAGAAGTTTTTGATGAAAAACTATGACAAAGGCTTAGATCCAAGAAGACTGCTGATACTAGTTTGCCAATATTTCTTTTGTGGTTGATAGCATTGGTAAAGCTAATTAGAGCAGTAATTGTGCTCCGACTGGTGCAGAAGCCATGTTGGGCCATGGATAGAGGATTATTTTGGGTAAGATATTTGAGGAGCTGGGAGTGGATACCGTTTTCTAATATTTTTGATAGCGGTGGCAGTATAGTTATAAGTCTATAGTTGGATAGGTCAGTTGAATTTCCACCTTTGTGGAATGGAATTATGTAAGATATCTTCTAGATGGCTGGGACATGTTTTTTCTGCTGTGGATCAGTCAGTTAGTATAGAAACAGGGAAGACTAGAGCTTCAGAAGTGAGCTTTAGGTACTCTGCTGGTAGGTTGTCTGTTGCTAAGGCTGTTGGTTTGAGTTTTTATAGGAATATTTCTGGTGTTAGATGGGACTGGTTGGAAAGAAAAGGAAATAACATTGTTATTAGATGAAATTGGAGTAGTGAGGGTGGTGGGAGAGCTTTGTTTAGTAAGAGAGAGTACTGAGTTTATAAAGTGGGAGTTCAGTTGGGTGGCTATATTGTTTGGGCTATTACTGGTTGTTGGTGTGGGAGTAGTTGGTTGGCCAGGGTATAGTAGTTTGTTTATGGAGGACCGGAATAGCTTGGGATTGTTTTGGTGTGTTGACTGAAAGTTGGAGAAATTGAATTTTTTAGTTGTTTCTTAACTTTTTACAACATTTATTAAGTATCTAAAGTGTTGGTAGTTGGACTGGGTTTTGTTTTTGGACCATATTTTCCATGCTTTGTCTCTTTGAAGAAGAATTTACCCGGTACCTTTTGTTAACCAGGCTGCATGGTTTGACTTGACTCTGTTAGTTCTCATGAGTGTTTATGTATCCTGGTTGTATCTTTTATTATTTGTGAGAAACCAATAGATTGACTGATGGGATGTTTGTGTGGTTAGGGTTCCAGTTTATGTTACGGTCACACATTGTAATGGTTTCATGGGGTATACTGTTATATAGCCAGTGCAGAAGTTGTTCTGTTGTGTTACTATTTTGTCCTGTTGGAATGTAAAGCCTGATGATACAGATGCCTTTCCTGTTGTTAAGTTTGATATGTGCCATGAAGTATTCTGCATTGTTAAGTGTGGGTAAAGGATAAGTTATAGGGAGGTTTTGTGTCTAATTGCTACTTCTCCACCTCATTTGTTTGTTCTGTCAAATTTGAAAATGTTATAACCTGGAGGGAGTATTTCATTGTCTTCTATGTGAGATTTTAGCCAGGTTTCTGTGACTAAAGTTATAACAGTGTTGTAAAATGCTAGGCATGCTTGGAATTCCTGGAGTTTATTGCAAATGCTTCTGCGATTAGTATTAAGTTGTTTTATGTGAGATTTGTTTGTAGCTAAAGGTGTTTGGTTTGGGGAATATCCTGATACAGTTTGTGACATACTAGTAGGTCCAGGGTTTGGATGGATGTCTCCACTGAGATTCAGATGAGTGACTGAGTGATAGAGATCGAAATACCATTTTTATTTGGTTTTGTTTATAACAGAACAGGAAAACCAGGAGATCTCTTCAAGAGTATTGCTGATGTTAACAGAAGCAGCCATATAAAAATAGGTAAGATTAAGGATAAAGATATGAAAGACCTAACAGAAACAAACAATATTAAGAAGAGAAGATCTGTATAAGAAAACCCTAATATCAGTGATAAATATGATGGAATGTTCTCCAGTCTTCAGCTGGACATCCTGGAAAGTCGTTAGATAGGCCCTAGAACCCTTGATAATAACAACGCTGCAGGAAGTGATGGAATGCTAGCTGAATTGTTTAAACCTGTAAAATAATACTCTCAATCACAAAAATAGCAATTATAAAGACTGTAGAGGTTACAGAACAATTGCACTTGTTTTATATGATAGCAATATAATGCTTAAGAAACTGCAAACCAGACACTGGCAGTCTATAGACTGCAAATTATTTGCTGTACAAGCTGATTTTAGAACAGGTTAAAAGCACCACAGATCAAATTCCTAACATCTGCTGAATAGTAGAAAAAATGTACTTTTGCTTTATTGACTACTTTGAAGTATTTGATTGCATGGAACATAACAAACCGTGGCAAGTTCTTACAGAAACGGAGACACTAGTATAGGCAATCAAACCATAGGGTGAGGGCGATGCTCATCATTCACGTTGTACTGTTGCCCAAAACTGTGCTGGCATCTGCTGCTTGAATAACAATTACACAGAAACACTTCCATTGATCTTTAGGAGATAATCCAAGCTCAGGAAGATGGGAATATATGATTCAGAATATAAAAGCATCCCAGTTGTGGTTTTCCAAACGTGTGGTTACCTTAGCAACACCACTGTGAATATTTCTAGACTTAAAGTTTAAATTTGAATAGCTGCCCAGTTTTTGGTGTGTTTCTTGTCTTGTCTTGTGTCTGCTGAGTAATGGGATAGAGGCAGAGATAGATTTAATGTTCTTTAGAGCTCACAGTTGCAAAAGCTAACCTGTATAAATGGAGTATAAAAAAAATGAAAATTACTCATTAAGTATATGTCTCGACTGGATGGAGATTTTCCTTTATTTTGTTGCCATCACTTCAGAAGGAAATGAGAGTGGAACTCCCATGTCAGTAAAAGCTGAGGAAGTCTGAACTGTAGCTGAAAGAAATGTGAGTCATACAATATCTGCTGTAAAACAAAGGTGTTATGTTAATTTGTTAATTAGTGAGTTTTGTAGCTGGATTTCTACAGAGCAATTCACAAAAATGAGACAAAATGCTAGAAAGAAAAAAATCTAAATCAGTACTAGTTGTTTGTTATCTTGCCTGTGTTTATATTGCTGCTGATTACTTTGCCAGAAATTTGCACTTATTTCTTATGGCTTAGTTTTACCTGACATCTGACGATCCAGTGTTATGGAAGGTGCATGTAGACAGTATGATGTATTAGAAGTTCATGGCATTGCAATGCACTGTGTGATGTCCAGAGTCTTTGCTGATGGTGGTACCAGTGGAAACCACATCGGAG
This sequence comes from Protopterus annectens, assembly GCF_019279795.1. Taxonomy (NCBI): domain Eukaryota; kingdom Metazoa; phylum Chordata; order Ceratodontiformes; family Protopteridae; genus Protopterus; species Protopterus annectens. Next base: position 838,417,234 of record NC_056725.1, on the reverse strand, counting down.
AATGCTAAATAAATTGCATGTGCATTGTCTCTCTGACTGTGGGGACATTATGACTTATTGTGATGGTGCTGAAATCCTGTATATGGTGGCATGAGGTTTTGATGTGGAAAACCAATGGACACCAAGTGTTGCAGTGGTTTACATGGGAATAAATAGGATCTGAATGGGTGTGGATGATTACTTGGTTCACATATTGGCTGTCTTATTATTGTGTCTTTACAAGTATGTGATGTTACTGGATCTTGTGGAGACTGAAAGTATAAACCAGTCAGTATATATTATATGCACATTTATGTTCTGGGTTTGGGAGACCACTGGTCACAACAGAATAATTTTGGGGAGTATGCACCTGACATTTATTTTTATGGGACAATGCTACACAACATGGAATGAAGATAGATGATGATACTCAATCTTGAGGGATGGTTTTTGACTGAAATTGTTAGATATCCCTTGGCATGGTTGAAATCTAGATATCACTGAACAGTGTCTTCATGGTAGTATTCCCATGAAGTGAGTCATGCATTGAGGAGTTGGTAGTGACGACCACTAGTCACCAAGGTATATTACTGTACTGCATGAATGTTTTTTTTTGTTACACTCTAACTCTGTTTAAGGGATCTCCCAATACACCAATAAACTTTGCTTTTGTGACATTATTGACATGCAGAGTCTGATGACATTGGGCCCTGTTTTGTGGGCGTATATGATGTAGAAGATCACTAAGCATTTGTGAGTAATTTCTTTATGTTAACTGGCTCAGAGTCTACGATGTCTCATGATATTTTAGAAGAAGGATACTTGGTGCTTTTTCTGGGTATGGCAGACTATGAAGGAAATATAAGTCTTCATGATATTTGCCACATTCTGCCCTATAAACCTATAAAAAACTTCTAGCCTAGATATTTTCTGCCTAGTAAAGAGTACCAAGCATGTCAATAACAAAGTCTACTATACAGATATTTTATACTCCTTAACTTAGTTGATTACAGTTTTTCCAATGTTCTGCTATTAATTTAGGACATATACTTTCTACTTTTAATTTGACACATTTGAAGTGGTCAGCACCTGCGGATGACCCCTAAACTGAACTTACCTATGAAGAAATGGCAGGGGATGAAAGAGGTGCTAGTAACTTAGAAGTACATACTTCACTCAGAAATGTTACAAGACTATAAAAGGCTATCAGGATTCAAAAGGCTGTATGTATTAGTAATAAGCAAACTGCCTTTCTGCCCAATACGCACTGTTTTGGGAAAGAAATTAATAAGGTAGCAGGGTGAGAAAAACACTGTTTGGTGCAAATTAGTCACTAGAAGCTCAGCAACCCCCTCTAGTCATGAAATTGCTAACCTTGTGAATAAGGAATTCTCACGTTCCACTAATATTCACAATGCCACCTCCTTCCAATATTCCCTCCTTCCTAATTCTTTTCATTCATTTTACTTTAGGAACTCACTTGGGAATAATTGAGTGCATTGCTGACTGAACTTCCAATTTCAGGATCTCCAGGTTATAACTGATTTCAACCAAATCTCTTAAAGATGTCCACTCTGACATTGTACAGCTGCTGAGTCACAAACACACCTGCACATTTAAGGTTTATTTTTTACTTCCTATGATTGAAAATAATCTAGTTATTCCTGTCCTAAAGATCTCTAAGGAGCCCTACCCTCTGCATTACAGGCATTGCAGGCCAGTCTCCCTTCTATTTAAATAAGAAAAAATCTTAGAACAAAACAATCTGTTTGCACCTAATTAATTGTTGTAATGCATATGGAATTCTGAATTGGAGTGAACATGACTTTAGAAGTGGCTACAGTATCATGACAGCCATATGGTCCTTACTGAGTGAATATTCAGGGAAATAGATAAACAGAAGTTTAACCTATATTTATTAACAGACCTGATTAAAGCACTTACTGCTCTCAGTCACTTCTTATCAGGACTACAGTTTGGGCATAGGGAAAATGAATGTGGATGGTGCTCCAATTACCTAACTGCAATATGAGTGTTACGTGCAAAGCTGTTACCGTACCCATCTAATATGACTTTTGGATTACTCTTGTGCTTGATACTAGGTCCACAGCTTTTTTAACTCAACTCTATTTAAGCTGACTTTACCACACTCTCTTTATTACTGTATGCATATTTTGTCTTCTTTTAGAATAGTCAAAGAACTACTACAGCAGTTATTAGAAAATTTTATTAACTGACCAAGCAAAATGCCCTATTTTCTGTTGAGCTGAACTCTGCTTTTCTTATACTGTTTCAGTAGCATTGTATTCTATAAATGAATAGCAGTTACCTCATGGGAAAAGTAGTCATGAATCAGAAATGGTATCCATTGAATAGGTCAACAGTATGGTCATACTTTTATAGATCAGCAAGACTTGAATAATACTATAAAAAGAGAGCACTGTCTTCAACATACTGCCATGTCACGTCAGGAGCAATATATTTTTAGTGCTTTTTGGGAATCTAAGATTTTGGCAAACAAGACCAGATGAGGAAAGTTCCTAGCTGTGTTCTTTCGTCTCACCTGTGAGAAATGAATTTACATCTAAGACTTCCATGTTATATTTCATCTGCATCTGAGGGGTTTTAGAACGCTGCTGCAGAGATAATCATAGGTTAGACAGTTTTGTTACTATAACAAATGAAACAAACTAATGTGCATAGGAATACTTTTTCTTGTAAATAACTATTTCTGTTTATGTGTCAAGAGAAGTTTTGTAGTATACAGTATATGTGATAAAAGTAATTTAGTGCTAAATTAAAAAAACGTAGATGGGGGAAGAAGTAAAAGCAATGACAGATTTTTATTTTTCTTGACTCAAAGATTCCTGCATATTGTGACTGCAGATATATAATTAAAATAATCTTGCTTTTAAGGAAGATGCTATGCAAACTTGGATAATTTATTAAACAGCAAAGGCATCACATTGTTACTAAATGTCCATATAGTTGAAGCAATGGTTTTCTTAATAACATATGCTGTGAAAGTTGGACTGCAAGTAATGTTATGTGCCAGGGTACTCAATGCTTTTGCACTGTGGAGGCAAAGAAGACCTTTGGGAATTCTGTGAGCTGCAAAAAGACTGAACCAATCAATATGTAAGGAAATAAATCCAGTTTCTTCCATGATAGGTCTAATAGCAAAATTAAAACTCTGATACTTTTGGCATATAGTGCAAAGACAGGATTCACTGTAAAAGGAACTGATGGAAGGAAAGACTGAAGGCAGAAGAAGAAGAAGAAGGGGTACCAAAGGTGAAAATGAACAGACAGTATTACTGAAGAAACAAATACAAATTTACAAGAAATTAAAGAGCAGTAGTGGACAGGCAGGCCTGGTGTGCTAAATTCCTTGATGTCATGAAAAGTCCAACACAAATAATGACTTGTTTTTGCTGCCTCTTCTTAAAAATACTCAATTGCATTTATTCCGCTGCATTTATTACTGCTTGTTAGTAGCCTGATTAAATTGTAACTGTTATTCTAAGCCTTTTGGTTTAAGCACTTGGGCTTCAGGCCAGTTGTTTTACATTAAGAAAGTTTGTGGTTTGCACTCTTGTGGCAGGACAGGTAGCTTACATCCTTCTAAGTTGGGAGTTGCTGATTGAAGGCTTAGTGTCCGTTATTCTAAAAGTATCTTAGGTCCGGTTTAAGCACTTGGGCTTCAGGTCAGTTATTTTACATTAAGAAGGTTTGTGGTCTGCACTCTTGTGGGAAGAGAGGGTAGATTCTGCCCTTCTGAGCTGGGAATTTCTGGTTAAAGGCTTATTGTGCCTGCTTATTTGAACTGTTTCTTTCTGAAATTGGTGAACCTTGTTTGCTCTATCTACCAGAAGAGGAGTGCTTTCTAGTTCCCTTTCAACTTTCTGCTTTAAAAGCCCGTGGTTGCATGAGTTTGTGTGCCATGCAGTGCCACTAAGCCAGGGTAAACTATTACCAGTGCCAGAAAGTCTGCTCTTCAGTTTTTCTCTTAGATCTTGATAGTTTTCTTCTCTCTTGCATTTAACTAGCTTATTCATCTAGCACTTCATCTGGCTTCCTGTAACAATTATTGTAGCACACATAAGTGCTAATAGCACTAAACGTCCTATAAGGAAACAACTCAAGTACTTATTAATAATGACCATCCCTCCTGGCATGTCTAAAGGTCCATTTCCTGTGCTTTCTCCTATTAACCTGGTGAATTTGGACATTCTGAGACAGTGCAGCAACTGCCTCATATACACAGACAACCCTCTCCTCTTACCTGCCAACACTCAGACTTGCGAGAGATGCACTTATATATCCAAGTTGGAAGCCATGCACTCTCCAGCCAAGACCGGAATAGGTGGTCAAGAGGAGAAGATCAACACCTGTACCACACCACATGGAACACATAGCCCTCCAGAACACCCACCATTACAGCTCTGACATAAAAACACAAACTACACACCCACCTTCGTGGAGTCTCTCAATAGACATCTACCCAAACAGCAGAGACCTCCAAATCAGAAACACACTTGACCACCACAACACAGCACAAATCACAAGACACATAGCTCACCTACACAGTGTGCCCCTCAACCTAAGCCACTAAAACAAAACGGCTTGCCCAATACACTAATCACAGGTGACTCGATAGTGAGGCACACTGATGTCCCACTCACTAGGTTGAATAAGGAGAAGGTAACAGTTAGCTGCCTGTCAGGTGCCAGGATCCCTCACATAACAGACACATTCAGTTCACTCCACAACAAGTACAAGTATGACTCTGTCATTGTGCATGTGGGTGTGAATGACCTGAGATGCACCTCCCTGGACTACATGAAAAGAGACATGGAAGAGCTCTTGGATTATGTGGCCCAAGCAGGTATGATCCTAGCCCTGAGCAACATCCTTCTGTCGCCCAGAATGATACAACAGTATGAGCAGAAAATGATTGACTTCAACAATTGGCTAAGTTTCTGGTGTCATTCTAAGGGGATCCAGTATCTGTCTGCTTGGGATGAGATGACTGACAGACCTTGATGCTTTGCCAGAGATGGCCTGCATCTGTCACCCCTAGGTTTTCAGATACTGACTAAGGCTCTTGCCACCCCTTTAGTGCCTTCTTTAGGTGGTGTTCCAAAGACCAAACTACCACCGTAACAGCTATAAATAAATGCAATCTGAGGGTTATGCTGCTCAGTGCTAGAAGTCTAAATCTCAAGATGCACATGCTCGAAGCACTCCTCAAAATGGAGAACATCAACATTTGTGCTGTAACGGAGACCTAGTTTAAAGCAGCAGAAAGCACACCTGTGCTACCAGGCTATAACTCACCTTTCGGCCCCAGAACATGGACCAAAGCTCCAAAGGTGATGGCGTCTCCATATTCATAAAGGATATGCACACCTCCAGACTAGTAGCCCAGCATAACGCATCAGAGATACTTCAGGTACAACTAACAGTGGGTAAGATGGCGATTCAGGTCATAGCCTGCTATAGGTCCCCAACCATGTCTCAAGACTCTCATTCCATGTTCCTAAGCACCCTGGAAACTATTAGGGTCCAACCCAACACTCTCATACTGGGTGACTTCAACTACCCCTCCATCAACTGGGAAAACTACTAATGCACCAATACGTTTGCCTAATGCTTCCTGGAATTCATGAATTCCAATGCACTGGACCAGCTCATTCTTACCCCCCACTAGAGGAAGCAACATCCTTGACCTGGTTATTACTAACATGGGCAACCATTGCTCAACACCAATAGTCAATTCCTCCCTGGTTAGATACAACCACAAACTAATTACCATGGAAATCCACATCTCACCCACACCACCCGCAAAGGTAACCACCATAAAAAACTTCTCCAAAGCTGACTTTGGGCTCCTAAAAACAGAGGTGGCTAACTTTAAGGCACCCATGCAAATGGAAAATAGGTGGATGATTACCAAATCATGCACCAATGCACTGAACAAACACATACATAAATGCATGGAACTAGCCATACCCAAAAGAACCAAGACGCTGTCCTCCAAAAAAAGGAAGTCAATCTGGTGATCCCCTGCCATTCACAAATTCTACAACAGAACGAAGAAACTGTTGCAGAAAAAGGTGAAGTCCCAAGACTGGAAAAATTCTCTTATTAGCCTCAACAAAAAGATGAGATCCCTCAACAAAACCTCTAAAGCTAGCTATGAAGGCAGAATTGTGGCAGACACTAAAAACAACCACAAAGCCTTCTACAGTTATATCAAGAATCTCCACGGCAATACCCAAATTTGCTCTAAGTTACTGCACAATGGTACCTCCTATACTGAGCCAACAGATATTGCCAATATACTGTTCAACAGATTCAGTACCAGCTTTACCCCCCCCCCCCCAATGGACCAATCACAATACCAGAAGAATGGCAGGCACCCAGCATTACTGCAGCACAGGTTAAAGCTGCATTGTCCAAGGCCAAGAATACAGCTTCCATGGGACACAACAATATCCCTGGCTGTGTTCTACATGAACTACAAAGTGAACTGGCACCACATCTGTGTGCCCTGTTCAATCACAGCCTCACCTCAGGCTTTGTCCCTATAGAATGGTACACTGCTACAGTCATCCCTCTCCATAAAGGGGGAGTGACTACAGACCCTGGGAATTATCACTCCATTAGCCTGACAAGTCTGATATACAAGGCTATGGAGCGCATCATCATGGACCTAATTAACAAGGATATAGGGAATCTCCAAACTCTGGATCCCACGCAATTTGGTTTTGTGAAGAGTAGATTATGCCTTCTTAACCTAGTTGACTTATTTGAGTCAATCACCAGAGCTATAGATGAGGGCAAGGTTGTTCATACAGCCTACCTTGATCTGGCCAAGGCCTTTGATACCATTCCCCACTCAGGAATTATTGATAGACTCACCAAACTAGGCATTAACCCCTATATTACTAGGTGGGTTGCAAATTAGCTTACAGATAGAACCTACAGTGTGAAAGTAGCAGACTCCAAGTTAGACTGCCGACCAGTCATGAGTGGAGTCAAACAGGGATTGGTCCTGGGTCCTCTCCTGTTTGGCATCTACTTCTCAGAAGTCCAGGACAACACAGAGGGACTTTGGCTAACCATGTTCACCGAAGATTGCAAGCTGGGAGCCATTATTAACTTCCCAAGTGATGTAGACATCCTACAGAAAGGCCTCACTGAGACCAACGACTAGTGTCAAAACTATGGCCTTAAGCTTAATGCCGAAAAATGCATTGTCATTCCCTTTGGAAAAAACTCAGTTCCCACTAATTACCACATTGATGGTAGCTCACTGAACACTGAAGGTGTTACAAATGATCTGGGGACATAGGTTGACAGCAACCTCTCCTTCGACCACCACATTGCCACTGTGGTCAGAAAGTCCTTCTATATGGCACATCTCATTACCAAGGGTTTTGCATCCAGGAAGAAAGAGGTCATCACCTCTCTCTACTCTTCTCTCATTAGACCAATCATCGAGTATAATTCCCCATTTGGCATGTACCTCACTAAACACTTGCAACAGCTGGAAAGGCCACAGAAGCACCTCACAAAGAGGATCCTAAGCCTTAAACACATGCCCTACATGGACAGACACAAACACTTCAGCTTTTCTCTATCTCATATTGTCTATTAAGAGACAATCTCTGCTTGACTTACAAAACCATGTCTGACCCAGCCCTATTAGAAATGTTACACCTAAAGAAATCCCAATCCATCCGCACCACATGCTCCAGGGACCTCAACCTCATTACCACAATCAACAGAACATGCTGGAGGGACAAGTTCATAACCCACAGACTGCCCATGCTCTGTAATAGATCTCCCATACATGTCAAGCAGAGCACCTCAGTGGCCCTTTTCAAGAGAAATCTTGATGAGTGGATGGGAAATAGAAAGTTCACCCCAGGGATCACTTCAGTGGCTCTACTTGATAGAGGCACCAGGAACTAACGGCGGCATGATGCTAGGGCACTTCTATGGGCTAGGCTTGTAAAGACTCCAGGGCCATTGGCCTAGTACACACCTGTGAACCTCTCTCTCTCTATCTTTCAGCTTTTCCCAGTTAGGGGTCACCAGAGCGGATCACATTGTCCGCTCATGATTGGCAGTAGAGATTTACGATGTCGAGTTGCCAGCCCGGTGCCCAACCTTCCATGGAAGGCACACACACACACACACACACACACACACACACACACACACACACACACACACACACACACACACACACACACACACACACACACACACACACACACACACACACACACACACACACACACACACACACACGCATGCACTCACGCTTAGGGCCAGTTTTAGCGTGTCCAATCCTATGAACCTATAAATAGCAACAACAACAGCAGTAGCAACAACAACAACAACAACAACGGCAACAACAACAACAACAACAACAACAACAAGGCATCAGTACAGGTCTGGAGGAAGTACAACACAAGACAGTAAAATGATAAGCTAGTTTTTTTTCCTCAAACATTTTGGTATGAAGATTCTACGCTAATCACTTAACAATAATATTTCTTTGATGTATCCCTTTATGAAAAATAAGGAATGCTAACAAGTTGATAGGGAAATGGTAGATAAGAAAGCCATCAAATATGATGTTTTATGTATCCAGATGTATGCTATGAGTATTTTAAACCAGACAATGGTTGTTTTGCATTTTATGATTAATAACAATAGCACTTTTTGATGGTAAGCTTTTGATATTCCAATACCTGGTACTGAGAGTCCCAGAACAATGAGACTGAGTGATCAAAAATATGGACTTACATTTGCTATATCCAAGATAGTTTCTTATTTCTCTGAATATTCTCTTTTCCCAGAGGTATGGAAACCTCTGAGTTGGTACATTTAAGTTCTGGTGGTGCAGAGAGACCCCCCCAACACACACACACACACACACACACACACACACACACACACACACACACACACACGCATACGCGCACGCACACGCACATGCACACGCACACACATAGGCACACACGCACACACACTCACGCACACAAAAACAACTTTGAAAGAGAACATCAATACTTTTCTTCCTATTTAAAATTTGTTTCTAAATTCCAGGGCTCACAATCATAAGTCTCTGAATTACAGCAGAGGACTGTTTTTTGACAGTCTTTAATAATTATCACTGAGATGTGCAGATAAACATATGTGACAGAAAATTTGTTCTTCATTTCTGTTTAGAAAAATAGAACCCAAACTATGGCTTAGCCAACCTAGATTTGAGTAGTGTCCTGGGTGCTGGAGTAGTTAGCCAAGGATGGAGATAAGTGAAGGGATAATGCTTGCTTACCTTTCCCAGGATGGATGTTAAGGGGTGTGCTATGGAGGTATGTCACTTATTTATGCACCTCTGCTGGAGACATGAAACCTAGTGGTTCTTTTCATTAAAAGCAGGTCAGACTTGCCAAAGTAGCTTCATCACTTGCAGAATTATGTGGTGACCCCACTCTGTACCCACTGGGTGCTGTCCTGGATATTCATATGGCATGCAGGGGATATCTGATCTATATAGCTAAAACTTACTAATACAGCCTACATTTGGATGTGAAGGGATACTCTGGCCTATAAGGAAGCAAATGGACCTACGTTCCAATCATTAACAAAATGGTCAGCAGACACAAGGGGGAACCAGGGAAGAAGTTGGAGGTTTCTCCTTGAGTTAAAGTTATTAAATATTGTTTTCCATCCTAACTTGACATATCTCTGTTTTAAGCATAGTACAGAGATATTCTTAACTCAAAAATTGATGAATAAAGTCACTGGTCTAGTCTACTTCTGCATTTACTGCTATAATTCATGTATTATTATTTTGTACAACAGATAAACTAAGTTTTTTTGCACATTTAGCTTGTAACTCCCACTAGCTTCATGGTGTAGGCAGCTGAACTCTTGACTACAAAACTTACATGGGTTTAATTATTGGTGTGGGTAGTGAAGGAGCTGACCAGGGTGATGGGGGCTCAGTTTCTGAGGTGATTTTGCTCCTCCCAGAAGATGGAAGTGGTTTCAATTTACTGCAAAACTGCCAACTTGCAAAGCCAAACGAAGTAGCTGCATGCATGGTCAGTCATGAGCAATTTAGCCTGCCAAGCAGGAGGGAGTGCTGGAAGCTGGAAATTAGTTATCTCTATGGTACATGACCGCATCATGGGACCCTGCATCAGTGTCTGTCAAGAGGCATATATTAAGGCAAACCAAAACCACCAAGTGTGTCTAGGATAATAGCCTTCTCGTAGACGATTCTCACCACCAAGTGTGTCTAGGATAATAGCCTTCTCGTAGACGATTCTCCTTATCTCCACACAGTCTCCATTACCAGACACTGAAGGCACAGAGAGTTACATCAATGCAGATCTTCAATGAGAAGAGAGGATACCACCCACAGGAAGATGAGAATACCACTATTATTAGAATGGTGGAAACAAATAAACTGATGGGAAACCAGCAACAATTGATGGTTAAACGTATAAAAAGTTTAAAAGCAGATAAAAAAATTTACCTTACAAATGGGGAATTTGCTCTATCATCAAAGGTTTCTTTGATGCATTTTTAAGAATCTTTGGTAAGTATTACATAATGGTAGTAATAAGTCAACTGTAAAACCATATTTATATTCATTTTTGATAATAATGCTCTGGATACTAACATTCTTTGATGTTTTGACTAACTTCCAGAACTCTTACTAACTGTAATACTCTTCTGTGGAAAATGAGAACATCTAGGAATCATTGAAAAATGTAGGGATATCTGCTACAGTTACTCAAGTAGTTACGTGTTTCACAAAACTCATATAGTCATCAGGGCAACCCATAAATCTATTTCATTTGAGGATAATAACATTATTAGTAAGTGATTTGATTTTTCACTTAGGTGAGGATGTGGAATGTACTGAAAGAATTTCTGAACATCATTAACTTAAAAAATGTAGAAAGAGAGAGATTGAGATAGAGCATAGTTCTAGTTGTTACTATACAGGTGATCACATACTAATTGGTCTGGTTTTCGCTACTTAAACACAACTGATTGAGATTGGAGGGCTTTGTGGAATCACTGTTTATGTAAGAATGATGTGCAGTTAATTTTCATCTTTTAGCACTGATGTGACTTTGAGTTAGTCTACATAAGTATAGGTGTGTAAGGGACTGCTGTGACTTTGAGTTAGTCTACATACGTTCAGGTGTATAAGGGACTCTCCTCACAGTTGAAGGGTGGAGGGGGCCTATCCTCCTACAAAAACATTTATTTAGGTGAGATTTAGGGGACTTTATTGAGACTGGGGAGTTTCGGAAATCAAACAAATATTGATACAAAACAGAATTATTTTTGTTTTTACTGCACTACAGTTATTAACCTATTCTTTGATCCACATTTGGTATGCAGTAGCCTTGCAATGGGTTTTGTGGGGACAGCATGTTCAGTTAATATAAAATAGATTGTCAATGTTCCCTCTGCTGTTAGCTGCTTTACCTACCTGGTCAGTAATACGGTGGTAATTTCAGAGTTCCTGAATGCAAACCACAGTACTTAAAATTAAGGTGAAGCATCCTATTTTTTTTCAAACCATTTCTACTTCCTTGTACTTTCATTTCTTACTTTACTTCCAGATATTTTGGTAGCTCGGGTACTTTATTTCAGTTGTAGATTTTGTCTACAGTTTTTGTAAGATTACTTTATAATCTCATTGCTGTTTTACTAAGTACTTGCAATGTGTTCATGCATTTAAAAATCAACCAGAGTCAGGTATTGATTTATTTTGTCCTGGGCTCTGTTAACAGATTTTCTTTTCTGTAACCTCATTGGAGGCACCTCACTATTTACTTTATAACTTCGTCCTATTGTTGTGTGGATAATTTATTTTCCAGGGATTAATTACATTAAAAAATAGGTAGACCTTAAGGATATTACCCTATTAGAGATCAAATATTCACCAGCAGGCTAAAGTATAGGGAGAGATTGGTAACTAGTCCATGGCATATTTATCTGATTGAAGTGGGGACTGAAAAATAATGGTCTCCATCTTGTGTATGGTCACTAAATGTGTCTGCTTCGTGAGCATCAAATTAGAAGAAAATGTGTCGTGCCAATAGCTACGCCAATCTTATCATGCTAGTATGGGAGATGGAACATGTATTAGGTAGTATGTTAGGCAAACGTGTAATTTTCTACAGAAGATTCGTAGATTACCTGTTTTTCATATGGGAAGGCACTACTAAGGAATTGTCAGAGTTTTATAATTATATTAATACAAGCACAAGCTTGTTAAAGTTTGTGACGACTTGTTCAGATTGGGAGGTTAGTTTTCTGGATGTGTTAGTGAAGGTAAAGGATGACAGGGCAATAGATACTATGACATATAGAAAACCCTGTTGCAAGAACACTTACTTGCATCAAAGTAGTATGCGTATGCACCCACGTTTTACCTTTAATAATATGGTGAAGGGGCAAGCTATAAGAACATCACAAGTTAATGCTAGTGAGGAAAATTTTAAGAAAGAACTGAGAGATCTAGAAGAAAGGTTTGTAGCAAGGGGGTATGATAACAAGAAAGTATCTGATAAGTTAGTTAAAGTAATACAAAGAAGAGGGAATGAAGGAAGGCTTTATTTTTCCTCAGATCCACCTGCATGTGTGAATAAGGTAGATGAGCTTAGGTGCAGAGTACCAGTAGCATATTCTGAGGAAAGTGTAGTTGACATTATTAAAAAACATTGGGGTGCCATGACTACAAGTACAGAACTGAAAGCTATAATAGGTGAATGTCCCAGTATAGTTTATCCTCTTCTTCTTTCGTCTGTTCCCATTAGAGGTCACCACAGCGGATCATCTGTTTCCATTTCTTCCTGTCCTCTGCATTGTACTCTGTCACACCAACCACCTGCATGTCCTCTCTCACCACATCCATAAACCTTATCTTAGGCCTTCCTGTTTTCCTGTTACCTGGTAGCTTTATCCTTAGCATCTTTTTCCCAATATACTCAGCATCCCTCCTCAGCACATGTCCAAACCAACATAATCTTGCCTCTCTGGCTTTGTCTCCAAACCTTCCAACCAGAGCTGACCCTCTAATATACTTATTCCTGATCCTGTCCACCCTTGTTACACCCAGCGCAAATCTTAATATCTTTAACTCTGTCACATCCAGCTCTAACTACTGCCTTTTTGTCAGTGCCACTGTCTCCAACCCATATAACATAGCTGGTCTCACTACCCTCTTGTAGACCTTCCCTTTCACTCTTACTGGTACTCATCTGTCACAAATCACTCCTAACACTCTTCTCCACCCATTCCACCCTGCTTGTACTCTCTTCTTCACCTCTCTTCCACACTCACCATTACTCTGATAGTTTATAAGAAAAATAAATCTTTAGGTCAGCTACTATGTTGCCCCAAGTGTCTTATTGGGTATGATAGCAGGAAACAACGACATGAGTCATAAAAATAAAATACTATACCTTGTTATAACTGCAGTTTTTGCAGTTACATAGATCAAGTAGGTGACTTTTTTCACCCAGACCAGAACTAGGTATATAGATTTTTGGTGGAGGCAACTTGTAACAGCAGTCATGTGACTTACCTAGCAGTGTGTAAAACCTGCAGTAAATTTTATGTAGGTAAAACGGGCATAAGACTGAAAGAAAGGATAAGAGAACACCTGAATGATATAAGAAATAGTAAGGTTAGGAATGCATTAGCTAAACATGAAGCAGACACTTCCCCAGAGCATGCAGTTAGGTTTCAAGTTATAGATATGATACGGGAAAATCTCAGGGGAGGTGATATTAGAAATGAAACAGAGTGATTAGAAAGCAAATGGATTATTAGATTAAGAGCAGATACAGGGTCAGGACTTAATGATAAAGTACTGTTGAAACCGATGTTGAAAGGATTTCCTCTTTTTAAATAAGAAGGGAGTTTTAGCAGACTCCCTTTCATCCCTCCACCTTTTATACACATTCACTTTTTATACATGTTTACTATTAGTACTGTATACATTTAAAATGTTATCTGTTTAACTGTTTTACTAGGACATCGTGATTTTTTCACTTTGTTATTTAATGGGCACTGAGTTAGATCGATTTTATGCATCTGATGAAGCAGTTGTAATACTGCGACAGCGCTTATGCCTTTGCCTGTGCCTGTTTCCTGAATAAACTGTTGCTGGTTTTATGATAGCCTAGTGTTGCTTCATCTTACTTCTGCTTGTTGGAGTTATTTTTTTGGTTTGAGAAGCAGTTATTCAGCACACACTGGAATTATTGGACTTAAAAACATTTTTGCTCAGAAGTAAATGTATTTAGTTGTGATTCCATATTAAAGCAATAAAGATAACATTCTTACATTTAATGACTTTTTCAGCTAACAAGTTATATATATATATATATATATATATATATATATATATATATATATATGTGTGTGTGTGTGTGTGTGTGTGGGTGGGGGGGGGGTTGTTGAGAACAGAATGGCACAAAGCTTAGCAACTTAATGGCAGAGTAATAATAATAATATTCCTATATGTTAACCAGATCCACACAAACAGTTTTCAGGAGGAACTCAGGAACAATGTCTGGTTGAGGACCTCATCCAAGGTCACCCAGGAAGTAAAAGAATGCTGAGGGAATCAAACCCTGTACCACAATTACTACAATTTATAATCTTAACCCCTATGCTACCTGCCAGAGGGGGCTAATTGGTTGCCCTTACTAAAATGCCTCAGCATCATTTTCAACATGTCTAACAAGAGTCTCAGAAATTGTCATGATTCTTAGTTGCAGATGATAAATAGTTGGTGATTTTAGGTACAGAGCATATGCACAACTTCACCGTCATGCTGTCTGTCATTTCATATGTGTCAGTATTAGGAGTGCCCATTGAAAATCTAAGGACAGTAATAGTGATCATCAGAATAGTGAATATTTAAGTGTGGATAGGGAGAATATATCAAATCTGAGATCATGGTATCTCAAGAGTATTTCCATTTTCTAAGGTATAGTGATCTTGGATTTAGTATAGGTAAGCAGCAGCAGTACAAGATCACAGCCCTTCACCCCTCGTCATGGACATGTGGCGCGATTCATCATCCCGACAAATGTTTTAAAAGTGGGACAACAAGGCTTAGAATTCACTGTTTGTCATCAGGATCACAGATTCGTTTTCAAAGTGTTGCAACATGCAACAAGCAATATCTAGTCAAACTCTTATGATAGGGAACCCTATATTGCTGGTAACATAATTAGTGATACTAAAGACCACTTTTATACAGACATATGTCACATTTTTACTTTCTTTGTATTACCATTTCAATACCGTGAGGGTCTGGCCATGAGCTGCATTCTCCACACTTAAAAGGAGCAATATGCAGACTTCTTACAGAAACTGAATGCAATGTAATTTGGTAAAGTCTTCTTCTTTCGGCTGCTCCCGTTAGGGGTCACCACAGCAGATCAACTGTTTCCATTTCTTCCTGTCCTCTGCATCTTGAAGTGTCACACTGAAACATCTGTGTAAGACTGGATTTAATTTTTCTGCACAAGAAATAACAGCATAATCACATTTTGAGAATTTTTGCTAAATGACTCAATGAATTATACTTGTACACTTTGGAATACTTTGTTCTTAAAAAAATGCTATTCCATCTTTAAGGATTTACATGATGCTTAGTGTTGAAGTTGGATTGGTCGTTTTCTCCTTGTTAGTGCAAGTGATTCATTTTCCAGCATCTTCCAGTTAATGGAACAGTATATATGATTTTTTTGGGGGGGGGGGGGAGCACTGCCAACTCATCACAGATATATTCTGGACATATATTTGTTTGCAAAGCCTGAAATGAAGTAATATGTCCATACATTCATAGGTTCATACTAAGCTTATGATCAATAAAACTATTGCGAAGGTCAGTCACATGACCCATTACTTGTGGGAGGCTAGCAGTATCTCACATTATGTAGATTTTCATCACATATCTCACATGAGCATTTGCAATCACCCATCCAGTATCATGACTAGTTTTAAAGGTTGTAGGAAGTATTCTGATAAATACTTATGGATAATAGCCTATTCCAGAAGTGTGTGAAACATTTAATTAGCTACCTGCTATGCCATATGATATTGTTGACATGACAGTATAGGTTTGCATCTATAGAGTAAGGGCTTGCTTTACCATTGTTCTGTTTAGATGAAGGGATTCAAATATACTTGGTCATTCATATCACTAAAAGCTAAGCAGAGATCACCTTTCAGGAAACTGTATGAGACAGAATAGAGGGATAGGATTTATATTCTATCATAGTAGCTAAGGATACTGAAATCTGCATTTTTTTTTCCACCTTTTTTACCCCTGATGTCTGCTGACCATCAGCCCCCTCTATGCTAAATGGCTCATTCATTCCTCCTTTATCAGGGGTGAATGTCAACCAAGAGAGGTTATCATTACAGTAGTCATTATTTTTTATTATTGTTTTACCTCCAATCTTGTGCATGCCCTAAAACATGCTGCATGGTTTGAAGAGTAATGGGTATCACTGAGGGAGTGCCACTCACTCCTGCAACTGATGTGACCCTTCAAGCCTGCCCTGTCTTCCCTAGAAACCAGCACACCCATATAGCCCCTGACCTCTATCAGTGATAGTCTATCACAAGACTATGTATTCCAGACTAAAGCACTTGTACCCTCTCCCAGTACAGAGGTGAGCTGGTAATGCTATGTCACTCCTTCCATCCATCTGGAAGCTCCAGCAAGTATCTGTACTGCTAATCAAACCTAGATTGCCTTGAGTAAAATCAAGCCTTTATCCTCCTATGCAAATGGAGCCGGCAACTTGAAATATTTTGTTGAGATCTACTGAAGTCCTTTGAGTTGGTTATGTGCTTATTGCGGCCCATTGAGCATTCTATTCACTGAAGGGTGGAATAAGGGAGGAATAAAGTGGGGTTAATTTCTGTGGTCCTTGAGGAGATAAAAGACAAGTTGTACAAGTTATAAGGATTTTCTACCATCAATAGAGACATGGTAAAGGAGAGTTTGTTATCCAAGTCCTTGATGACTGTGTCTTTTTTTAGTAAAACTGTAAATTTGTAGTATTTTGAAGTGATGCTAGATTTATCAAATTAAACTGCACTTCATTTCTTACATTTACATTAAGTGTATGATTAACAAACATAGCATTTATTTGGCCCAGCTCTTGAATTTGAGCATCTAAAAGGGATTTGACAACCACCTCCAGTTTGCAGTCATCAGCAGACATAGTTAGCCGTAGTTGTTTGACATCCACTTTCATGTCAGAGACTTGTATACTAAAGAGGAGATGCTGAGGGTACAGCCAAGTGGATACTACCTGTGGCTTTCATTTTGTCTAGTTCAAGCACCCCTGTGTGCTCTTGTGTCTTTAGGATGGAGGCAAGAGTTGGGCAATACTCAGGAAAAAGAAAAACAAGGAAGAAGAAAAAGAAGAAGCTGTCTAGGTCAGAGAAGAAAGAAAGAAATATTTTGTAGTAATGGCCAGGATGTATTAGCCAGTAAACTCTAGTTGTGTTCAAAAGAATTGAACATAGCAAATATAGTAATTAATTTAAGAAGTATTTGTAGATATTAGTACTTAAAGAGTTAAAAGAGGTACAATGAAAGTTAATTTCTATTCTGGAATGAAGATACCATTGCCTACACCATGTCTAAGTTTAGGATACATAAATATTGCTCTTATAAACATGTTACCAGGGCCCTTTTGGTTTAGCCATCTATAAATTCTAAAAAGTGATATCTCACTGATAGTATGTTCAAGCAATCTGTTTAATTGAAGTGGCGACCACAAATTTGCCAACTTACAGCTGATAACTAATATCCTTTGCTCAGATAACAAATAAGGATATGTAAACAAATAATATAGCTTAGAAGTGAATAAATATGGATTTATATAAAATGATAAAGAAAACAGTGCCAATGCAGAGTAAATAAGCAGAAGACATTGGAATGTACAGATTGTATAAGAAAAACAGTCAGGTGTATAGCATAGAATATTTAAAGATTAATGTGATCTACAGCTAAATAAATACTCTTCCTGTATCTTACTGAGGAAATATTGGCCTAAGCATTCTAATTTAGTAAGACTATACAAGGGAGAATTTGGAAAACAAACCTTCATTGATGTGTCATCAAGATCTCTCAAGCAAAGACTAGATAGATTCACTTTTATCCCATATAGTTTAACTTTATTTTTTACGCTTGTATGACGTAAACTTAGAGGATTTGGTGCTTCCAGTGCAGATTCCTTTTTACCCTGATTTCATTCTTTTGTCTCTGCTACAATCTGTGCTAAAGTTTGGAACCTGGGAGTAAGAGAGTCAATAAAAATTGAGGCTTTCAACAGCAACTAAGGGAGAAATTGTTGGGTATGTCTACATGGTTACACAGACAAACACTTGAGAAACTAGGTACATACTCTTTAACTACACTAAAGACCAGTTTCTGTATGAATGCCTTGAATTATGTGAAATGAGTATCCTTTGAATTTGTGAAATATTCAGCTTTGCGACTAACAGGTGAACAATGCAAAATGAAAGGGAACAGCTTACCTGGCAATACAAAGGTTGTCAGCATGGGTAATACGTTACTGGACGAGTATATGGAAAAAACAGGAGGGCACATAATACCAGGCATTTGGAGTTCTTAGGAACTCAGAGGTCATAAATTCTTGTTATGTCAGCAATGGTTGCTCCATAAGTCACATATACTACCTCTTTTTAGGAGCGATCCTTGAATATTCATCTGGTAAAATTAGTTGTCTGGAGTGACATAGCTTGCATGTGGAGACAGATATAGTGATACCCAGGACTATAAGCTAGTTGTAATTCTTTCTGCCAAGTTAGTTAGAAGTGGATGACTGCAAAGGCAAAGAAGTTTCCTTGCAAGTTATGTCATGTTTGACATACTGTTTTAGATTCAGGACTGTAAGTTGTATAAATTAAGATCGGGTATATGATGAAGAAGCTATGGGATGGCTGAACAGATCTTTTTTTTTTTTTTGTCAAATTGCACTAAAGTTGTCGTGGCTAAAAGTTTGGTCTGCTCAGTCTATCTGTCTGTTTTTACATGATAAATAAGAAATCATTAGAGTTTACATTTTAGCCTTAACACAGAAGTGGTTACTCAAACCTAACTAAGTGTTAGTTTTGAAGTTATTTATTCACAAGTAACATACTTATTTCAAATACATGCTATTAAGGGCTCCTTGTCATAAACAAATAATCAAATAAAAATTCAATATGATTTTAATAAGTGAAGTTGTCAGTGCTTATTTAGTGACAAGAACTAGAGAAAGTCAAACTTGCATAACCTGGTAGTAAGTGTATAATAAAAGAAAAATAAAACAACTTATTTTATACACACATCAAAAGGAGTAAAACATGCTTGAATAAGTTTAAAAAAGTGTGTAATATATGTGGCAAGCTTAACCTGCAAATGAAAAAGTGGGACAGGATGAGGCTGTGACATGACAATAGGACAGGTGGTTGCCTCAGCTAAAGAAATTTATGATAATAAGGATGACATGATATGCTGGGATTGCAGGAGACCAAGGGAGGGAAGAACGGATGGGATAGCTGTATTTTCTTGTCTTGGTGGAAGATGAGAAATTTAATAGCCACAAAAATTTGGCTTCTAGGAGGAAATCCTTAATTAAGGGAATAGGCAGGAAGAACATCGGAAAATGTATTAAGCAGATTGATTGAGGTAGTATTTGAAAAATGAATGTCCAAACATAATGTTATCTAGTACCAGGGAGGCATGACACATGAAAAAATAAAATATATGTGCTGATATATTGGGACCATACTGCTGTTGCTTCCTGTCTGGAAGCTATTATTTTATACATAGCAGAATGTTGTGTGTTCTAAATTATTTAACTCTCAGAAATCTTGCTTTTCATGATACTGGACTGTTGCCAAACAGGAAATAGGCTGTAAGCATCTTTCTCACACAGATAGAAAAGACAGCTGTTTCAAATACATTTTCCTTCTGAAAATAAAAGAATTTCTGTTTGTCTGCCCGCCATTCTACAAAGACCAGAAGTTATGAACATATGGTGGTAACATGTACAATCCAAGCAGTAACAGTGAAGTCAATAACTGTATAAAAGACAGGAAGATGTCAGCTTTTCAAGACACTGGGAAATGAAAGAAAAGGAAAATGTCTGATTTTTGTTAAGCACCCCAAGTGCAGGATAGATACAGAACCAGTCAGAACAGAAAGTTGGTGGTGAAGGGTTTTGAGTAAAGATACTTACAGGAACTACAACACGTTTTATAATGCGAATAGTAATGTATATAGTGAACAGGTACTAAGACATGTATATGGTGTGAATAACTCCATGGAAGATGACAGACATCCCAAATTATAGAACGCATAAATACCAATTTTTATTTTAAGTTTGGATCGGATGGAAGAAATATATTATAGTTGTGTATTGCATCAAAATCTGACCAGTGAAATTTTATAACAAGTGAAACGTACATTTCTTAAATATAAAGGAAAGCATTCCTGTTGCTCATGATTTATATAAACATCATAGGGCAGCTTCATCTGCCGTCTAATACCTAGGTGAACAGGGAAACTATATTTAAATTTTACTTATCACAATATTCTTTATGTAAGCAACTAAAAATGTTATTCTTATTTTTATAAACTGAAGGGCATTGGTACACCCAAGCAATTCATCACTTTCTTATTGTTAAAACCCTCATTAATGTCAAAATTCCTGGAAGTATTATAAACCAGTGAGGACCCCATCCAAAGAAATTCTGAGTCAAATTATACTTTCTTCAAAATATAAAACATTTTTTCTTTGACATACTATCAGAAGTCTCTAATTTTCTGGAACTTGTATTAAATTAAACAAAAATGCTTCTTTTGTGTAGGCAACATGTGGAGCAGTTCCTAAGTTTAACTTCAAATGACAGTTACATCTGCATGCTGTGGTGATATCAGCTATAAGGCAGCATATTATTCAATTATGCACACGGCCAAAATCAAAAACCGAGTCAAAATCTTTTTAGTATTCTTCTGCACATGTGTCTGTTTTTCCCCTCCCACAAGTTCTTCTGCTGTTGTCCCCTGGAACTACACTGAAAGTGATGAATTTCAACAAGTGATTGCTGATTTACAAAATATGTTTCAGGTATTCCTGCGTATTTTCATATTTATTTCTCAAAATAAACAATCATTACCACCATCAGCTATTTTGCTACATTAATGTACCACAATCAATAATTCATACACTTTAGTGATATTCAGTTCCACAGGAAATGACTATTTGTTGTATTTTATATCATTAGTAACCGTGAAAGGTTCAGTATTACTGATACAAGTGCCATAAAAACTGAAACCAACACCAGAATAAGGCATGTCTACTCTAGTGGTTTGCAGTATGAGCAAAATGGTAGACCTGAGTATATGGCTACCTATTTGGATATTACATGATGTATATCATTGGGCAACAATGGTGTACCTGCAGAGTTGTGAAAACGCACTCTGTGTTTATCAGCATAGTGTACACACATCCCAGTAGTCCCAGCATGGGCGGGGACACACATGTTAGTTGTGTTTCAGTGTGTTTGCCCAGTGCATTATGATATAGATTCAGAGATAATCAGAGATGATCATGCTAAATTCCCTCATTATCATAATCACCATGCTATGACACCTGTTTTAACATGATAAAATACACAACCATGATAAGATGAGCAAGTTAGAACTCGGACTACACCGGATAAGGTACTGAGGTTTTATATAGGTATATTAAAGTAAGACAAAATGCCTGGTAGTATACTTCTGCACTGTATTCAGCATGCAAGATTCTTGGCTGCAAGAGGGATAGATAGGAACCAGCAGGTATAGGCAAGGTGCCACACCTGTCCTGGAAAGCCTTGTCTATTTTACCTTTGTCCAGAGTGTGTATGCCATTTGTGTGTCAGGCCTGTGGTTACATCTCAGCCTCTCAGCTATTGACACTCTCATGCCCCCCAATAAGATGTGTATACCTGTGGTTTACACATGTCAGTCAGTGTATTTGTACTACACTGTCTTTATCTGACCCATAGTTCTTAGAACTGCCTCCGTTCCTTCATTGTTGGCCATATAACTGCCTGTTGTCATGCTGTGACCATTCCCACACTATTCCCATATAGACAGCAACAATTGCCATGACATTACTGCCCACTTTCCTGAATTACTGTGCTGATGGCTTGTGTTATTGTTCACATTCTGTACCTCTCCTTTACCTTATCATGACCTATGTACATCCTACTGCATCCCATGTGCCACAGTTTCGACCCCAGCAAGACATGTACTTGTCATGCCCTCATGGTATGTTGTCTCACCAGATAAAATCAGCTAAATCTAAAACTGAGCCATTTGCATATTTTATTGATTTTAAGACGAAAAAAAAAATTTAGTGATAAGAACTATTTATTGAGAGATTCATGGCATTTAAGTGTTCTAGGTCAAAAGTATGATAGAAATGATTTGATATTAGTGACCATTAATGCACTTGATTTGTTTACTTGTATTCCCCATTCTATTGGTCTCAAACGGCTCACTGAAGCTTTGGTGAACTATGAAAAGCTGTCTAGCGGTGATGTTAGAAATATTTCTGGATTCAAGGAAATAGTCTTACAAAACAATTTTCTTTCTTATGAAGGGAAATATTTTAGACAAAGCTCAACTTTCGCTGTGGGGGTACAATGTGCTCCCATATTCACTAATATAGTAATGCATGTTAGAGAAACAAACTAAGTCAGAGTATTTTGAAAACATAATTTTCTATATGCAGTTTTTGGATGGTGTATTTGTGCTATGGAATGGTAGTACAGATGAGCTGGCTCTGGGTTTAGAATACCTCAACACAACAACAGAGTTTTTGAGATTTACTTTAGGCTTGAAAAAAGAATGTATTAATTATTTAGATGTTACTGTTCATAAGAATACATCTGATGAACGTTTTGAGATGGTTCTTTAACACTAACCTACTTTCTATAACTCCTTCCTGGAATTTCATAGTTACCATCCATTTGCTCAGAAAGTGGGTTTGATCAAAGGGAAAGATGGTGTGGGTGTCACGTATGACTTTAAGCGCTGAGCATTTTTGCAAAGAACTGTATTTTTAATTGAGTTTCCTAAAGAATGTGGTTACTCTGAAAAGCTATTGTGCAATATTAAAAACACATTTTTATGAGAAAAAAGTGGTTGGTTTTAACCTATAATATTAGGAGGAGTTATTACCAAAATCAATGTTGTTAAGTAGAATATAGAATGTACTTCCCAAATATGTAGGAATTTTACTAAACAGATGGTTTTACCCTACACCTACCTGTCATTTAAAATCAAGGAAGTATTTAATAAGAACTGGGGGGTGCAGTGATTAATAGTTATTCAAACCTTTTTAAAATGTTGGGCTTTAATGTTTCATTTGTTAAATTTTTTATGTATAACAAATCTAGCTGGATGGTTAAATGTGGGGCACCTCATACTGTTCAGATATATTAGAAGATATGGATGCTAAGTTAGTAACAGGATATACATTTTATTGTAGGGGCCATTACATCTGTGCAACAAGAAGACTTCTATACTTAGCAATTTGTGATACCTGTCAAGTGTTTTATACTGGTAAAAAGGAAAATGAGTTGAGGGAAAGAATGTACCAACATATTTGTAGTATAAGGTCCAAGGATGTAACCAATGCATTATACAGACATTCAGTGGTATGTGATAGGTATGTAAAGTTTAACTTTGTAGTGATAGAGAAAACTGTATTGCCACTGAGAGGTAGCAATTGGGAAACAAGGCTCTAGGAGCACTGGCAAATCAGGTTGAACTGACTTAATGAAAGTATTTCCATTAATATTGTTTGAGAACAAATGTTGCTAAAATTTAGCAATATGTTTTATGTGTGTATATATGTTTATAATATGCAGTTATTCATGAAAATATGGTTTCATAATTTTTTTATAATAATATTAATTGATGGTGAATTTGAAATTTTGTTTTGTGATGTACTGGTCACATGTTTTGTTTTATCCAGAGTATTTAAAGAAAATCTTTGGTGTAATTGTTATTCTGATGAAGTCTGGAGCAGTGTAAAAGATGAAAGCACTTAAATAAATAGTCTATCAGACAATGTGGAACATGTTTTTTAGTTGTTTTCAGTTTTAACACTTTTGGGCTTGTATTTTTTGGTTGTCCATAATCACATGATCGACAATGTTCAAGTCATGGAGGTAGTCATATGTTATCCATCGGTAGGCCTTTATATAACATAGTCATATTGCTGTATTTATACATCTGTAAATCACTCTGTAATGTTTGATTTCATCTGTGCAGTGAGTCATCTCATTTATGATAAATCATTCATTTGCATAATGTTATGCAGTCATTTGCATACCATGAATTCTGAGCTTTATCATCTGTAGCATGATTGCCCTACATGTATCTCTGGAATCTCTACTTCCCTCTGTGTCACTACTCATCATAACACTTTGCTTAATATGGCACATTAAATGTTTCTGATTATATGCCACTGTGCCTGAATGAAACAGGATGCAATGCAACTCACAATAAGTCATCTGAAGTTGAAGGAAGAAATAGGTTCATAGGTAAGTACTAGGCTAGCTGGCCTTGTGAGCCATTTTAAGCCCAGTCAATTTTCCTTTTTTGTGCTCAGAATAACATATCCCATTTGGTTATAGACTGACCATACCCAACCCATGGTCGATCATTATATATTACCCCTAATGAGAATAACAGCATCATTTCCATTACCATGGATAATGTCAGGAGACCCATGCATGGGATAAAGCATTTAGGAGCTGCATCTGTCCATTAATTGTACAGGGGGTGGTCCTGAGGTAAATTTTCCAGTCAGTAGATTTAAGTTTAACTTTAAAATGGACAGGGATAAACTTTGTTTTATGTTGATACAGTATCTGTTCCATAGCACTTGTAACATCTGCAAAATATACCTGTCCTTCTAAACTGTTTTGTTGTTGTTGGAGAAGAGGTTTAAAATCCATAGACAGAGTATTTCTGATGCCATTTGACTTGCTGATGTGCAGTAAATACATCAGTAATGGGTCAGAGGATGACTTGTATGCCAAACACATGTCATCTCTTAGCAGTCTGTAGGATACTGAGTATAGTGACAGGGCTTTGTAAGTCCATGCAGGACATGTTGTTTAGGCCTTGTATCCATTTAGTAAGGTATCTCAATGGGTGTTCCCAGTTGTTGCATATTTCTGGACAGATGCATGCCAAAGCGGACATTATATTCAATGACTGGCCTAATGAGGGCTGAGTAAAGGGGGGCAATGATATCCCTAGATCTAGACACAATCCCTTTGTTAATAAGCTGTGCAATATAGAAGGACTTTCTTACAACAATGGACACATGATGGTCACTGTCCACATAGGTTCCCAAATCTCAAACAACTGGGTCAGCTCTTAGGGGCATATTGTCAGTGTGGTAGTTCCTGGGGTAGATATTTCCCAAAGGATACAATAATGCATTTTTGGCATTTAGTTTCAGAACATGATTTTGACAGCATTTATTTATTTGAGACAAACCTTCTGAGTGGATAGTTAATTCATTTGGGGATTCAATGACTGCTCCTATCTTGTAGTCATCTGCAAACTTAGTCAGCCAAAACCCTTTGGTGTCGGCTTTTACTTCAGAAAAATAAATGACAACTAGGAGATGCCGCATTTATTTAGAGAACACTAGATATATTTTAAGGAAATGGCCTACAGTCACATAATCTTAAGGGCATAAGCAATGATTTGTAACTGATGCAACCTGTAATTGTTTCGAAAGCTGTACAAGTAATTCTTATGGAAATATTTTATGGCCAGGCATTAAATATACAAACCAGCCCATTAATCCTTGTATTTTCAGTACTGTAAGTGGTAACCAAGATTTGCAACAACTCTAACATGAGCAAATATGAAAACAAGTCCAATGGAAAACTTCACAGTGAAATATTATTGAATTAAGAAAACCCTCTTTTTCAAGAATATTTAAGGATAATACCAACAATGGAAACTGCATTTCATTTTAAACTTTGTTTCAAAAAGTGTTCCAAGTTGTGTTTTTTTTTTTCATTTTAAGTTCCAATAGAAGGAAGTGCAGGAATGTAATTTTTGTTATAAAAGAAGTACATATGTTCCATTACATTGCATTTCTTTTCACTTTCCTAAGTGAATATCTTTCCAGTTATTATGAATAAAAATGGCAAATGAAACAATAGATAGGGTCAACAGAATAAATGTTATTATCCAGAGATGGATTCAAAAAGAGTTGGGGCACCACTGCAGAGCCCATCTTCTGAGATCTGTTGCCCTGAGCTAACAACAATGCATACCTGTGAATCGGTGTGATTAAGGGAGAGGAGACAGGATAGTTCATATTGCAATAGCACCCATCGCTCACTGACAAGTGATTATGCTGTAAGAATGCCTTATAATGTGATTCCATATCATTCATAATTATGGAACCACATTATTAATTTCCATTCTCAGTCATTTAATTAAAAATGCAGATGTCAAAAACATTCAGGAAGATTTTCCCAAAACTGTAATAGAAATAAGTATATGGAAACTTGTAGTGTCTTTATCTGATTACTTAGGTTCATAAGTTCATAGGGAAGAGTCCTTTGGTAATTGCTTTTACTTTGGAGACAAGCAGGAGAGACTTGCAGTCAATATGAACTAGAATTAATGTAAAGTGTCTCAAATCTAAAAAGACTGGAATGCCATGGCCAGTTCCTACCCATGCAGTGACTCATAGATGTCACAACATTTGAAAATAATTAAAATTGCGTACTATTAGCATGGTTGTAATAAGAAAGAACATGTACCATAGTGCCATGGACAAATGTCATTAAAGCAAAGTCAGATGATGAGTAGAAAGCCTTACCTTTTGTGAGAGTGAAAGATGGGTTATGCCAATATTATTTTTACTTAATCTACTGTATCTTTAAGCTACAGATAGATTTTTAGGTATTTTTTTTAATAAATGATGTAAACTGTTTTACAGATGATAAGGAATATTTTCATTTACAGTTTGTTCCTTTATTATATAAAACATTGGTTGTTTTTCTTTCACCAAGATATTTCCATTCTTTACTATCTCCCCTATGAGAACTCAAATGCATAACATCTTACCTATACAAACTGGCGTAGCCCAGGGTTCCATTCTTGGACCTCTTCTCTTTAACATCTTTACCAATGACCTTTACTTCTCAACCTCCATCTCAAGCCCCAGTCAGTATGCTAATGATTCCACCCTTATTACATCTGCTAATTCCATCACACTTCTCCAAACACACACACAGCAATCCTTCCATCTTGTAGAAAATTGGCTAAAAATCAATCAGCTTATCCTGAATCCCCCAAAAAACAAAGTTACTTCTCTATCTCCCAAAAAATAAGGACAGCCATAAGGCAAATTTTTCCATCTCCTCTCTAAATAACACAATACTCAATGTAAACAATCACACAAAATTACTTGGCATGACTATTGATGACCAGTTAAAATTTGACTTGCACATTCACCATGCAATAAAAAAAAACAATCAAAAACTTGGCTTGTTATATCATAACTCAAAATTCCTCTCTGCAGCTTCTAGACAATCCCTTACCCAAGCTTACCTCCTCCCTAGCCTATTCTATGGTTTACCTGTCCTCAATAATCTTCAGTCCTGTTTACTCTCTAGACTTGAGCAGACCTACAACAAAATTGCCAAAATTGCACCTAACTTCCCCAACTCAACCCACCATTGCCTAGCCCTCCATAAGCTTCAATGGCTTGAATTCTCCCACCACTTAAAACTGTCCCAATTACAGCCAACCCACTGTATGCTTAAAAAACCCACTTCTTGCCCTCCCTCTCAAATCTTTTAACACACTATTCCCCCCTTCGCCCCCTCCGTAGCTCTGAGAAATGTCTTCTAGAAACATTTACCTCTAAACTGAACATAGGAAATCTTCTATCTTCTTCTTCTTTCGGCTTTTACCAGTTAGGGGTTGCCACAGCGGATCATCTGTCCGCTCATGATTGGCAGTGGAGTTTTTTTTTACGGTGTTGAGTTGCAAACCCGGCACCCAACCTTCCACAGAAGGCACACACACGCATACACTCACACCTAGGGCCAATTTTAGAGTGTCCAATCCACCTACTGTATGTCTTTGGGATGTGGGAGGAAACCGGAACACCCGGAGGAAACCCATGCAACCACAGGGAGGACATGCAGACTCCGCACAGAAGGCACCCCAGCCGAGAATCAAACCGGAGAATTTCTTGCTGTGAGGCAGC
Organism: Protopterus annectens; assembly: GCF_019279795.1. Classification (NCBI taxonomy): domain Eukaryota; kingdom Metazoa; phylum Chordata; order Ceratodontiformes; family Protopteridae; genus Protopterus; species Protopterus annectens. The sequence goes on along the minus strand of NC_056725.1, from coordinate 838,388,831 downwards.
CATTTCAAAATTCTGGAACAACCTACCTTCTAACCTACAAAACATCATTCAAGCTACAAGTCTCAAAAAATAACTAAAATTATTCTTCCAAACTAACTGGATATGCTCATGCTAGGATCCCACTTGATCCCCTTAAATACTGTATCATAATCATATTTAACTAACCTCTGAATTTCCTGTCTGGTACTGCATAACCTTTTGGTACTATGTATAACTATCTTATATTGCCTAACAACTCTTCCAAGTTCTGTAAGGTAATTGTGTTTCAACCATAGTATGTTTATTCGTTTGTGCACTGACTGAGCCATGTTATGTTTTTTTTTATTCTTGTATTAACATGCTGTGTGCTTATTCTTGTGTTACTTATTATACATCTATTACTGGAGCTTTTCGCCTCGGGTCTCCACTGAAAATGAGCTATAATTGCTCAGTTGGACCAACCCGGTTAACAAATGTGAAAATAAATAAAATAAATAAATTGATCATGATTTAGACACACTGAAAAACGCATCTGACAAACCTGTAGATTACAACTAAGGGAGGGTGGTCTAATGGTTAAGGTTTTAGTTGGGAGGGTGGCCTAATGGTTAAGGTGTTTGCCTTACAAACACAAGGTGCAGGGTTGGAGTCTCACAAGGGATAAATGGCTAGGCTTAAAATGGCTCGCAAGGGCAGTTAGCCTAGTACTAATCTATGAACCTATGAAGTGTTTTTTGGAGGGGAGAATCCTCTTGCCACCCTCTCTATGGGGCAACTTTGCACCTATACCCCTTTGATTATACAGGGTCTACTTTAGAATGATGAAAACGTAAAATATCAGTGAAAAATCAGGAATTCGATATGTGCTTTTTGGATCGCAGTACAGTGAAGATCAAAATATTTGCCCTTTCCTCACTGTAGTGCTATCTTGGAGTAGGTATATATATTTAGTGGGGGTGTGTGTGTGTGGGGGGCACAGCCCTCCACAATAGCGATTTTGTGTTTATGATTTTTCGCTCATGTGAGCGCTCTCGATATTTTGATTTTTCGTTGTTGTAATATAGACCCGATTATACATACTAGCGTCACTAGCGTCACTGTTGTACAACCATGGAAAAAAACGAAGCACCTTACAAGTGTGAAAAAATATGTCATATGTACTTCAGTAAACAAATATAAAAACATTTTGGAAACATACAGTTCAGGGAGCTGGAATCCAGGAGATTACATTTCATATAAGATACTTTTCATCAAATAGTAGTTTTGTCCCTGTTTTAGTATATGACAGATCAGGAATCACAAATCCCTTTAACCAGCTGTAGTGTCTTACTCCATGGTTGTGCTAGTCTTATAAGTGAAGGGGACAGATCTAGATCAGAACTGTAGCTAGTAATTAAAGCATCCTGTGCCATTCCCCAGTTTGGCGCCCCCTCAGCTTTTTAAGTTGAGGATAAAAAAAGGTCCTCAAACTCATATTCTCTAACAAAAAAAAATCTCTTTTTAAACTGTAGGAAACTGCTTGCAAAGACTGACTGGCATCTGTCAGTCATCCCCCCTAAAACTTTGTGCCTGAGGCAGCTACCCAACTCATCCCACTCCAGCTATAACTCTTACATGGAACCCCTTGGTGCAATTAATCTTTGCACAGCTCCATTCCTGTTGCATTGTAGGTATACAGATAACCCTTTCATATGTTCAGATGGTAGATATGGATGATGTGCAGTCCTGCCTGCCGGTGAAAGAAGGACAGGCAGGGTATGTATAGAAAAACTGATATGCAGAAAATGCAGCAACAGTATTGAGTGCTGCCTACCCAGCCTGGAACCACTTAGAACAGTCCTTGGTTCCTGTGACCAGCAGACTCCTAATCTTCTGTGAAGCATGTCAGCAATCAGAGTTCTACCGTCAGCTCCCGATAACTGATTAAAGTCCATGGCTCCCCATAACTGTCCACTGGTATCAATTGCTGTCTCAATGTTCCTACCTTGTAGACATCAGTAAATGGACCCACATACCTACCCCTGTTTGATCTGTTAGCAATTGATATCTTCTGTGGAATCCACTATTTATTCAGAGGTGTAAGGTCACCACCCTAATCTACTCATCTTATCAAAGGTCAATTACTAACTCCATTAATGTGCCAGTAAATAGTCCCTACCCTACATGGAACTAGTGCAAGAACATAACAGTGATTCACATTCCCACACAAGTGGGTTAGTGAATATACCATTGACCACAACCAAACTACATGTCATTTTAGCTGAAAACATTTTTCCATTCTACCACTGACTCTAGCTGCATGGTGTCTCTTTCCTGGTGTACCACACTGAACGTAGAACCCACTACTTCAGTATTGCTGAAGTGCTAAGAATTCTGTTTAAGAATAACGTGTTTTTTTTTTTAAACAAGAAACATCTTTATTGAATTATCCATTATGACATAGGAAATTATGCATTTATATAAATGAAAATAAACCATATTGACATACTTTGAGCTGCAAACATTATAAATCATATAATCTTCCATACAGAACATTACGTAGTTCATTCAATTCCTGCCATACCTTAAACCTCATGCTTTGTTGTACTCTACTGGCCCACTGGATGCGCAGTAGCATGCTCCACCAAAACCCCACCCAACAGGTTGATGTCATGCTTTAGTCGTGAATAAACAATGTCATGTGTTTCTGGGCTCCATGAATATTCATCCGGATAAAAAAGCACATACCGCGGACTTGTTTATTCTCTGAACAGACACTGGTCAAGTGAAGTATTACAAATAATGTTTTTTGTAATTACTTTAAATCTGTACCGTCTAGACACCATGCTGATGAAAGTTCAGAATTGATGGATGATTTGGTGACAATGACATTTAGTGAGTACCGGTACTCTCTCTGGTTTTCACAGACTAATATCTCCACTTTTTGGAGTTGGCTGAATACAAATAGTCTAACAATTAGGCTTCTCAGTGATGCTTCTGTGAATGCTGCGAAGTTTAGCAGCATTACAATATTTAACAGTAAAAGTAATTACCTTTTACTATACAGTAGAAGTATCATGTTTGTGTAGGGGCTGAAGTAGGACAAGCAATAGCTTTGATTCCCACCTAAACTAAAATATACTTTCTCTAAAGTCTTTGTTCCTCCCCCCTTAAAAATACTGTTATATAATCAGATTGAAAACCTCTAAAATGTATTCTCTTAACACGCAGTAGAGAACAGTTCTGCTTTACACTGCAAGGAGCAAATTGCCTAGCAGTAGCAGCCAGGGCTTCTTTTTTTCTTTAAAAACGAGCCCTTAAAACTTGTCATTGAGAACCATTGCTCATCTCACCCTTTAAAAGTAAACTCTAGGAAAGAGTTGCATCCTATGCTCAACGTAGTGAAGAATGTACCTAGTTCTAAAAGGCAGTCATAGTCTCTTGATACACAACTGAAAGGCCCTTTTCTAAAATTGCTCCTGCAAATTGGAATAGTAACCCACAGAAACTTAAAAAAGAAATACTCTATTCTTGCTCAGGAAGTAACGTTAAAACGCATGTTAAAGATGAACACACACTCGTGCTTTAGTAGCACAGGTAACGTAATTGCACGTTTTCATGTCTGTTCTAACAAATCCTTTGACAAGCTGCAGTGATTGTAGCTGATACATCTGGGTGCTACATATTATACCTTAAATAAGATGTAGACATTTAAAACATTGTGCATAGTCTAACTAATTTTATCTTTCTTCAGTGTTACTTTAACTTATAAAAGTCTGTAACCGTTTATTTGTTGTTTTACTTTTTAAATAAGTTTTGCATTTTTATTTATTTATTTCATTGTTTACATTTACCATACCTCACTAGTGAATTCCACATGCTTCCCCTGAGACTGTTTTTATCCCGTATCCACTTTTCCTTGATTTCATGTTTTGTAACTAGACTCCATAGATTTGTTTTTGACCTATCACTGGTGCATTTGTTATAACATGCTGAACAAAATGTTTTGGTGTGTATTGTAATTTTACAGTGGCATTCTGTTTTGCTACATTGTTTATTTTAGAATGTCTGTTCTTTATGTTGTGTCCCTGGCTGCCCCTGATAATGTTCTGTAGAGCATTTTTATCTTAGTTAGCAAACTGAGATATAGGGGAGTGTGCGGCAACAGTGATCTGCGTTTACAGCTGTACATCACTGACTTGTCAGTGACTGCTTTATGCATTCTTTGGATAATCATGACATCAACAGCTTACAGTATTACTAAACTAAGGTTGTGCACAGTTACAGTATTATGCTGATGGCATGCTTTGCACTCAAAACTCACATCTGCTAATCAACAATCAATGTACGCATGATGTCACTGGCAAATCTGCATGGCATGCCAATCATGCATCATTTGCATACTACATCACTGGCATTAGGTTTGTCAATCACTCTGGCCATGCCCATTTCTGCATGCCACTCCTTCTTCTGAACATTATTCTCCATGTATTGAACTCACAACTCTCATTTTTTACTATGTAATTGCTCCTACCACTCCCAGTTCTTTTAGCTCTGTTACTACATTCACTACTTCTTTTATGGTTGGTTTAGACTTTGATTTCCATTTTCTAGTAATTCCTTGTTTGGCAGCCACCAGAATTAAACTTAGTAAGGTCTTACTATGTCTAGATAATTCCGATTCTGTATCACAGCTCAAAAAAGTAATTTCTTTGGAGTCTCCATGGCGTATAAAAGTAACTATGCAAAATTCTTAAATTTTCTAGACTTTTTGCCAACAGAATTATGGGGTCCTCTGTTCAATGCCAAACCCAGGTTTTCATGAAACCAACTGCGGTGGTGGTGCTGCGGTAGCGTCGTCACCTCACAGTAAGACGTTGTCCCATTCGATTCTCAGCTAGAGCGTCTTCTGTGTAGAGACATGCATGAATGGGCGTACCTTCGTTGAAGGTTGTACGTCAGAGCTGGCAACTCTGCATGTAAAAATCTACTGCCAATCATTAGCGGATCGGAATTCTGCTGTGGTGACCCCTAACCGGGAAAAGCCAAAAGACACAACAACAACAACTGTCGGTCTACATTTTGCCTCAGTCTACATTAACACTGTAAATACTTAGATGAGAATAAATGAAGCAGATGAGAATATTTAGCAGCTCAGCACTGCTTACAGGAGTTGTAAACATGTTAAATTTATTTCATATTTCTTAATTTCAGATCCTCAGTGTAGATATGATTTAGTGCACTATGTTGTCTCCTGTGTCATGTAACCTGTTAATGTACTATTTGCGCAATGAATCTGGAATACTAGCTTTTAAAGTTAAATATGCCACAAGGTCACCGACCACTTTTCACTTAGCCTTCATTAAAACTCTTTGTAACAGAGAAGTACTAATTACGTAGCTGCATTGATGACATGGAGGGAACTGGTACAGTTAAGATGATTAAGGCTAAGGAAACAAAGGTTTATGTTTTTACAGCATATTCATGGTATAGGTGCTTGCCAAGAGCTAAGGCAGTGGGAATCATTTTTCAGCTGGTGCTTGAGTCACTTTCAGGCACATATCCGTTTAAGGTACTAATGGAGCAACACAACATATGCATTTGCCCTTTGCACTTCTGAATTAAATGTAGCACTCATGGGTAAATATTGCATGACCCACTCCTCCAGTACTGATTATTGCTATTATATATTGACATACAGGCCCGGATTCCAAAACATTCATGCAACTAGGGGGAGTGTTCCAAGTTCAGTTTAAGATTTGTGGGTAACCTAGTAATATGCAAATGTGTCACTGTTTGAAAATTGCATCTCAGCATAATGTAGCCACAAGAAGTAAGCAGTAATGTGAGCACGACTTCAGTCATGATCTGAAACCACAGGACAGAGAAAAATAAGTCGACACGGTCCCCATTATCAAGGTACACAAAACCAAAGCACATTTCCTTAATATAAGGTAAAAGACTGACAGAACATTAAGGAGCATCAGAAATTTCCCCATTATACTATAACTATCTGCAATATATTGCAGATTCTGTCATAAAATGCAATGGAGAAATTAAATAGTATTACATATATATTTGTAGAATCCTTCGTAATCCACAAAAAATTACATAAAAAATATTAATTATGGTAAAGTGGCATATATGGCCACATTGTCTGCACAAATTGTAGTAATGTAGTAATGCACACATCCTAGGAAAGAGGGTGATAGAAAAGGAGATGTAAAGTGGGGGTGAAGAGGAGGACCACATAAGAGGAATGAGTAAAGAGGAAGGTCAGAGGGACAGTCAGAGGGGCATGGGTAATTTATTTTTGCTGGGAATAGACCCCATTTTTCTGGGAGGATACAATGTATGGCAAGGTCACAGAAAGTGGAGGTCAGGAAAAGGGTGGGTAAAAATATATCACAGATATCATACCACAGGACAAACCAAGGTTGGCAATATACAGTAGATAAAGGACAGGTGAGGTACACAGACAGCGCACATATATGGACTGCCCATTATGGGTCAAGGAAAATTAATGAACAGGGTAGAGATGCATATCAAGTATAGTGCATCACATTAATACATTATGTACCAATGCACAAAGCAGTGCTGAAATGTTGCAAACTGTGAGACAGTCATACAAAAAAACAGTATGGCTGATGGTAGGCATATAACAGGAACCATTAACTGGGGAATGTTGTCAGTGCAGTGCACCACAATGAACAACAAAAATTATCATCCAATAGGCTGTCTGCAGTGCAAGGTTCACCCAATCAACAGCAAGGCTGGTCACAGCCACAAAAGAAAATGCAGGAGCAATAAAGCAGAATATGGATTAGAACTCACAACCCACAAGAACAAACATATATGCACAGAGCCAAGCAGAAGTAGTGCAGCAGATGTGTCAAGTGACTGTATTAACCAAATAAATATACACACCACACAGTCGGACAAGAGAACTGGGATGCTATCATTTCAGGAGGCATTAAATACTAAGGACTGCACAGATGATGTTCAAGTATGCAATGTAGATATGTGTCATGCAATCATATCATAAAAGTGGAGCATTCAAGGTCAGGGTGCTAGAGATACATTAGAAAATCTCAAATAAACATGACAAATGAACACCAGTAAGGCTGTTCATTAACAGGTATGCAGAAGACATGGAAAGAATGTCAGCAGAATATATGACACAGCGTCAAGATTCCACTAATCCATATGCCATATATCACTGAGACAAGATACATATAGGCAGATTGCAAATGGGAGTTTCTGACACCTTTGTCAAAAATGTTGAAGACTCTGGTGTGACAGATATGGTAAAAACATAGACAATGCCAGCATGGCACTAAAAGTGTTCAAAGTAGGCAACTGTGTCACCCATGTGGAGATCCAAAAAAAACGAAAGTTGTAGCCGAAACACTTCCAAAGACAAGGGTAGGTGTCACGAATGTATCCTGAGTTAGCGGGCTTCCAAAGTGAAGCACCGAAGCTGAACAAAGCTTCAGGAACTGAAGTAGAAATCACGCTGATACAAATGAACTGTAGATAAAAACCGTTAGTTTTAATAAGCTTAAACCAGGAAGGTTAAAAACAAAACAGATATTGTAAAAGTCACTGCTTGAACTTCCTCAGACTTGCAACAGTGTTAAAACCAAGTGTCTCTTAAATACTCTAATTAATTAGGTTAATTGATTAATTAATTAATTAAAAAAAAAAACAGTCTTACAGGAACAGAGCTGAAGAACAACACTTAAATACGCTAAAACCAAGCGCTGAAAAAGTAATAAGTAATAAGTAATAAGTAATAATCCTAAATAAACCCCTCAACAGACCTAACATAAAGTAAATTAAATTGTCAATTAAATTTGTCATACATATAAAGAATAAGAAAATATCTACTGATGAAATATTGCACCAAAAACACAGGACCTATTGTTATTCACAGTAATGAAAATAGTGACAGTAATAATTTTGTCAAACAAGTGGCATGGAAGATATGGAAAACAAAGACATAAACAAACCAACATTCAGGTCCATATTATAATATATATACAAATCGTTCATATGTAATATAGAATGGTCATAAATATACCTTGCATATAAACTGGTAATAAATAGAATGAAAATGTAATGTTGTGTGTTAAATTAAAATAAAAATTGAATGTTAAATATTGAATATTAGATATTAAAGTGTACCATGTCTCACCGTCTCTAAGTGTGTAAGATGGGGGTCATGGTTCCTACAAAATTCTTCTCCACTACTACAAATGAATTAAAGAAATTAAAAAGGTAATAATAAATTAAAAAAAAGTATATATATGCATTTGTGTGTATATTTTATATTAAAAACTGTAAAAAACTAGGCACTATGTGTCTATATAATACAATAAAGTATAATGAAGTGTGTTAGTGTGATATAAGACCTGGAGTTAGTGACCAAATAAGGGACCCTGAGTAGAACATTCAAACTAAAAGTGTCACACTGTGGTGTACACCAACTAAGTATTAATTATGCAAAGGAAACTACTCTATCTTAGTAAACAGTTCAGTTTAAGAATGCACATAATTGAGTAATATTCATTAAGGCCAGGTGGTTTGTGTGCTGCCAAACGTAACTGCCAACATAGTTCCTTCTTCTCTAACTGTAATTTCAAAAGGCTATCATTAACACAGTTGGTTTGGTCAGTCATAATTTGGTCAATAACCATAAAGTCAAATATGTGACCTACAACGGTGTTGCAATGTTTTGCAAGGGCATTATCATCCTTGTTATTATTAATTGCGTAGCCATGTTCGTATAGTCTCTCCCTCAACCGCCTATCGGTCTTCCCTATATAAAATGCGGGCAGAGCTTGCACTGCTAGACCACACATTTGCTGTTACAATTGTAACGTTTCCAAACTCTGAAGATGTTGTTTCTTACTGTAAATGAATCAGAGGTATTGATGTATGTGCATTGCCTGCATGCCCGCAGTACCCCTTCATCATTTTGTGTCCCACATTCTTTCTTTCTAGAAGATCCTTCATGTTGTTACCCCTCTTAAAAGTGATTTTGGGTCCAGGACCCAAAAGTGTAGATAAGTCTTTCTCTAAGGATAGACAAAACCAGTATTTCCTCACCACCTTAGAAATCTCATTGGCCTCTGGGCAAAAGGTAAAAACAAACGAATTTGTATAGTTAACTTGTTTGCTGATTGGCCTAGCTCCTGGGGCTTCAACGTTGTTAATTGTGGTAGGACTTTGGATAAAAGAAATGTTAGTCTCATAATTATCAGTCCTACTCTGAATGCCCAATATGGCTTCATACACCCTATGTTTTCTTTTTGAGATGACCTCACCAAAGATGTTGTCCAAAAATGTCCTAGGGTACCCTCGGTGCCGAAACATCTGATATAGATTCTCGCATTCTTTTGTGAAGTCCTCTTCAAGTGTTGTCATCCTAGCTAACCTTACCAGTTGGCCCTTGACCACAGATTTCTTTTGGTGGTGGGGATGAGAGCTTGAAAAATGTAAGTATGTATTTGAAAACGTACTTTTCCTATATATTTGTGAAATGTATTGGTCCTGGTTTTTACTAAGGAGGATATCCAAAAAACAAATGTCACTTGTTCGGAAGTTCATAGTAAACTTCAAAAAATTTGTGGTAGAGTTCAAAAATTCTACCAGATCCCTTCCTGTCTCATCTCCCTTCAGTAAAATGAAGATGTCATCCAGGTATCGCTTATACAAGTGGATTTTTGGTTTCCAAATGCTGTTGAGTACATGTGATGTCTCCCAGTGGGCCATGACCAAATTTGCAAAACTTGCACCCACTGGTGACCCCATGGCTACGCCTATTTTTTGTATAAACAACTTGTCCTCAAAGGAGACAAAGTTGTTTTTTAGGGTGATGTCCAAAAGTTGTTCGACCAAATTGCATTGGTCACTAGAAGCCCCCTTTGATCCTATAAACTCAACAACCCACTCTATTCCCACATCTTGGGGGATACTAGAGTAGAGGTCACATACATCGACTGTTAAAAAATTGTATGACCAATCAAATGTTGTTTCTCGTATACATTCGAGGAAAGACCAAGAATCTTTTAAGATTTGGTCCTCCCTTTCAACGTACCTTTTGAGGATTAGGTCAGTCAATTTAGCAGCAGGGTATGTAATAGATTGACGGGTGTCAACTAGCATACGGAAGGGGGGATTTTCCAGATTTTTATGGAGCTTCGGGATACCGAAAACTTTTGGGATTCTAGGAGCCAGCATTGTTAAGTATTGATTTTGTTCTCCTGTGATTAATCCATCAATGAAAAGGTCGTTTATGTGTGACCTAATATGGTGACATGCTTGGTTATACTGGTTCCTACTGACCTCCTCATAAGTGTCCTTTTCAAGTAGTATTAACATGATGTTGACATAATCCACGTTGTGTATTATTACTAGCCCTCCCCCCTTATCCGGTTTCATAACTCTTACCGGTAATTTCCTGAACATAGACAGTAACTCATGCTCGTCCTTAGAAATATTGGACTGATAGTTACTGTATGCTCTGGAAGTTATTTCCCTAAATTCTAACTCACAAAGTTGTTCAAATAAATATAGTGAGTTATTAAGGGGTGGGTTAAAACTACTCGGGACACGTAGTGGGTCAGCTAGGAAGTTAGGATCAGAGTTACCAAAAATCATGTTGAGGTTTAACTTCCTGATAAACATTTTAAAGTCTATTAACAAGTTTACAATGTTACAGGTCTGTGAAGGTACGAAAGTTAAACCTTTTGCAAACAGTTCTACTAAAATGTTATCAACATGACATTCAGTATAGTTGTAAATTTTAAAGTCCGCGTCCACATTGGTCACAACTTCAATTAAATTTAATCCCACTGTTGGTTGCTGCTCCGGGTATTGTAACGTCTCTTGTTTCCAAGTCGCCTCTGTAGTTTTTTTGTTGCTGTTGCTGGCCCTCAATGGCCCAGTCGTCATCTTCAAAGACTTCTGGCATGATGTCAGGGTCATTGGAGCCTACTGCTCCCATAGCGTGTTCTTCAAAACCAACATGTTCTTCTGTGTTATGCCCCTGTCTGTTGTTACTCTGTTTACCCTGGTACCCTATAGGTTGGTTTCTCCGTTTTGCATAGGTAGAATTATTCTGCCTTAGTCGAGTATTTGTGCTGACAGGCTTAGGGAATGCCGTACCCTCTTCGTACGCTTTTAAGTCCCTATTAAGTTTTTTAATCTTTGTTGCCTTTAGTTTTATCATCTGTTGTGCGATACTAGATAGAGTTCGGCTAAACTCGAACTCATATCTATGAAAGTCCAAGTCCCCTTTGATCTCCCTTTCAAGTGTTATTGCCTCAGCACCAAGACTGTCAAGTTCAATCTGATAATATTTAACCATGCATTTAAGTAAAGCTAGCCCATGGTTGTTGAACAGGCATGTAAGTTCATTATAAAAGTCAGATCCGAATTCTAGTCCATTCGGATACACAAACAGTCTTAGGCCCTTAGGGACAATTTTTTCTTTAATACACTTGTTTAGGTAATTGAGTTCAAGTTGTTTCTTCTTAATCTTAAATAATTTACTGTCAAAGGTTTTGAGTTTCTCAGTAAGGGTAATATCACTTACTGTGTTATTGTTGTCCTGGCCAAAGTTGTCCATAGTTTCCATATTGAGTTCGTCATCAAGCCATTTCCTCGGGTCGAAATTACTGCTGAGACCCATTTCAGCTGTTGTAATTCCTCCACTAGTGGGTCCACGGGCTTGCGACCGGGTTTGGTTGTTAGGGTTGACCTGAGTTTGTCTAGGACTCCTTGTTGTATTGGTGCCTGTAGTCGATCCCTGTTGAGTGGAAAAGTTAGCGTTATCTACCTTCTCTGTTAAACGGTCCAAACGGGTATTAATTAGTTCTAGCAGTTGCGTCAGGTTTCCCTGTGAAAGGGTTTCCCCTTCCTGTGTGTTCGCCATCTCCGATACGTGTACACCACCTCTTCAGACAAACCAAGAACCGAAAAAACGAAAGTTATAGCCAAAACACTTCCAAAGACAAGGGTAGGTGTCACGAAGGTATCCTGAGTTAGCGGGCTTCCAAAGTGAAGCACTGAAGCTGAACAAAGCTTCAGAAACTGAAGTAGAAATCACGCTGATACAAATGAACTGTAGATAAAAACCGTTAGTTTTAATAAGCTTAAACCAGGAAGGTTAAAAACAAAACAGATATTGTAAAACAAGTCACTGCTTGAACTTCCTCAGACTTGCAACAGTGTTAAAACCAAGTGTCTCTTAAATACTCTAATTAATTAGGTTAATTGATTAATTAATTAATTAAAAAAACAGTCTTACAGGAACAGAGCTGAAGAACAACACTTAAATACGCTAAAACCAAGCGCTGAAAAAGTAATAAGTAATAAGTAATAATCCTAAATAAACCCCTCAACAGACCTAACATAAAGTAAATTAAATTGTCAATTAAATTTGTCATACATATAAAGAATAAGAAAATATCTACTGATGAAATATTGCACCAAAAACACAGGACCTATTGTTATTCACAGTAATGAAAATAGTGACAGTAATAATTTTGTCAAACAAGTGGCATGGAAGGTATGGAAAACAAAGACATAAACAAACCAACATTCAGGTCCATATTATAATATATATACAAATCGTTCATATGTAATATAGAATGGTCATAAATATACCTTGCATATAAACTGGTAATAAATAGCATGAAAATGTAATGTTGTGTGTTAAATTAAAATAAATGTTAAATATTGAATAGTAGATATTAAAGTGTACCATGTCTCACCGTCTCTAAGTGTGTAAGATGGGGGTCAAGGTTCTAACAAAATTCTTCTCCACTACTACAAATGAATTAAAGAAATTAAAAAGTAATAATAAATTAAAAAAAGTGTATATATGCATTTATATGTATATTTTATATTAAAAACTGTAAAAAACTAGGCACTATGTGTCTATATAATACAATAAAGTATAATGAAGTGTGTTAGTGTGATATAAGACCTGGAGTTAGTGGCCAAATAAGGGACCCTGAGTAGAACATTCAAGCTAAAAGTGTCACACTGTGGTGTACACCAACTAAGTATTAATTATGCAAAGGAAACTACTCTATCTTAGTAAACAGTTCAGTTTAAGAATGCACATAATTGAGTAATATTCATTAAGGCCAGGTAGTTTGTGTGCTGCCAAACGTAACTGCCAACATAGTTCCTTCTTCTCTAACTGTAATTTCAAAAGGCTATCATTAACACAGTTGGTTTGGTCAGTCATAATTTGGTCAATAACCATAAAGTCAAATATGTGACCTACAACGGTGTTGCAATGTTTTGCAAGGGCATTATCATCCTTGTTATTATTAATTGCGTAGCCATGTTCGTATAGTCTCTCCCTCAACCGCCTATCGGTCTTCCCTATATAAAATGCGGGGCAGAGCTTGCACTGCGCCAAATAGACCACACATTTGCTGTTACAATTGTAACGTTTCCAAACTCTGAAGATGTTGTTTCTTACTGTAAATGAATCAGAGGTACTAGTGGTACATGTCTAGAATACCAGTAATTTAAGCAGGTATCATGTCCCACACATGCCATAAGTCTTCATGAGTTAATGAAGTCATGTGAGCACTGTCACTATGACAACTGTGTGGCTAATGGTAGACTGCAATGTGCATTTTTTACTCTTTATTTTTTACTTTTTATTTTTTACTTTTTACCAGACTGCAATGTGTGTTGAACCCAGCTGTAACAAACAAGCTCATACAAGATCATAAATGACAACTTTATGGGCCACAGTATGCAGATTAGGCAGGATACAGGCAAGGATCAGGACTAACTGACATGCTTGTCTGTAATGCTGTCAGCATAAATGACAGCAGTGTAAGATTGCATGACACTGTTGTTACACTGGCATTGACAGACCTGAAAATGTATCATAATGCAATTAAATGACATGACCCCATAAGAGCAGGTTGTAAAGTGTGCATCACAAAGTACATAATAAAAACATAACTACAATATGGAAAAGGTGCACAAATGTGTGCACGTAAGTGAAAGAAATAGCAATACACCACGGTGGTTGCATGACATGAGTGGAACACATAGACAATATTTATGGTCCAGAGGCCCCTCATTGAGCGGGTCATATATTATGTATGATCTCTCTCTCTCTCTCTGTCTCTCATGATTTCTGAGGAGGAGTCATGCATAACCCATGGCATGTTCTGGAAAAACATTTCCAATAGGTCCTACATCTGAGTCCACAAAATGTATGTCACTACATGACGGATTTCATCCCTCAGGTTGTCCATCTGGGGTTCTGGAGGTTGTCATCATTGTTCAGATGGAATGATGGCTGCTGATGTTCCTGGTCCATCATTGTCTGGATGTCCTCTCTAGTTCTTGGAGTCAGAATCCACTGGCAGAGATTGAGCACGCTGATGTTGTCTCCTGTGGATGGGCAGGCATTCATGGGTCCCAGACTCTGTAACATGACAGTTAGCATAAATCAGTCACACTGTAATAACAAGACAGAACAGTACCAGGTAACTTCAATATGTATGACAATGCACCATTTACAACATGTGTACATTATGGAAATACCTGTTCATGGGATTTGTAAGTATGTTGAGCATTATCACATCTACACATGTGCTGTCACAATGTGCAATATATCCAAATTTAAATCAATACATATTTTCCTGATTGTCAGTCTGATTGATAAGGACAACACATGTGCAAGACAGTTATATCAGCATTAATGCAGTCATCAAAGTTAAGGAATAGATCATACAAAATCATGGTCATATAAGGACAGTGATGTTATGAGGTTGAGACTGTATGGTCTGCCAACAGCACAGCTGTGTTATACTCCCTGTCATTATTTCCATGCATAGTGGATGTGGAACAGAACAGAGCAATGACTCATCATGCAACATGTCAAGACAGCACCTACAGTGCTTTGCACACACACGCACGCACGCACGCACGCACGCACACACACACACACACACACACACACACACACACACACACACACACACACGCACACACACACACACAGCGTACTAGCTCTGATTTTAATTTACAGGCCAAGGAATAAGATATTCAGAGGTGTGACAAGTTGTACACATCACAGGCCTGAAACAAGGATGAGTGCAGCACTGACATCCACAAAAGGTATAGATATATAGATACATAGATACATACAAACATACAGATATTTCACCTTTGGGCAATAATGCCCTTCTAGCCTGCCAATATACCAAAACAGATTCTTATAATGTGTCCAGACTGTTCTTAAAAACATCAAAACTAGTACTTGCTTTAATGTAATTTGGTGGTCTATTCCATGCATCAGCTATTCTCAAAGATAGCCAATTAGTACACATCTCATTGTTATAGAATCTTCTACATCAGTTTCTGATGATTCTCTACTTTCTTTTGACAACCCCAAATGTTCCCAGATGTAGTTGTCTCAAAATGCCCTCTATACCTGAATAAGGCCTTCTCTTAAATATCTATAAGAGACACTGTACAAGTTCAGATATTTTAGTCTTTCATAATAATTTAAATTTGACATATGTGGATGCCCTTGCTATATTTCCACTGTGCTATTTCCAATTTTACTCATGCTTAGAGAATGGGCAAACTGTACATCAGCACCCTGATTGGAGAACAAATGCTTTCCAGCAGGGTTATTAGTGTACAAGTAATGCCTGCTGAAAAATGAGTCCATTGCTTCACGTCTGCATATCAAGCTGCCGTGGAGCTTGGACAGAGAAAACCTAATGGATGCCATTATTTTATGCTCGTTAAGTAGCACTTTTGCTGTTTAGTGAGTGTAAAACAAAATAATAAATGAAACAAAAAAAACTGTGTGTGTTTATGAGTGTGTTTATGTTTCTGTCTGCATGTGTGAGTGATGTGTTTTATGAAAGCCAAAGAGACTGTGTGTGTGTGTGTGTGTGTGTGTGTGTGTGTGTGTGTGTGTGTGTGTGTGTGTGTGTGTGTGTGTGAGAGAAAGAGAGTGAACAGGGAAATCGATCGAGCGATCCTTGGCAGCAGCAGTTAGGAGGAATGCAAACCTCTTGACATACCTCTCAACTGTCCACATTTTCACAGAATGTCCAGATTTTTGTCTCATATTTTTGGTGTGTTCCTCACAAAAGTTTTAGTTTTCTGCCAAATCAGTGAGAACTGAAATCAAAGAATGAAGGCAGACATTTGAGTTGTAGGCTTCATTCCCTTCAGAAAATTCATGTTAATGTGACACCTGTGATTCTATCAAATCTCTTAAGTTTATAAGAGCAATATTAATTGTCCTTATTTTTGGGCCATTGTCCCCCCATTATTTATGTCTTTGCCAAGATTTCTTCTGATAAGAGGTTACTTAGCTCAACATATTTGGATAAGCATAAAATAAATGGGACAAAGGCTCAAAATCGGAACATATTTTTAAATGAGCCTGTTATAAAATCACAACATTACTTGAACATAAGGATTTATGCCAGCTTACATTTACTGAAGCAGAGGTGTGTGTGTGTGTGTGTGTGTGTGTGTGTGTGTGTGTGTGTGTGTGTGTGTGTGTGTGTGTGTGTGTGTGTGTGTGTGTGTGTGTGAGAGAGAGAGCTTGACCACTGGCAGCAGTAGTAAAGAGGTCTGCATACCTCTTGATCTTTCAGCTAAAGAAATCTGGATAAATAAAATAAAGGGGAAACAAAGGCACAAAAATAGGAAGAAATTTTAATTACTGTTCATATAAAAGTTGCTTAAATAACAATATTTATGTTAGAATGAATTTTCTAAACAAAATGAAAGTCTGAAGCTCAAATGTATGTCATTATTTAGTGACATCAGTCTCTAATAACTGGCAACAAGCCAAACATTTTAGGAGTAAGGAGTGCAAGAAAATAAAGCAAGTACCTGTTTGTGTTATATTTTGGATGTAAAATGCTTCCTCCAACACTATTAACATGTACTACACCAACTTTGAAACATTAGGCAGAGAAACTATTTTATCTCAAAAATATACATCAACAATTTTTACAGAGAGCCCATTCTCTAAGCATGATAATGCCCTACGGGGTGTTTGTTATTGTGTAATTAATGCCATTTCAGGGGTGTATATGCCCTCCGCCTGCTGCTTCAGGCCTCATAACACCCCTGGGAGGGCATTAATTAGACATTAACACAAACCATGTCAGGCATTATTGCTTGCTTGTTTTCTTATTTAGTTTCTGTATTGTTATTTCATACTCAAATTTGGGTCTAATGTAAATAACAAATAAAGATTTCATCATTTCCAATTTCCTAGACTTTATAAATCTTTTTATACAACCTATAGTTCTATAACTATCATTAACCAATTGGTTGATATGACTGAAAAAAACTTAAAGATAGATCTACCCATATACCTAGGTCCTTAATGAATCTACAGTTTCAATCAATGTGTGCTCTATTAAATATTTGCCTTTCGATCTATGTCTCCCAGTTCAAATATGCTTAGTTTTTGATGTATTTATCAGGGCCTACTTCTATATCCCAAAAAGCCACAATACCAAAAGAAGATCAAGACAAGAAGACTGAAACTCAAAATCACGAATCGTTTAAAGTGTTCCCAGGGCAAGTGAATACTTGCCCAAAACAACAGTAAATCACAGTGCACCAGCTAAAACCCACCTAGATGGGAGGGCTATGCCCCCCCCACACCCCTAACTACATATAGCAACTTCAGGATCACACTACAGTGCAGAAAGGACATAATTCCCCCTGTGGACAAGTGTTTACTTGCCCTGGGAATACTTACGCGATTTGTGATTCTGAGTTTTGTCCTAGTCATCTTGATCTTCCGGTCTTCGGTATTGTGGCTTTTCAGGATATAGAAGTAGACCCATTTATCAACATATTATTTTCCTGTGCCCAACTGGTCAATTTAGTCAAGTTGTTTTGCAGGTATGCCCTATCTGTAGCAAATGTAATCACACTATCCATTTTCAAGTCATCTACATACAGACTGTAAAACACATCAGATGAAAACTATAGATCATAAATATACAATCTATGATCATAGGAGGTTACTAGGCTATCAACCTCCTATGATCCTATGATCTAAGCAAGTATGGGGAAAGAAGAGGGCATTGTGGGACATTGTGATTGTAATCAAAAACTTTACCCGTCCAATTGCTCTATGATACTTGCCATGTCCTATTTGTAAGCCATGCAGCTGTCCATCTTAAGAGTATATCAATACCTAGTTGTTCTAATTTATTGATCAATGTTTTGTGCATGACCCTATGAGATGCTGAACTTAAATCTATATACATTATATCCCAGCACAATTTTTCATTTATAGCTGTTATTATATTGTTATAGAACATCATGTTGCAGATGGTTATAGAATTACTTTCAACATATGCATACGTATATATATATATATATATATATATATATATATATATATATATATATATATATGGCTTCAAGTCCCAACATTTCCAATTCTGACAACAACCTATCCAATATAACCTTCTATATTATTTTTCCATAACATGAAAGTAAATGTTTGGGTCTGTATAAATCTTGGTTTGCCCGCCCTACTTCCCTTATATTAAAGAAACAAGTGCATGCCTCCAATCTTGGGGGATCTCCCTATATTTAAATGACCTAATGAATAACAGATATAATGGTACTTTAAGTTCATGCTGAAGTGCTCTCAGGTCATTATTACTAATTCCTACTCCTCTCTGTGCTTTGTTTGGCTCCAGCTTTTGTATTTCTTTTTCAATATAACCTAATTTGATTTCAGCATCTGCAGTTACCTGGATGTTTCTAGGACAATGTATCACCACCTTTGTGGAGCCAAACTGCTTTGCATTATGATTTAGTAAATATATTTATCACTTGTTGTGTCTGAGAATAAATTTTTGAATCTACAAATTGTATATCTTTACTCCTACTGTATCTTATGTATCTATAAAATGGTTTTCTATTATGCTCAATATCTTGATATTTTTTTTCACAATTTTCTTTTCTGGTCTCACACTGTGTTTATTTTGTCTGTCCCAATTGTTTATTTCAGTTTTCAAAGTTGGAGTTTTCCATTTCTTATATTTTTTTTGTATTTCACCTTAATCAAGCATTTTGTTCTTATGGAAATATGTCCTCCTGATGGTGTGTGCCTAAATCCTGATGTTAAACATTATTTGTTTATTTTTTTTACATTCAAACAATTTCTGTTTCAAAACTTGTCACATTTCTTCTGCAGTTTTTCTACTGAATGTATCACTCCAATTACTTTTACACATTAACTGTTTTGCTTCCATATAATCTAGATGGCTATAATTTTTTAACATATAGTGTATGCATGACTACTTACTGAGTGTATCCCCAAAATGGTAAACCATCTTGCATTGTGACACAATTGTTTCAGTCATAAATGGTAAAGCAAGACTAATATAGGAGTAATGTGCATGTTCATCAATGGCAGCATGCCATCTGTCCACACAAGACACACAGGACCACTGTACAATGACAGCAAACAACAGCATCACTTATATCTGAAGTCAGTCTGTGTAGGTAGTGAAAAATGCAGCAGGGAAACCACAACTGCTCAAGCCACACTTGAATGAGCTGTGGTGTCAATAATACAGTACCACAGAATAGTGTAATCATAACATATAAAATGTTGAGGAAAAACCCACCTGGGGTATATGCTGTGAATTTAATCCTCACATTTAAGCAATGCATGGAAGTACAGTGATGGTTGTGCAAAACAGTTAAACAGTGCACTATGGGTAAGATACATCTTGATGGCATCTTGAGATCACATTGAGAGTAGAGTGTATGGGCCATATCTTTACACATTGTTCTTCCAGTATATAGCATGACCATGTTCAAATATATGCACGTAACATATGGACATACATATCATTGAAACATCATTTTTACATATGAAAAAAATCTTAAAAAGACCAGGAAGGCACCAAAAATAAACTCAATAAAAAGCCAAAGTGCCAAGGAACTCAAAAACCAGCCACGCTAGACAGTTTAAGTTAAGTGCTTTGGTTCTTTTATACAAACTTCATCAGAACAATCATTCTTATATATAATTAACTAACGATTAACACATGCAGGTTACAGAGACATATTTGTGTGTCAACATGAGACAGCATATGCTCATGTTAGACATCACTGGGCAGGCTCTACTATTGTGGCTCACATCAAAAATGCTTCATGATATAATAATGTGTAAAAGCTTACCATAACGGTAGATGTTCTTGCCTTTACTGCTGCAGTATTCGTAACATTCAGGATTCCTTGCCATGGAAGCCCGTCGTCTGGCCAGTATATTTATTTATTTTTTATTTATTTATTTATTTATTTATCATTTGTTAACCGGGAAAGTCTGACTTGGAACAAAGCCAATTTTCAGCAGGGGCCCGGGGAGAAATGCTCCAGATGCATGTCTTTTGTAACGTGGGAGGAAACCGGAGCACCTGGAGGAAACCCACATGAATGGAGGGAGGACATACAGACTCCACACAGAAGGCATCCAAGCTGAGAATTGAACTGGAGAACCTCTTGCTGTGAGGTGACAATGCTACTGTTGCACCACTGTGCTGTCCATATATCAAAGACTTCCTGTTGCATTTAACGGTACTCCTGAACATCACTCAAATGGTCCTTATGTACTGTAGGGCATAAAGGTGACGTTCAGGCCTACCATAAACAGAATTGATTGCCCCAGTAGGAATGCCGGTCCAATAAACCCAAGAAGTAACCTGTACATCTAGGAAGAAAGGACTAGGGGAAGGAGGGAGGGAGCAAATACTGCAGCAGTGAAGGCAAGGACATCTTCCACTATGATATGATTTTACACAACTGTACTATGTCCTTACACTGACTACTGCAGTATTCATAACATTTGGGAGAGAGCCAAAGCTCAAGAGGAAACTTGGGAGGGGAAGAAGAAGACAAAAAGTCCCCTAAGTAACCTTGGAGAATGGCACTAGCAAAACCAGCCCTAGCTCTAGAGATACCATCCAACTTGTAGTGTTTAGTAAAGGTATGCACAGAATACCAGGTGGCTGCTTCAAGAATAGAATTTGTATCTATGCCCTTGAAAAAGCACCAGAAGAAGCCACCACTCTAGTAGAATGAGCCTTGACTGTAGAAGGAAGGCTCTTGCCATGAAATGTGTAACAAAAGGAAATAGCCTTAGAAATCCAAGAAGAAATAGTTTGCTTGGATACAGCTATACCCAAAGATCTAGGATGAAAAGATACAAACAACTGATCAGATTTATGAATGGCCTTAGTCTGATCCAAATAAATTCTGATTTTTCTATGCACGTCCAAAGTATGCAGTACCCTCTCACTGTCAGAAGGTGGAGAGGGGGAAAAATGTAGACAGATTAATAGACTGATTAAGGGAAAGCTCATTAACCACCTTAGGCATAAAATAAGGATTAGTGAGTAAAGACACCCTGTACTCATAAAAAATCAAAAAAAGGAGGACAAGCCATAAGGGTCTGCAACTCAGACACCCATCTGGCAGAGGTAAGGGCTAACAAAAGAACAGTCTTCCAAGAACAATGTTTTAAGAAAGCTGAAACAGCAAGTTCAAAAGGAGCCTGAGTCAACTTCTCCAAAACAAAATTAAGATCCCAAGGAGGTGGAACAGGCATCCTGGGAGGTCTAATATTAAGGTTGCCTTTCAGAAATTGTTTAACCTCGCATGAAGTAGTTAAAGGAGGAGATAAAAGCAGAGATGGCTGATAAGTGGGTCTTAATAGAAGAATATGCCAGACCAGCATTGAGCAATGCACACAAATAAGAGAGAACCAAAGGAACATCCACAGTAAATGAGTTCAGATTACGAGACAGACACCAAATAGAAAACCTCTTCCATTTGGATAAGTAGGATTTCCTGGCCTCCTGTAGGACTTGCAGCATGTCCTCAGAAAAAAAGGTGTCTATGAGGGATCAAAACTCTATCACCCACAATGTCAGTTGTAGAGTGGACAGGTGAAGATGGATGAGTGATCCCTTGTCTTGTGTGATTAGATCCACCCTGTGAGGTAGCTTGTGATGATTGTCCCTGGCTAGATGCAAAAGTAGAGGGAACCAGTGCTGTTGTGGTCAAAGGGGAGTCACCAAAAAGATTTTGGGAGCATGCTATTGAATCTTGAACAGGACTTTTGGAATGAGAGGAAGGGGAGGGAATGCATAAAGAAACATCCCCTTCCAAGAGAATGAAAGGGCATCCACCTTCCATACCAGAGGACCTGGGACTCTGGCACAAAAGTTGTCTGTTCAGAGGGGAGGCAAAAAGATCCACTTGAGGAGTACCCCACTGGTGCATAATGTCCAGAAACATATCCCTGTGAAGCATTCATTCATGGGACTGAGTTAAGGGTTTGCTCAGATTGTCTGCCATAATGTCCTGACTGGAAGGGATATAAATGGCCTGAAGAGTCACTTGATACTTGACAGCAAGATCCCACACCAGAAGTGCTAACTGGTAAAGAAGGGAGGATCTCGTTGCTCCCTGTTTGCTGATATACCACATCACTGTGGTACTGTCTGTGAAGACCTTGAGGGGCCTGTAGAGTAAAGGGGATGAAAGGCTTAAAGGGCCAGCAGGAGAGCTCTCATCTCTTTGATGTGCTCCCTCTGCTGGCAAGGTGACCACACCCCCTGTACTCTTAGGGAGACAAAATTCACCCCCCAACCCATGTCTGAAGCATCAGTGAACAATTCCTGAGAGGGAAGAGGGGGATAAAAAGGGATCCACCAGTGAAGTTCCTGTCTTAGAAAAAGAAGAAGAGAAACTACAAAGTCTAGTGGATGTGCATGTTGAAGTCATACTGACTTCAGAAACCATGGAAACTTTCTCATGTGAAGTTTGGCCAGAGGCAGCATCAGAATGGTGGATGCCATGAAATCCAGAAATCTCAGAAATTTCCTGGTGGTAATGGAAGCCAGAGGAAGAACAGTGTGAAAGAAAGAAATGAGAGTTAAGGCCTTTGGAGGAACAGGGATGCTATCAAAGCCACTGACTGAATCCTGCAACCCATAAAAACATGATCATACCATTGAATGGTGAGATGACACAGCCTCCTCCAACAGCTGAACATGCAAGATATGAACACCATGAAATTAAGTAAGAACGATAGTGATACATATAAACTATTCACAGAGCAATCTGATAAACTTATAATAACACTAAAAGCTGTGATTTATTCTATTAGCACTAAATATTAAGCCAGAAAACACTTATACAACACATGTGACTATCATTTAGGTTGTGGCAGCAAACTTAATATTACCTAGAATCGACAATTTCATGTGTATCAGTACACTAAAATGTGGAAGTTTAAATTTAATTATGAGGTCAGCATATGTGTTACCCACAAAAAGTAAAACTTTCATATACCTGTGTGTTGCATCATGGGATACATTTCTACACATTTGCATTCACTGATGCAATCTGCGTAAACAGTGCTACATGGAAGCATTGAAAGGCCACTGATAATGAACAGCAATGGAAGCAAAAGTAATCACACAGAAGCTGTACCTCTCTCCCATTTCTGCTCCTCCAGTCTGTGCATTTGTTCAGTGCACATTGCATGATTCCATCCTCTATTCTTAGCCTCTGTAACAGTTTAAAAAGAGTTGAAAATATTACACCACAGCAACGTTTGTGTCTTTTGCAGTCATACTGCATGTAATGGAAAATGTCAGTTCATAAAATATTGTCACACTATACACTTTACATTAATTATGTATTGCACAGTATAACAAGGCTGTAGACAATTACCAGATAGAGGTATTCATTCATATTCATATATGCCACTGCAGACTTATCTTGCAGACTATGATAAATGACAAAAATCTAGAGGAACCCAGTTTCAAACCTGCAAAAGTAACCTCTGTCTACAAAAAACTCCTGTACTTTAGCTGCCTAGCTACATGTCTTATAGTATAAACATGTCTGAATGTGCATACACAGTTAAATCGTAATATAATGTCACAAGTAATTGTCTATACTCAGAGAATCTTCTCTGCAGAATGCAAGGCAGATACAATGTAATGAAGTCCTGATGTATGATATAAAGATTTATGTGGTCACCATTATGCTCAGTGGATTGAATAATAAAGCGATTTTAATTGTGTATGGACATCATTAAGTATGTAATTGCATGGACAAAGTTATCATGTACCCCACATTTTTATATGAGAAATACAAAGACTGTAACATAAATAAATGTGCAGATAATCATGTGAAACACATTTACAGGCATATACAGATAGGTATCACCAAAGCAAATAATCCAGTAACAGCTACCATGCAGAGTTCAAAATAATTAGCGACTTTGACGGAACAGCAACTTTGCTTCCTCAAGTTTAAGTAAAAAGCACAGCTTTATTAGTGCACTCAGTCGGTTAGCGCTTTCACATTATGGCTTCATCAGACCATTCAATAAACTGAGTACCAGAACTTCATTTAAAATCATTCAACCACCAATCATATCATGATACATCATAACCACTTCCAAGGCCATCCCTTTAAAATCACATGTTGACATTCAATATTTAAAAAATTCTTCACAATAATGCAACACTTCAAATGCAAATAATATTCATTTCACAATAGACTTTAACATATAACTAAATAATTCAAACATCACTAAAATCAACTTGAGGTCAGAAATTATACTGCTGACGTCATTACTGACTTCTCTAAATCACTTCTAGAAAAGTCTGATAAAAAATCAGAGCTATAAACTTTAAAAATGTTTTAATTAAAACATATAATAAATATAACATATACAACCTAATGTATACTAATTTCTATCTAACTTTAAGACTCTTAGTTTGAAGAAATGGCTTTAAAGAAACCCTTTCATTCAGTCCTCTCCCTGCATCAGCACGTAACCGAATAATCCACTTAGCTTCTCTTTCTTCTGTTACATAACTAATATTCCCCCCCTCGCAAACCTACTTGAATCACTTCTATAACCATGAACTCAAACAAATGCTGTTGCCCTGTGGTCATAACATGTTTAGCTAAAGCGTTGGTGATTACACCTGTCCGGATGTTATAAAGATGTTTGCTAATCCTATACCTAAACTGTCTATCAGTCTTTCCAACATAGAAAGACTGACATGTGACACAGACTTCCAAATAAACCACATGTTTGGTCCCACACATCTTTGTGCAATTAAACTTGAATTCTCTTCCTGTATCAGGGTGCAGAAATATACCTGTGTCTGTAATATATGAACAATAATTACACTCTCCACATGGTAAAGTGCCTATCCTACCTACTGTTTCTTTTCTATCATGTGAATAACATAACATTCTCCTAATATTCTTTTTATTTTTATACCTAAATCTTGGTTTATCTCCAATAAGCTCCACAATTTGTGGATCTGTCACCAGTGTTTCTTAAAAATTTGAAAAATTTTATTCTTATCCCTAGTATAAAACATAGGAATCCTGATCTTATCACATACAGCCATATTGCGTTTCCCATTATGAGACTGATCTGAAAAATATGGTTTAGGTCTATTTTCCCTCATGGAATTAATCTCATGTCACCCTTCATTAAGGTCATATGATTTATAACCATGCTGCATAAACCTATCTCTCAAATCTAGCACCTCTTCAGAGAAACCTATCTCAATGTTGTTCAACCTGGAAACACGCATCCCTTGTCCTTTGACAACATTTCGAAACACATAATTGGATGCATGCTGCTCCTATGCAGTAGTGTGCTTTTATGGCACTCCTTCCTAAAAACACAAGTATTGAAGGAACCATCACTCAGTCTCTCTACAAAGACATCTAGAAAGGAAATTTTCCTCAGTAAAGCATTCATAGAAAACTTTAAATAACTAGTTACTTGATTGATTTCTTTAACAAACCTTTCCAACATGGCCATACTACCAGTCCAAATGAAAAAAACGTCATCAACAAAACGTTTATAAAAAGACACATTTTTCATATAGTATTCCATTGAAAATAACACTTCCTCTTCCCACCAAGCTAAAAACATATTGGCGTAGCTATCTGCACAGGATGTGCCCATAGCTACGCCATCTAGCTGTAGGAAGGGAGTATCACCAAACAAAAATACATTACTTTCAAGGATAGTTTCCAAAAATAAACACAGAAGATCAATCAACTTATTATCATATTTACTATGTCTAGTTAAATAACATCTCACAAATTCAATACCTTCAATATTTGATTAAGTTTTCATGGATTTTAATGGATACACATGAATATAATAGTACACATATACCTGCCAGTGCTGGTTTTCAGTCAAATGAGTTTTCGGTCATATGGGCTGTCGGTAAAATGAACTTTCGGTATTATGGTCTCAGTCAAATGGGCTTCGGTCATATGAACTTTCGGTCATATGTAGTGGACCCATATATATATATATATATATATATATATATATATATATATATATATATATATGTATATAGGTTTTCTATCATAAGGTCGGTGATCAAAATAAAATCCAACCTAAAATATCGAAGCAGATAAATGAAACGGAATGTTGAGAAGGTTAGAATTTTGCAAATACACTTCCTTAAGCAAATTCGACCTTTCTCGACATCCGTAGACTTCAATGGAACAATGCATACCATGTGACGAAACTACCCTCCATGTGGGGGGCTGCGTCCTCCACACCCCTCCACACATTAAATATTCCAAGTCTGAGATCACACTACGGTGGAGAAAAGGCAAATTTCCTGATCTGCACTGTACTGCAATCTCTTTTCATAAGGCTGACCACATATCTGAGAATGCCCAATGCATTCGCTAAACCAACATTCGAACAAATGAAGGTTCAACAACACAGGTTCAGCCAATCAAATTTCAAAATCCTGTGGTCATTAAACCTTCACTCGGAATTTTGATTGTAACCCATAATATATATATATATATATATATATATATATATATATATATGTATACATGTATATATGTGTGTGTGTGTGTGTGTGTGTGTGTGTATGTGTATGTATACATGGTTTCATAGGTCTCAACCTCTTAAGAGGCCAATGTGGAACATAGACCCTATCAATGTGTGACAAACATTCAAAATGTGGAACACCCTATTTTCACACTACGCAAAAATGTACCATTTCCATGGGACCCGGTTGAAGTGGGCTTTCTGCCAGAAGAACTAAGTGAATACTGTATATTTTAAAAATTCAACAGGACACACGTCAAATAAAACAAAGTCAGCAGAAACCATTGATAAAATGCAATATACAGACAGTATGGTTCAGGCAGCAGTGACCTATTTCCATTAATTATGATGCACACAACTTGGTGAAGATACTTTTACCTTCACAAGTAAAAAGACTACATTTTGTATCGCAGTCAAGTTAGCTAGGCGGCTGCTTACCCCTAGTTCCATTATTCATGTTGGTCATAAACAACAAATTCTTTCTACTTGGCTTCTCCCCTATTCTTCCACGTTATAATTCATCCCCATGCCAGACCCAAAAATACTTGCATCTTCTCCATCACTCTGTTAACTCCAATCATTTCTTCCATTTGACCAACCCTCCTGGGGAACTTCTTGATTTCTTCAAATAATAAAAGCTCTGCTTTTTCAGAAAAGTACTCCATTCCCAAGCTGAAGTATGACCCCCAAATCTGTCATCTTACCCTTCTGTCACACATTCGATGTCACTCACTACAAACCTTTCCTCCCAAACATTGAATGTACTATGCCTCTTAGATGTCTACTGCTTTTCAATCAGTCACTGTTACCCCATTGTTAATGTACTGTCCTTAAATGTCTGCCCATACATTCTTCAGAAAATGACTTGCTGTTTTTAACTGTTGCCAATTATAGCCAAAAAAGGCTAGTTTTACAAAACACATTCCTAATAGGTAGGCATGTTTTGGACAGCACAATTTATTAGACCCTAGTTTAAAATGTTCTAAGCATTCTGTGTTGTTGCACCTGTAACATTTCTACAATATGCTCGAAAGTATGCACTCACTCGAGTACACTAAGTATGGCTAGCTAAACCCTAGGTCCCTGCCTTTGTTCATTACTTTAACATTCAAGTCTCTCTAAAGTCACAGTTCCCACCATGACTGCAAAGTAACATATTTCTTGTTCTCTTCTCTCCACACAAACTGCTACAGAGGCATGAAAGTAAGAAAAGTGTTACTGACATAACTCCTGTTTTTTTTTCAGGACCTGTACATTCAGAGGTTGCCCAAGACCTCAAAGTATGTGAAGGGCACAATAAATATTCTTATTTTTCCCATCTGAGTTATGGCCAGCTGTCTCCCTCTTTGTCTACAGAACTTATTACTCATTTTGTACCTGTTTCATACTTGCCAGATAGCAGACCTACAGTGTTTTAAGCTTAAGCCATTAATCTCTCTAGGAGCAGAAACTACCAGGGACAGAAATTCTCCCAAATAAGACAGCAGTTGAGTGCTAAGATGCAGAAGCACAGCATATCTAGGAACTGATTGTTCTTTGATATCCACTTTGCCCAGCCTGTCAAGAAGGTAGAACAATGCATCTCTTATATCACTTAGCTGACTGCAGGGAATCAGAGATTATCTTTATTTCCTCCAAAGTATATGTGTGTGTGTGTGTGTGTGTGTGTGTGTGGGTGGGGGCAGTAGCCTGATTTTTTAATTTTATTATTCAACTATAAGTAAGCACATCAATTACATTTACTACTGTTTCACAGAGTACTAAATATGACATTATTCTTCTTCGGTTTAACATCAGAATAACTGAGCGGCATGCCAAGTAAAAACACTGAATAAAAAAAATACAAGCATTCAAACAAAGCCCTTATGTATCCCTAAGCCAGTCAGCTCTGACATTTTCATGTAACCTTCTTGAACAAATATCCTTGCAGTTTTAAATGTTGTACGCCTTACAACTCTCTTTATTGTGTGTCGCTACTTTAACTGCAGTCATCCTATCCTTCAGAAATAACATCATTACTTGTAGCTATACAAAAAATGGCAGTTGTAAATGCAGGCGCCCGTATTTACAGTAATGCAAAACAATGACACCGCCTGAGAATAATGATACTTAGCAGAAACCAAGCCCAGCAGAATCCGTTCTTTATTGCAAGATCCCTAAAGTCACAAAGCGGAGTAACTGCTGCTCATTGCAGAACAGCCGAACAATGGGCTTAATCTATCACAAATGCAGAGCGTTCCGCACAATCCTGAGCACTTGGCTGCTAAGCATGGTTTTGTGAATATGTACATATACATCATTTCCCGAAAAAAGGTAACAGGCATATGCATACATGTGACATCTCTACTAAATCAGACATCAGTAGAAAGTAGAAAGAATTTGCAGGGTAGGAGGTTGGCATAGTGGTTAAGGTGTTTACCTTACATACACAAGGTGCAGGGTTTGATTCTCACATGGGGTAATTGGCTAGGATTAAAAAAAATTAGCCCTGGGGCAGTTAGCCTGCCTCGTATGAACCTAATCAAAGTAAAGGTAAAAAAGTCTGTGATGCCTATATAATTCCAACATTATGCAATCACTGTTGGTTTGGAAGCCTTGCAGATGCCAACAAAATAATTAGTCATCTGTGGCCTTCATGGAGTATGTGCTACAGCACACAGATGTTCATAAAGATGGTGTTTTGCATAACACCTGTAGAAATGTTTAACATAACACAACATGGACATTGTATAAACAAAAGTACTGATGTGGGAATAGAACCCACATTCAACCAATAATCAACAACACAATGTCTGTATATAGAGTGCAATTCCTTCAGTTATACTGCATTTTCAGGAATTCATTTGCAATCTTGCTGTAAGACACTTGTGAATGCATCCCCCATTCATCTTAAATGCCTTTCCACTTGCATTGCTTACATATCCCTAATTCAGACTGAAGATATTGTATGTCTACAGCCATTAATACACATTTAACACTGAGCTTATGAAGTTGTGTTTCCTTAACCAATGCAATTGAAGCTCAGTGATATTCTTGGCACTAAACTGAGTAACATGGAATACTCTCTGAGTGCTGCTAATAACAGCTTAGTCATCTGTGGTCTGCTCACTGTAGGCGATAATGCACAATGACAATAAAACGTAAAGATTTTAGTAATACAGCATCTGATCATCCTGCAGTATCATAGTAGATAAATTAATGCGTTATAAATTAATTCATATGCAAGACAAAAAAAAAGTTCTGGTGGGTTTTGAATCCACAGTCATACAGTCATACAACACAGGTAGATTGTTTAACCAGGTGAGCTATTCGACAATACAACCTTGTCCAGGCACTCGTAGGGACTCTAAGTACATACAAATATATTTAAGCATTATCACACACACACACACACACACACACACACACACACACACACACACACACACACACACACACACACACACACACACACACTTAAAATTAAGGAAATATGTTACTATAAAAAAGTCGAACAAAAACACCTTATCCACAAAAACAATTAAACAGTTCCCAGATACCACTGTGACTAAAGCCAGACTCCAGAATAAAAATCACCAAATATTAAACATCCAAGTCGTTTATTAAGCGTTTTCGTCTAGGTTAATACCCAGACTTCATCAGAATGAAATCCCAACAACATCTCATGCTTATATAGCAACTTAATTACACCAAATTAAACATTTAACATAAATAATTACATTTACATGTACATGCACATGTAATTACAATTACATAAATACAAACCCACCTCTCCAGCCCAATCTCTCACTTCTCTTTCTCCTACTAGTACCTAACACTACCTCCTTCCAAACTCACCCTCCCTTCTTCCCCACTAAACCCTTTCCCTACACTTACCCCTAACTGTCCTTTACTGTACCGATCTCCTCGCCAGTAGAATGGTCAGCTACTACTGTTGCACTCATCTCTCCTTCACTGCTATCAAATCACTCCTTACTATCTTCCTCTCTCTGCAGTTTAAATTCAATCTCTCCTGGACTACCTGCCTTAAGTACATAACTAGCCAACAATGTTTATAATTTGTAATCGGTATTATCATTGTATACTTGTTTTACATTGTTAGGTATTTTTTTGTGTATTTGCAAATGTTTTTATTCTTGTAACTTGCATATATTTTGTAACTCTGGAGCTTTTCTCCCCGGGTCTCCACTGAAAAAGGGCCTCGGCCCAAATGGACCAACCCGGTCAACAAATGTCAAATAAATAAATACATTTTAAAAAAGACAATACTCACTTTATTAAACATATAAATACTCAATATTTCAACACATATATAATAAAACCTTTTCTAAAATCTTACCTAATTAATGCCCTCATCTTTAAAGCAGCTAATATTGAAATAGTATCATTTATAGCTGGCTCTGAGTATGAATTTAATAATAATTGCCATTTCAACTCACATAGATCTAATTTCAATTCCCACCACCTTCCAACAGTAGCCCTTGGAACTACTTCCAGTATACCAAATCTAAATTTGCTAAATCCATCACATACAGCATATATGTTTAATTAAGTGAGTATTGTGTTTTTAACAATGTAATTATTTATGTTAAATGTTTAATTTGGTGTAATTAAGTTGCTATATAAGCATGAGATATTGTTGGGATTTTATTCTGATGAAGTCTGGGTATTAGCCTAGACGAAAGCGCTTAATAAATGACTTGGATGTGTGATATTTGGTGATTTTTATTCTGGAGTCTGGATCTAGTCACGGTGATATCTTGGAACTGTTTAAATATGTTACTATAAGTTACTGCACACCTACAATTCAGGCCTTGCTTATCTATGGATAATCCTGGAATGTGCAGTCATATGGCCATTAATGATGTAATACTCAATCATATTCTGCATTACAACAAAGGTAATGATGTGATCATAAATGAAATATTATATCACTATAAATGCAGTCTGAATATTAAAAATTTGTGATTTTTCCCATTCTACTACCCCTGTAGATATCATTGCGTCTACTTGAATATTCCATGAGTAATTAGGAAGCGCTAAATCTATTCAGTAACTGATAAATGTATGTGATATAGAAGGAGCTGCTGGCAAACCATGACAATCCACTCCAGCAGTTCATTGCAATCCCTATGATGATGGTTGTCGTACTGATAGTGATCCTGGTCCATCCACAAAGCTCCATGGCAGTCTGTTTCCACACATCAGTTTGGGCTAAAGTCCCTCTGGCATACCGCATCCTCAGATACACTGCCAGGATCTGCATACTCTCCTCATCTATCTGGTTGGGCATTTAGACATGCTGCAGTTTCCTCTTGGTTGACATCTTGATGGAAGCTGACGAAAAATTTAGAAGAAAGCTTTCTGAAAAATGCTCATTGAGTTTCCACTCATTTCACAGGTAACAAGTTTATGATTTGAAAATATATCATCACATTTTACAATTGTCACAAAGAGGGTGGTAGCAGCCTATTGCTGGGTACATGTACTACAGGGAATCATACACTGGCAACTTTTGGGCATTTGTGCTGAGCACTGTACACTTACACCAAGCTATTGGTTAATACACCAATATTTGAGAACTTACATGATTATTCCTGGATGTGATTCCAAAACATTCTGTGCTAATGAAGCTCATTAATTATATATAGCACAAATAGCACTTAATAGCTATGTGCTTTGAGATTACCTTACCTTTAGGTATAGTTGCCTGACTCATTATACTCATAAAATAAGCTTTCATGAGGCCATCTGCTTGTATTGCTATTTCCATATTTGAGCTTTTCATTTTGGGATGGTCAGTTTGTCCTGGGTGTACCATGTTAGTCCTGTTTACACAATGAATTTATTAGTACAGGAACGTGTAACTACATAAAGGTTATTGGTTGGACTTCTCCCATATGCAGATGTATGGATAAATTTCCATCATGCCCAGTGAACTTTTTCCTATAAGCAGGTGCATGAATACATTTCTATAATTATATATACACATACATGTATTTATATATTTATGTATTTATTATAATATATACAGTTTTTAACACACACATAACATTATATGGTGCTATTTGATTTTAGGATTTTAATGTCCCCCTTGTACATCAATTATATTGTACACACATTGTGGATTCACATGTCTTTATATATACTAGTATTATTGGATACAGAGGGTTTATTTATGTATTATATACATTACATAGTACTTAGTTGTTTATATTTATTTAACTTAATTTTAATTTTAATTTTACTTTACTTCACTTTATCTAATTTAGTTACATTGCTGCTTTAAATATTTAAAATGTTTGCCTACGTTTTTCATTGGGTACCAGGCTCATTAGTATGCTTGTGCATCTTATTTAAGAACTTTTGAATGTATTATGAGGTGTTCTGATGTTTTAGTTTGGTGTTTTATTGAATAAACTTGTTTGGCCTTCTTCCTTATTCCTTTACATTTCTATAATCCCCTATCCACTGCAGATATGGACATATTCTGACCATATCTACTGAGAATGCCATTTCACTTGTTATTCCATCACAGTGTTTGCAGATAACAAAAGGATATGATAGTGTACACGAATTTTACTTATGAAGTATGGTTTGTGGATATTCACTTATGCTGAGTCTCACATTGGAAGCTCATATTCTATTTAATGTTACTGCAAGGACATCCATTTGACTCAGCCTGCACCCCTCTTTTTGTGGTCACAGTGAGACATGACAAGTATGATGTTTATGTTAATTGGGTCCTAATGTGTTGAAGTGCTGTTTGACAGCGATTAATATCTGTGTTGGTCACGTGTGGATAAATTACACAGTTCTGAAGATCTTTGTGAATTTCTGTACTGACTTATGTTCCATATTCCCATTCTGTGCAGGTGACATAGGTACATAGGTTCATAGTTTAGTACTAGGCAATCATTCTGCAGATCATCTACAGCCTAACCAAAAAAATTCAAAAGTTACCTCTAGCTTTAATGAGGGCAAGACAAAATAGATAGGGGGAGAATTTGAGGCTGCCCACCCAATTATCTAGGTTGGCTTTGAAGGTGGCAAGATTGCTACTCTACTTGACATGTAGTGGAAGTTTTTTTTCCAGACCTGAGGAATACATTCGGATATGAATCTATCAAGCAAGTGTCTTATTTATCTACTGATGAAGGTTTAGTTCCTTTAACTGAGTATTTGAGGTGCTATTACTTCTTTGAAGGAATAGGAGGTCAAATAGGGTTGGATTTTTCATGAATCAAAAGGCCTGCTGCAGATCTGCATGGAGGAATCTATAAGAGGGTGAGAACAGAGAAAGGGCTGCCAGTCTTTCCCGATAACTAAGATTTATGAGGTCACTGATCTTTTTAGTTAGGAATCTCTGAGGTCTCTCAAGTTGTGTTATATGTTTAGACAACTACATGCCAAAAGGTGCATTATATTCAATAATTGGTCTGTTAAGAAACAAGCAAAGGGGAATTAAGACTTCTTTGGATTTAGCTGATATGCCATTGGAAATTAGTTAAGCGTGATAAAAGGCTTTCTGAACTACTGTTGAGACATGCTGATCAAATGATAAGGAATTATCATCAAGAGTACTTAAATCCCTAACAACAGTGTCTGATTTGAGGGGTGCATCACCTATATGGTAAGTGAAATTGTTTTGTTTCCCCAAAATGAATTATGCCATTTTTTTGTATTTAATTTGAGACTGTTGTCCTTGCATCAGTTGTTAACATGGTCTAACGCTTACTGGAGCAATTGTGAGTCAGCTGAAGATAGAATAATCACTCCCAGTTTACATCCATCTGCAAACATAGTAAACCATAGGACAGGACTGCTAGCCTGAAGGTCTGACAAATAAATGCCAAAAGGAGTGTCCAAAAACTGAGCCCTGTGGTACACCTCTGGTAACTTTTTTGTTTTACACATGGCACCTGTGACTCTAACCACATGAGTTTCGTCAGACAAGGAATTAGTTATCCATCACACAACATAAGGATTCATATTCAGATTTACAAGTCTGTCAATAATGCATGCATGGGGAATTGTATCAAAGGCCTTGGCCAGGCCTAGATATGTTGTGTGCACTGCATAACCACTATCCATTGCTTCGATTACTTTTTCAAAGAAAGCAACGAGGTTAAAGAGGCAGGACCTTTCTTTTACAAAGCTAATTAATGAGGGACCAGGGTTAAGAGATGTTCAATGTCCAGATTAATAGGTCTAACATAATGCACTCCACAGCTTTACAAATGAGGCTAGTGAGACTAATGGGTCTGTAGTTGTCAGGGTCGTGATTGAGCCACCCTTATGTAATGGCATTACAATTGCTATTTACCAGGCTTCATGAATGTAAACAGTTGAGAGGTTTAGATTAAAGAGGTGATGTAAGGGGGTTAAAAAGGAAATATTTGGCACTCATAATCAGGCAACCTGGTATGTTATTGGGGCTCATAAATGAAGTATTCTTGTCTTTTGATAGGGCTGTAAGAATTTGTTTCAGAATAATTAAAGGGGTGGCTAGGATTGTGTAACCTGTGGAATAGTTATAAATGTGGGTTAAGTAAAATTTGCACTAAATTTGTTACCTAGGATATTAGCTATTTCCTTTGGGTCAGATATTGTAGAATTATTGGGGACTAGCTCCAAACATTGCTGGGTGTTAATTTTTCATATCTCACATAGTTAAAGAAGGGTTTGCAGTTATTTTTGGTTTTAGTGGCTATTTTAAACTTTGAGCTTCCTAATTAGATATCCACATCCTACCCCCCCACTCCCCATTAAGGAAACCATGGTAAAAAAATTCTCCAAAGCCAACTTTATGCTTCTTAAGACAGAGGTGGCGAACTTCATGACACCCATGCAGATGGATTCAGTTACGACTGCTGAATCCTACACAAATGCACTCTATAAGCACTTACATGAGTGCATGGATTGTGCTATCCCAAACAGAACCAATATGCTATCCTCAAAAAAAGGAAGCCAATCTGGTAGTCCCCAGCCATAAATAAACTCTACAACAGAAGGAAGAAACTGTTGCAAAAAAGAGTAAAATCCCATGAATGAAGGAACTCCCTGGTCAGCCTCAGTAAGAAGCTGAGACCCCTTATAAGATCCTCCAAAGCTAGCTACAAAAACAAAATTGCCACTGATTCTAGGGACAACCACAAAGCATTCTGTAGCTATATCAAGAATCTCAATGGCAACACCCAGATCTGCTCTGAGTTACAGCACAATGGCATGAAAATTACCGAACCAACTGATATTGCCAACATCCTGGCAGATAGGTTCAGTGCTAAATTTACCCCCCTCTCACCTCCTAAAGGGCCCATATCTATACAAGAAGAATGCAGAATCCCTGTAATCACAACAATGCAGGTAAAAGCTGAACTCTCTAAAGCCAAAAACACAACATCCCAGGCTGCGTTTTACACGAACTTCAGAACGAACTGACTCCCCACCTAAGCACCATGTTCAATCATAGCCTCACATCAGGCTTTGTGCCCACTGAATGGTGCACAGCAAAAGTTATCCCACTCCACAAAGGAGGAGCCACCACTGATTCCGGGAACTATTGCCCTATTAGCCTGACGAGCCTGGTCTGTAAGGCCATGGAATGTATCATCATGGAACTCATAAACAAAGACATTGGTAACCTCCAAAATCTGGACCCCACCCTGTTTGGGTTTGTGAAAGGCAGAGCATGCCTCCTGAACCTGATCGACTTCTTTGAGGCAGTCACCAAAGCCATAGATGAGAGTAAGATGGTTCATACAGCCTATTTTGACCTCACCAAGGCTTTCGACACCATCCCCCATTCTAGAATTATAGCTAAACTCACTAAACTAGGTATAAATCCCTACATCACAAGATGGGCTGCCAACTGGCTCACTGACAGAACCCACACTGTAAAAGTTGCAGACTCCAAGTCTGACTTCAAACCAATGAAAAGTGGAGTACCACAGGGTTCAGTCCTGGGATCTCTCCTGTTTGGTATCTACTTCTCTGAAGTACAGGCTAACAGAGAAGGCCTTTGACTAATGAATTTTGCAGATGACTGCAAACTAGGAGCCATAGTTGAGTCCCCAAATGATGTGGACATCCTACAGAAGGGCCTCACTGAGACAGATGCCTGGTGTCAGAGCCATGGTCTCAAGCTCAATGCCAAAAAGGGCATTGTCATCCCCTTTGGTAAAAACTCTGTACCCATGAATTACCACATAGGCGGCAGTCTACTTAATGCCGAATGTATGATAAGAGACCTTAGGACCCAGGTGGACAGTAGTCTCTCCTTTGATAATCACATCACCACAGTAGTCAGGAAATCCTTCTATGTGGCACACCACATAACAAAAGGGTTCTCATCCAGGAAAAAAGAGGTCATTGTTCCCCTCTACTCGACACTCATTAGACCCATTATAGAGTACAATGCCTCTTTTGGAGTGTGCCTCACAAGACATCTGCAGCAGCTGGAAAGGCCACAGAAGTACCTCACAAAGAGGATTACTGGCCTCAAACAGATGCCCTACACTACCGTCTCAAAAAACTCCAACTTTACTCAGTAGCATATCGCCTACTCTGAGGTGATCTCTCCCTAACATATTAAGTTATGTCAAACCCAGAGCTGTTGGACATGCTATACCTAAAGAAATCCCAATCCCTCTGAGCTACATGCTCTAGGACCTAAACCTTGTCACCACAATAAACAGGACATGCTGGAGGGATAGATTCCTGTCCCAGAGACTTCCCATACTCTGGAACAAGCTACCCATCTATGTCAAGCAAAGTTCCTCATTAGCACTCTTCAAGAAAAATCTTGATGAATGGATGGGAAATAGGAAATATACTCCAGAGATCACTTCTGTAGCTCTGCTCGACAGGGGCACAGGAAAATAACTTTCCTGGGTGGCGTAAGCCAGGGAACCTTGTTGGCTAAGCTTACTTAGGCCCTTGGGCCAATAGCCTAGTACCTACCTATGAACCTATGAACCTTTTTGCTAATTAGCTTAAGTATACTCTTAAGGTAGGTAGGTAGGTAGAATGAGACCTTTTATAAGCATTAAGAAATGTATTTCTCTTGTTATATACTTTATTTATGCTGATATGCCACCACATAGGTTTGTTTTAAATTTCCCATTATATTGGTTGTGGATAGGGGCTGCCTGCCTTATCCATACAACTATTTAAGTGGAAGTAGATGTCAGAAGCATAGGTTGCAGCTTGAGCAATGGGATCATTCAGAGGAAGATTACAGCAGAATGTATTTAACTCATCAAGGAATTGAAGAAGGTTTGCTTTTGAGAAGTCCCTAAGCATAGAGCTATTAGAGGGGAAGTACCATCAGTTTTAAAGGAAAATATCACAAAATTATGGTTTGATTTAACAAGGCATGATGATATGTATGGAGATGTGCAAGAAGTGGCCATATTTGTGAGAAATAGACCAAGGATATTTGGGCCTCTAGTAGGATGGTTAACTACTTTTTTAAGAAATTACTTTTTATAATGTCAGGGAAGCACAAGGCATATCAACCACTTGCAGTGTAGATCTGCCTGTTTATTGATGGATAGTTGAAGTCCCCAAGTAAAAAGGTCTTGGGTTTCATGGGAATTTCAGATAATGTGTTAAGATAACTATCATGCACAGAAGGAGACATACAGGGTGTTTTATAGCTAGCAATGAAGTGGTAATTTGGTTTGTTTATTATGATTTGGACTTCTAGGAGTCCAAATGCGATATCCCAAGGAATATCTTGTGAGATGATGATATCCTTGACAAATACTGAAAATCTCTCACAATTGCTTGTAGTTATGGAGCTGTGATATGTGCTATTCCTAGGAATAGAGGGAGTTATTTCAATGCTCTGAAACCATGTTTCTGTAACTACATGTATGAATGTGTTTAAGCTGCAGGAGATCCTGAAGTCTGGGCATTTTTAAGACTCCTGGCCTTGTATAGAGCCACATTAATGTGATGCAGATCAGACATTACTAGGTTGGAATATCCATCAGATGGACTATTGGGGCAGCAAAGGCTTTATCCAGAATGCAAAAGCCTTGGCAAGAGAGGTGCAGACCATCCCTGGGAAAGCAGGAAGGCTTGTGGGCTATCTCATCCCAAGGTGACACATACTGGATCCCGCTAGAATGGCACTAGCTACATAACCAATTATTAAAGCCAATTATCTTGTCTTTAAATCTAAGCATCATTCTGAGTGATGGCAAACTGCCACTCAAGACCACAGGGATATTTGCCTCTGCAGAAGAATGTAAGTGTTAATAGTCCCAGTGCCAGTGCTGCCAAAGAGGTAGTGTCATTGTAATGTGGGTAGTAAAAGACTGTGCATGCTCCTACAGACCTGGATTCAAAGCCAAACTCTAGTTTATGACAGGTCCTCTGATGCAGACTGTGGAGTGTGTGTATTTACACACTTATGCAACACCTGCTAGCTGTTGTGTGTGTTTACTATGGTTATCTG
The DNA here is from genome assembly GCF_019279795.1 of Protopterus annectens. Taxonomy (NCBI): domain Eukaryota; kingdom Metazoa; phylum Chordata; order Ceratodontiformes; family Protopteridae; genus Protopterus; species Protopterus annectens. The sequence goes on along the minus strand of NC_056725.1, from coordinate 838,349,421 downwards.
TATAAGATGGGTGAATATGTAAGACATTGGAATGTTTTCTTTTGCATTGTGGTAGAATGTATATGTGGAGCATTAAACCATCCCAAACTTTTAATGCTGGTCCAAAAACAGACATGCTACATATGTACATCCTGATATGTGCACGTGTTATTTTGGCAGATGTCTGATAGGGCAGACATGATCATTTTTTCCAGTAGGGAAAATGAAATAATGCTTGAGGGCCTGAGGCAATAGGGCAAGAATTTAGTAGATTTATTAGGAAGCACAGTTGATACATTCTGGAAGATACAGACATGGAGGGACCTCACCAATATGGTCAATGCTGTAGGTGGGCACAATTGATCTCTGGATGCCTTTTGTCACTGCTGCTGTGACATGATCCTCTGTGCAGCCAACTGACTCCACTTATATGAGAGAGAGAGAGAGAGAACAAGACAGAGGAATGCCACTGGTGGTAGTCTACCTGTACCTCACCCGATGAAGTGACCTTATTCCTGGCCTTACAGCATAACACCTGCCAGGAGTGGCATATTCCTGTGTGGAGGGATAGAGGCTGGTGTCCCAAGATACAGTGATATGCACATTGTTCACATACAGGATAACACAGTACACATGAATTTCACAGACATATATTCACATGTCTTCTCTGTTTAATATTGATTTCACAGTGATAAGTTAGCATCAAGGATGATATTGCACCTAAGCTGAGGGAAGTAAGACTGCCTGCATATGCTGTTTATTAAACACTGCTTAGTGAATGCTGTCAGCAATGTGTGTGTTTATGTTCTGTTCACCTTCACAGGGCTGCACCATCCCAGACACCAACCCCAGCTTTTGGGTATGTGTCACTGCACTCAAGCTAGCGTGTATTTGTTAACCTGCCACTACCTGATGTCAAGAGTGAGTTTTACTCATTTGTTGTTCATGTTCCACTATAACCTACAACTTGGGAACATAGCTGACAGAGGGTGGCCTTCCCAGATGATGACAAAGCCTAGTAAGACTGTCTTTACATATGTTATGTAAGGCTTTGCTATGTCTTTACATATGTTATGTAAGGCTTTACTATGTCTAGGCAATTCCGATTCTGTATCACAGCTCAAATAAATAATTTCCTTAGTTACTCCAATTTGCTCACCCAGTATCTCGACAGAGCAGTCTGCAGGAAATCTTTAAAGTCTGCCAACTCATTATACTCCCAAAAAATATGCTCTCAGTTACCTATTTCTTTCCCATCACACCTCCAACATTTGCAGTCTACCTGTGGAAAGATTCTTTGGAGTCTACTTGGGGTATAAAAATACCTATGTAAACACTTCCAAGCAAAGATACTAAATCTTCTATACTTTGTTGTATATTTGGGAGACAGACATATATTTCTCATTGTTTCTATGCAAATTGCTTTTCCAATATCTCTTCTCAATCCTTTCTAGCCTCCTCTGATTGATTCTTACAGTTTTCATGCAATATTTTATATACTCTAATAATTATTCCTTTCTTAACTGCGGCTTCTGTTCTAGATTCTACTAAAAACTCTACCAATGCTGGTCTTTCATTTAGGACCTCACAATTTTTTTTCTTTGCCTATGCTCTGATATCAATCCTTGGTAGGGAGGGTAATATTTAACCTGCAGTCCAAATAAGTTCTTGGCGTCTTCCCATTCTATTACCTTTCCCTCTATAAATATTTGCTCCCAATACCTTGGTTCCTTTACCAGTTTTCTCCAATAAATTCCATCCCCCTCTTGCCTGTTGTCTGTATCTCTAATTGCAGTCATCCTTATCGGCAAAATCTCCTTTCTCCATTCCTGTGTTGGCTTAGCTCTTAGAATACTTTTTGCTACTTTATGAATATTCTGTGTTGTTATTGTTATTCTCCTTAAACATCTGCATCCAAAATCCCAGTCTCTCCTTTTTTCTTGAGCTTCCCCCCCTGTTTCATCTTCATCTTTTCCACTTTGAATTAAAGGTTTCTGCTTGTGCTATGTACAGGAGCCTCAACTGTGTAGCTCTGAAATACCCCTTCAAACTGGGTAAACCAATATACCTTGTTCTATTGGAAAAATAAGCTTATTCTACTTGACTCTTGCTCTTCCCCTTCCAGATAAATTCCTTCAGCTCTTTATTAATTACTATCCACAACTTCCCCTCTGCTTGATAAACGTATGCCTGACCTGTGTACAACACTAAAGGGACTAAAAACATTTTAACTGCTTGTATCCAACTATAAATATCCATATAACAGAGCTTCTATTTTCTTAGTTTTTGTATTTTCTTTTGTTTAGTCTCTTCCCGCATATCCTTAGCTGCCATACTGCAATCATTTTAATCCATACTCCTAAATACTTCATTTTATCATGTCCACATAAATATGGATATTGCTGAACCAATTAATGTGTGGGTACATAATTTACCAAAATTGCCTTTGTTTTAGCTTCATTAATTTTGTATCCCAAAAAGATCTCAAACTGTCTCAAAATATTCCACAACACTGTAATGTCCCTTTCTGGTTTTGTCAGGTATATAATATCATCTGCAAATAGACCCAGCTTTTCTTGACTACCATACCAATTATATCCATGAATTTCTGAGTCCCTTATTTTCTTTGCCAATGGTTCTAAATATAATGCAAATAACAATGGGAAGAGAGGACACTCCTTCCTGGTTCCTCTGCTCAAGTAGAAATTATCAGAGAAAATCCTCCCCACTTTAATTTTTGCATGTGATCCCTCATTTACCCTCCCCTTCGACCTTATAATTTTATCAGGGAATGCAAATGCTTCCATTGCTCTGCTCATAAAGTCCCAGCTTACTCTGTCAAATGCTTCTCTGCATCAAGACCCACCACCAACAGTGATATTTTCATACCTTCTGCTTCCCTCTGGATCATCAGTATTCTGTTAATGTTGTCAAATGTTTGCCTCCTCTCCACAAAACCACATTGATCCATATCTATCAGTTTTAGCATTAGTTTTGCCATTCTTTTAACCGTTATAGACATAAACACTTTATACTCATGATTTAGTACTGAAATGGGCCTGTAAAAAGCTGGATCTGATGGATCTTCACCCTCTTTTGGTATTACAGCTACTACTGCTTTCTTCCAGGATGTTGGTACTTCTCCTCTTAAAATACTGTTAAACAAAACATTTCGGATCTTTATCAGTTTTTCCCTCCTAGCTTTCAAACTTCCACAGGAATAACATCTATTCCTGGGGACTTTCCTGTAGATTGGTTATACATCACCATTTTTATCTCATCTCCTCCTATCCTAATTGTTAGTAATTGAACTTTCTCTACCTCTAACCTTGGCATAGTTAATTCTTACAGAAACATTTCCATTTGTACGTTTTCTTGACTTCCATATTTCTCTGCTTTATACAGACTTTCATAGAATTTCCAGAATATTTCTACAGGATCCCTTATTGTCTTCCTTGTTATACGCTCCCTAAAGTAATTCTCCTATGCAAGAATGAGTAAAAGCAGATAATATTTCTTTTGGTGACAGCCCTTTCTACTTTCTGTTGCCCGAGCTGTGGTGCTAAAAGTTTTTGTGCTCTAGAGCTATTATCAAAAAACAGTTGCTTAACAGCAATCTTTCTAAACACATGCATGTTATTGAGGTAGTCCCCTATTTTCTGTTTATCATTCTGCAGTTGCTGACCGTCTTGCTCTGTGAGATTCCCCATATTTTGCAATATTTTAACGTTTGTCAGTCCCTCTAAATAATTCTTGTTACTTCATAACCACATCTCCCTTGCTTTTTTCCATCCTATTTTTAAACTCCACTTTAATTTTATCCCACTCCCTAGCTATATTTTCAGATGAAATTTCCATCTTCTCTAATAGCTCCTGAATAATTTTCACCACCCATTCCTTAAATTCCTCTTTTTTCAACAGATAGGTGGGAAAGTGTCAGTCTTTCATTTTTATTTCATTACCCTGTGTTTTTATTTTAGTTATTGGTGTATGCGTGAATGGGCATTCCTTCATTGAAGGTTGTGCGTTAGGCCTGGCAAGCCAGCACGTCAAAATCTACTGCCAATCATTAGCGGACCGGAGTTCCGCTGTGGCAACCCCTAACCGGGAAAAGCTGAAAGAAACAAACAAACAAATTGGTGCATGATCTGAAATAGTTATGGGGTGCATATTGAGACCTTCAATTAAATGCACACGCTCCTGTGAAATGTAAATTCTGTCTAGCCTAGCCCAGTTTTTGTATCTTGGGGACTAGCATATAAATTCAGTATGAACTAGTACTGAATTCACATCTTCCATGCCAAATATTTTCATAAATTTCTTTAAAAAAATCTACCCTCCTTTGTTACATTTTCCCTTCTGGGCACCCTCAGACACATCTTCACTGTTGCAAATCAAATTCCAGTTCCACTTTTAAGTAATATTCCTTGCTGAAAGCTGATTATTTCTCCCAGAATTTTCTTAAGCTCCATTATAACAGTTTTCGGTGGAATAGAAATACATGCCAGTGTAATCCTCCTACCTTGCCAGTAGCCCCTTAATACTACAGATCTACATTGTCTTTTTTATCCTCTTCTATCACTATTGGACCTCCACTTGTAATTAATGTAAGTACTCCTCTCTTCCTTTGCCCCAGGTATTCCACTGAATGCCCATCCTGAAAACCTTTCTTTATCAAATTTACATGTTCAGTTCTTTCCAAGTGGGTCTCCTGTAGCATACATTTTTAATAAAGTTCACTACTCTTTCTTTTTTGTATTTATCTGTGAGACCATTCATGTTTATAAACATTACAGAAAGCATGCTATTCTTGAAAAATTATTATTACCACCTTTTATGTATAACAGCTTTTTTGTTTAATGTCTACTTCCAGCTTTTGTGTTACATGCATGTATTGTTTGGCAGGTTAATCTTTTATAAAGTTGTTTCTTGCTATCTTCATTTGAGCCCAAGTCACATATTACAGAGCTTTTTGTTTTAATGAATACCCTCAAACAAAAATACAAACACAACCGCAAACCCCTTAAAACCTATTAACTTAATAATAACACACAAAACTGTGTACATGTTAAAATATTGAAGTTTTACCCTCCTAATAGGAACAATAGTTCCAAACTGACAGCTGCACATATAGCCTTGAGATAACCTAATAGAAAGGTTATCCGGTCACCCGGACTTTTTCCATTAATATAAGTCTTTTTTTACAGCAACGGAGAACGCAAGATCTCCATTGCTTTTTACACACTGTCTTGCTATGTTAAAGGAGTTTAACATAGCGAGACAGCTTTAAAAAAATTAACGGAGATCTTCCTTTCTCCGTTGCTTTATTAAAGCTGTCTCGCTATGTTAAACTCCTTTAACATAGCGAGACACTTTGTAAAAAGCAACAGAGATCTTGCTTTCTCTGTTGCTTTTTTTAAAGCTGTCTCGCTATGTTAAATGGGTTTAACATAGTGAGACATCTTTAAAAAAAGCAAGGGAGATTCTCTGTTGCTTTTTTTAAAGCTGTCTCGCTATGTTAAACTCCTTTAACATAGCAAGACGGTTTGTAAAAAGCAACAGAGATCTTGCTTTCTCCGTTGCTTCCACCCACAGCTCTGATGTACTGCGTAAGCATACGCATGCGCAGTACATCAGAACTGCTGCAGAATACCAGACAGCTGTGGAAGGGCAGCAAAGAGGCATTATACAATGCCATTATTTAAGAAAAGTAATTATTTTTTTTCTTAAATAATGTCATTATGTAATAGCAATAACCCACTTCAGGGTGTGGGTAATACTGGATTTACTCACGGTTGTCTTTGTTTAGCCACTCGGGCTACACCCTTATTACCAAACCACACCAACCGTGGGTAAATCCAGCAGACCACAATAAATCATTTCAAAACTTTTCCCACCTTTAATGTGACCTATAACCTCTACAATTCAATTGAAAAAGAAGCTAATCTGTTAGGGGAAAAAGTATAAAAAATAAAAAATGTACAATAAGCTGGTTGCACAAGTGTGCACACCCTTAAACTAATACTTTGTTGAAGCACCGTTTGATTTAATTACAGCGTTCAGTCTTCTTGGGTATACATCTGCCATCAACTTAAGTGACTCTGAGTAACCTCAAATAAAGTTCAGCTGTCCTAGTAGGATTTTCCTGACATTTACTTAGTTGCCTGCTACAGCAAAAGCCATGGTTCACAGAGAGCTTACAAAGCATCAAAGGGATCTCATTGTTGAAAGGTATCAGTCAGGAGAAGGGTACAAAAAATTTCCACAGGATTGGATATACCATGGCACACAGTAAAGACAGTCATCAAAAAGTGGAGAAAATATGGGACAACAGTGAAGTTGCAAAGAACTGGACATCATCCAAAATTGATGAAAAGACAAGATGAAAACTGGTCAGGGAGGCTGCCAAGAGACCTGCAGCAGCACTGAAGGAGCTGCAGAAATTTCTGGCAAGTACTGGTTGTGTACCATATGTGACAACAATCTCCCATATTCTCCATATGTCTGGACTATGGAGTAGGGTTGCAAGACAGAAGCCTTTTCTTACACAGAAAAACATCCAGGCCAGGCCAATATTTGCAAAACAATATGTCAAGTCTTCCAAAAGCATGTGGGAAAATGTGTTATGGTCTGATGAAACCAAGGTTGAACTTTTTGGCCACAATTCCAAAAGGTACATTTGGCGCAAAAACAACACTTTGCATCACCAAAAGTGCACCATCCCCATGGTGAAGCATGGTGGTGGCAGTATCATACTTTGGGGTTGCTTTTCTTCTGCTGGAACTGGGGCTTTAGTCAAGGTAGAGGAAATTATGAACAGTTCCAAATACCAGTTACTTTTGGCCCAAAATCTTCAGGCGTCTGCTAGAAAGCTGAAGATGAAGAGGAATTTCACCTTTCAACAAGACAATGACCCTAAACATACATCCAAATCATCAAAATAATGGCTTCACCAGAAGAAAATTAAAGTTCTGGAATAGCCCAGCCAGAGCCCACACCTAAATTCAATAGAAAATCTGTGGGGTGACTGAAGAGTGCTGTGCACAAGAGATGCCCTCGCAATCTGACAGATTTGGAGCACTTTTGCAAGGAAGAGTGGCCAAATACTGCCAAGTCAAGATGTGGCATGCTGATAAACACCTACCCAAGAAGACTGAATGCTGTAATTAAATCAAAAGGTGCTTCAACAAAGTATTAGTTTAAGGGTGTGCACACACAACAAAGTATTAGTTTAACGGTGTGCACACTTATGCGACCAGCGTATTGTACATTTTGTATTTTTTATATTTTTTCCCCTAACAGATTTGTTTGTTTTTCAATTGAATTGTACAGGTTATAGATCACATTAAAGGTGGGAAAAGTTTTGATATTATTAATTGTGGTCTCATTTTTTATATCACAAAAACCTGGCATTTTAACAGGGGTGTGCAAACTTTTTATATCCACTGTATCTGCAAAGAAAGTGATATTAGAAGCATAATATATCAGCAAATAAAGTGATATTAGATTAATGTTGATTATTATAATATCTTTGATGACAATATTTCTGCTGTTGACTGCACCTACGGTATCTATTGCTAAAAACAAATAAAAATGATTACCTGAAGATAATCTTATTCTGTACCTTTATTTATCTCAATGACATTTTAAATAAATTAACATATTCTGACATAAGCTTTGTTTCCAAAATATAACATTTTAAGCAATTCTGTGAAATCATTTGATGATCCAAATAAATTTAGTACTTCAAATAGATATTTTTTATTAACTGAATCAAATAACTTTTCAATATCTAAACATACAAAGACAGATTCTGTTTTATTACAAATAGCAATATCCATTAAGATTACAATTCTTTTGATGTTATCATCAATTTATCTCTTTATTGTAAATGCCTTTTGATCATCATTCATTATATTAGGATAAATGTTTTCAACCTATCAGTAAGAATTGATACAAAGATGTTATAATTTACATTTAGAAGTAGAATAGGTCTATGTGATGTACATAGAAAGGAGTCTTTATTTTGTTTCAAAATGGGTGCTATATTTACATATTCCCATAAGCCAGGAATGACTTTTTGTCTTATATTTCTAAAACATGTTTTATATAGCAAGAATATAATTTTACTAGGGAATGAATTACATATTTCAGGTCCCCTTCAGAATTTCAAAGCTTAAAACTTTGAAATTCATATGATCTAAGTTTTAAAACTTTGAAATCCTGAATGGAGATCGGCATACAGTGCTGAATGGGAGATTTCCCTTTTCCTTGCTGTGGTGTGATCTTGGAGTTGGTATATTTAATTAGCAGGGGTGTGGGGGGTGCAGGGGGGCTTGCTCCCCTACAAAAACATGTTTTGTGTTTTGCTGACTGCTTTGTTGGGGGGGGGGGGGGTTCAGAATTTTTAGATTCCAAGATCTCGAGGTTCTGAGTTTGATATTCTGAACCTCAGGATTTTGTATTTCAAAATTCTAAGTGAACCCCATATTTCTGCTATTATTTTGTTAGCCCAAGAAGCTTTATTTTTAAACTATCTTTTTCAATAATTTAGAGTTATTTTTAATGAAAAATTGATTTATTGGTCAAATGTCGTCCCTATATTTTTTTTAAAAAATGTACTGAAGCTTGAGCAATTTCCTATTAGAAATAGTTTATCTGGTAAATGTTTGCATAATCATTTCTAAACTCTGTACAAACTCCATCTAAGTCTATGTTAATTTCGTTGGTTTTCTCTTTTTTAATTCTTTGTAAATATTTCATTCTAAAAGAAAATTTTCTTCATCAGATGATATATATGTATATATACCTCTAGGAGAAATTGAATAGGATTCAAATCTCATAGGTTTATAGGCTGCTACTAGGCTATCAGCCCTAGGACCTATACAAGCCTAGCCATAACAATTCCCTGGCTATGTCTTCCCACAATATTTACTTCCCTGGACCCCTGTCTAGCAGGGCAACTGACGTAATCCCCGGGGTGAATTTCCTATCTCCCATCCACTCGTCAAGGTTCCTTTTGAAGATGGCCAAAAAGGCAGTCTACTTAACTTGTATGGGCAGTCTATTCCAGAGTCTGGGGAGTCCCTGGGTCAAGAGCCTATCCCTCCAGCATGTTTTGTTCATTGTGATGACAAGGTTTAGATCCTTGGAGCGTGTGTCTCTGAGGGATTGGGATTTCTTTAAGTGTAGCATGTCCAACAGCTCTGGGTTTGACATGGCCTTGTATGTTAAGCAGAGATTGCCTCTGAGTAGACGATATGTGACAGAGTATAGCTGGAGTTTTATTAGACGGTCAGCATAGGGCATCTGCTTTAGGCCTGTGAGATATTTCTGCGGCCTTTCCAGTTGTTGCAGATGTCTTGAGAGGTACATACCAAAATGGGGCATTGTATTCTATAATGGGTCTAATGAGGGATGAATACAGTGGGACAATGACCTCCTTTTTTCTCGATGAAAAGCTCTTAGTGATGAGGTGTGCCACATAGAAGGATTTCCTGACTGTTGTGGCAATGTGGTTATCGACGATGAGACCACTGTCCACCTGTGTCCCTAAGTCTCTTATCATACTTTCAGTGTTTAGTGTACTGCCACCTATGTGTTAATTCACGGGTACATGTTTTTTCCCAAAGGGTATAACTATACATTTATTGGCATTGAGCTTGAGCTCATGGCTCTGGCACTGAGCATCAGTTTCTGTAAGGCTCTTTTGTAGAATATGCACATCATTTGGGGATTCTATAATGGCTCCTAGTTTGCAGTCATCAGCGAACTTTGTTAGCCAGAGTCCCTTAGTGTTGGCCTGTACTTCAGAGAATTAGATGCCAAACAAGAGTGGTCCCAAGACTGAACCCTGAGGTACTCCACTGCATATAACCAAGACTGACACATGATAAAGTGGTTCTTGATATATTTTATTAAGGGAATTGACCTGAGTTAAATCTGCTTTTTTCCATTCTTACAAAGGATTTTGCTGAGTTTGTAGTATCTCCTTGTTTCATTCTTTGATGTTATTTCTGCTCCAAATCAGAATCTTCCCATAAAGATATAATTTTATATAATTCCCATATCAAGACTATTTAAGTCTGTTGTTAGATTAGTTTTTAAATAAATTTTATTTCATTTGTCAAACAATTTTGAAATTCTTTCAATTTAGTAATGTACACAGTGATTACATATATTATAGCTAGTCTATTAGCAGTAAAAGTTAATGTGAGGCTAAGTGAGTTATGATCTGAAAAGTGAAATGGGAGTATTTTAAAAATAATAACTATAGATATCAGATGGAGTGGCCACGGTGGTGCAGCGGTTAGCGTTGCCGCCTCACAGCAAGAGGTTCTCTGGTTCGATTCTCGGCTGGGGTGCCTTCTGTGCGGAGTCTGCATGTCCTCCCTGTGGTCGTGTGGGTTTCCTCCGGGTGCTCTGGTTTCCTCCCACATCCCAAAGACATGCTGTAGGTGGATTGGACACTCTAAATTGGGCCTAGGTGTGAGTGTGTGTGTGCCTTCTGTGGAAGGTTGGGCGCCAGGCTGGCAACTCGACATTGTAAAACTCCACTGCCAATCATGAGCGAACAGGTGATCCGCTGTGGTGACCCCTAACAGGGAAAAAGCCGAAAGAAGAAGAACTATAGATGTCAGATCATTTGAAATAAATTATTTATTGGTTCTTGACTGAGTCTCAAAAATGGGTATTGTGAAAAAAAATAAAGAAACAGTGTTTTTTTTATAAGAACTATATTTCAAATTCAAAAGATCCATTTTTTAAACATTTTCTTATTGATATTCTAGTTGTTTTTTTCTGTAATAGATTTCCCTTTATCAAAAATAAAGTTAAATATACCCCTAATATTATGCTTCATTTCATATTATTTAACAAAATATCTAAGTACTGGCTAAATAAAAACATAGCTAACTCAGAAGTTCTCCCTACCGGCTACAATATCATTAGATAAGACAGACCACTTCGTAAAGGGGGTGGAACTGCCTTACTCTACAAGTCCAACTTAACTGTCCGTCAATTACCAAACTCCTACCCTCCCCCAATAATTGGGACATACTTATCTCACAACTTCAACTTCACCCTAAAAAGATCATCACCACAATTGTGATCTATATTCCACCTGGTAATACACCTGCTAGCCTTAAAGACTTCTTATCCTGGTGTTCTTCCACATACTCACAAGAAACCCTTATTCTGGGGGACTTCAACCTACATTGGTTCACCTGTATATCAGAACCACCAAGTAATCTAATAAATCTCCATGGCTACCAGCAGCTAGTCCAAATTCCAACTAGGTGTGATAAAAAATCTAAAAGGGAATCCATCCTTGACTGTGTCCTAACTAGCAACCCCACATTGTACCCTCACACAGGCAGTCTCCCAGACACATTAAGTGACCTCAACATAATATACTTTATACGTAGTAGAACAAGCATATGCAAAACCACTAACTATATATCCACTAGAAACACAAAAAAATTCTCTCCTGAGGTCCACAACACTTTACTGTGTAACTGTGACTGGACCCCCCTAAAAACCCTCCCACTTGACCAGGCTGTAGCATATTTCAACAAAACATTTCTACAACACCTAGACACTGTCGCTCCATTGCACAAAATCAAGGTTAGAACCTCTACAAACCCCTGGCTCAGTAAAGAAACCAAACAAATCCTCAAGTCCAGAGACACTGCCTGGCGTTACTATCAAAAAAACAAAGAAACACAAAGCCTAACTAAGTACCAAGAACTGCGCAACCGTGCAAAAAAATGCATTAGGCTGGACAAAAAATCCTACTACACAACATTACAAACTAAATACCAACACAATCCGCAAAAATTTTGGCAAAATGTAAACCAGCTACTAAAATCCACCCAAAAGGCTACCCCAAACCAACCACCCCTGATACTAAAGTTCCCATCAAAACACAATTCAACTCCCACTTTGTGAACTCAGTTCTATCCTTAGTATCACAGGACAGTTCCTTCCTCACTATCCCCCCCAACACAAATAACACTAATACAAGCTTTACCCTCAAAACAGTTTCCACCACTTCAATCAAAAGCATGCTCTCCAAACTAAAAACCTCATCAACAGCAGCCAACCTACTCCCCAGCTATTTCTTGAAACTTACAGCAGATGCTATTGCTATGCCAGTCTCCACTCTCATAAATAGATCAATTGTTGAAAACTATGTGCCCAAACTCTGGAAAATATCCTATGTTACACCCATACACAAAGGCAGGACCTCCACTGAACTTAATAACTACAGACCCATTGCTTTACTCTCCCCCTGGCCAAAATCCTAGAAAAATGCATCCATACCCAGATGCTAAACTATCTCCTAGACTGCAACATCCTGTCACCTACTCAGCATGGTTTCAGACCTGCCCATAGTACCACTACAGCTCTCCTCTGCTTCACAGACACAGTAAACCATCTCAAAATGAAGGCCTGCAAGTGTCAACTCTTTTTGGATATGTCCAACGCATTTGACACAGTCTCACACCAAATCCTGCTAAACAAACTAAACCAATATCATCTATCTAATTCCACTCTTACCTGGTTCCAAAGCTACTTAACTGACAGGTACCAAGCTGTGAAATGGGAAAATTCTCTCTCTCCTCAGCTGCCCATAACTATAGGAGTCCCACAGGGTTCTATCTTAGGACCACTACTATTCACAGTCTTCACAAATGACCTCCACACCTCCACACAGCATGCATCTATAATTCAGTATGCAGATGACACTACCTTAATCTGTGCTGCACAAAACATTCCCACCCTCCTGCAAACAACTCAACTAGCATTCTCTGATGTTGAAAACTACCTTACCAAAGCCCAACTTATCCTCAATCCAAAGAAAACTCAGCTTATGATTATAACAAGTTCTAACAAAAACACTAACAGTCAATTCACTATCTACTCCACAAATGCTACTCCAATTGCTCCAGTGGCACAGGCTAAGCTATTGGGAATAACAATAGACTCCCACCTAAAATTTGATAGTCATCTGAACTTAACTATTAAAAAAGTACATGCCAAACTGGGGTCACTCTACCATATCAAACCATTTCTTACCAACAAAACAAGATCAGCCATTGCTCACTCCCAACTTCTATCCACCCTACTCTATGCATCTCCCATTCTGACTAATCTCAACAAAACTGAACTAAGCAAAATGGAAGCTTGCTATAACAGAATTGCCCGTTTTGCTGCAAATTGCTCATATAGAACTCATCATTGTACTGCTTTGAGACAGCTCCACTGGCTTGAACTGCCCAACCTCCTAACCTACAATCAGCTCTGCCTCTGTCATTCTATCTATTACCTCCCCAATAAGTGTCCTGCCCTCAAAAACATAGTACAACATCACTCAGCCAAAAGGCCTCTTAGATCATCAAGCAAACTACTACTAGAAGTCACCAACAGCTACAATAGCTTTGGAGATGCACTATATAGTAGTTCGGTGGCTAAAAAATGGAACTCTGTCCCAACTAGCATTCAAAACACATCATCCAAAGCCTCCTTTAAAGACCTCATCAGGCAACATCTCAAGCAAAGTTGAAAGTGCCATGATTGCTCCCCAGGATAGTGAAAGCGGATAACATATGCATACTAAATCTAGAGCAATTTATAATAGTTTTTCAATCTTACTCACAAACACTGGCTAATCTACAATGTATGTAATGTACCTGTGTACTATGTATGTATTCTACCTACATTCCAAAGTTCAGCTGTACACCACAAATCTATTACTTACCTTTATTTTTAAAATTAATATCTTTTTTGATTGTTCTCTCCACTGTAACTGTTTGTGCCGCATGCCACTGTAAAAACATGTCTCTTGTAATTTGTGTGTATACTGATTATGTCTAAATAACTAAATGTGTCTGTAATTTTTCTTTGTGGAGCTTTTCTCCCCGGGCCTCTGCTGAAAAAGGGCCTTTTCGGCTCAGTCAGACACCCCCAGTTAACAAATGTAAAATAAAATAAAATAAAATAAATAAAGTATGTTTGAGCTTTTCTTGCACCCAGGCCCCAAACCCAGTAAATATTTGCTAAAGCCAAAATTCTGTTACAATATTCATTGTCCCCATTGCAAACATTTGTACTTTGTAATTATACTTGAAAAGTATATTTGGCATTGCAACATATTTGCACAAGATAGCCATTCATCTTCTTTTATTATAAAAGGAAGAACAACATAAGGTTTTAAATTGACCTAAATTATTCTTTTGTAGTTCAAAATTAAGTATGTGTGTATTTCTTGTGAGAAGCGTATTTAAGGTTTATTAATATTTAAATTATTAAATGTAAATATATCCTGCTAGTGAAGATAATGGCAAAGCCACTCCAGTATTTTCTGTTAAGGCAAAAACAAACAGAAGCATGTAAAAAAAGATCTGGAGCTGATTGTGGCTCAGGCCATCAGCTTCTTAGTATAGAGTTTAGAATTAGATTAAATAAAACAAGAAAAGTATCCAGGCCAGTGATATATGAGCTCAAGAATATTCCAAATGAATATGTATTAGAGGTGAAGAACAGATTTACGAGATTAGACCTGGGGGACAGTGTACCTGAAGAACTATGGACAGAACTTTGGGATATTGCCCAGGAAATGGCAATAAAAAATATTCCAAAGGAAAAAAAAAGATTACAAAGACAAAATGTATATCTTTGGAGGTGTCAGAAGTGGCTGAGGAAAGAGAGAACGCTTTAGTACTTCAAAGAGACAGGTAAACATATCAAACAGAATGCAGAGTTTCATAGAATAGCAACAAGAAATAAGAAGACATATTTAAATGAGCAGTGAAAAGAAATGGAAGAAGACCTCAGAATAAGGAAATTAAAAGATGCATTCAAGAAGATTGGTGATATTAAGGGAAACTTCCAGGTAAAATGTGGATGATAAAAGAAAAAGATAGGCGTGATCTAAAAGAAGTAGAAGATATTAAGAAGGTGTGGCATGAATATACAGAAGAAGGACAACAATATCACTGACACATATGATGGTGTGTTCTCTGATCCAGAACCATACATCCTGATAAGTGAAGATAAATTGTCCCTGGAAAGCCTTGCTATTCAAAAGGTTGCAGGTAGTAATGGAATTCCAGATTAATTGATAAAAATCCTGCTAAATGGTGCTGTTACAGTGCCGCATGAAAATTGCCAGAAAATGTGGAAAACAGGGCAATGACCATTTGATTGGAAAAGGCAGTTTATATTTCAATACCAAAAAAGAACAATGATAAAGAATGCTCAAAGTGTTACAGGCTTAGCCAGGTAATGCTCAAAATCTTGCAAGCTAGACTCCTGCAATATATGGACCAGGAATTGCCAGATATATAAGATAGTTTTAGAAGTAACAGAGGCACAAGAGATCATATTGCCAACATCTGCTGTTTAATAGAAAAAAGGGAGTTCCAGAATAAAAAAAAATCTCTTCTGCTTTACTGATTTCTCTAAAGCCTTTGGTTTTGTGGGCCATAATGAACTGTGGAAGCTCTTAGAGAAATGGAGATACCAGGTCACATTATTTACTACCCAAGGAATCTGTACGCAGAGCAAGAAGCAGAAGTTAAAGATGAGTATGGAACAACTGGAAATGGAGCCTGACAAAGCTCTGTATTGTCATCTTATTTATTCAGTTTATACACTGAATATATCATGCAAATAATGGAGTAGCTGAATCAGACGCTGGAATCAAAATTGCTGGAAGAAATATTAGCAACCTTAGGTATGCAGATGATACCACTCTGATGGCTGAAAGTGAAGAAAAGTTGAAGATTCTGTTTATTAAGGTCAAATTAGAACATGCAAAAGGTGATTTGCTATTCAACATTATCTTTCTACACACACACACACACACACACACACACACACACACACACACACACACACACACACACACACATATATATCTCTATATAAAACAATGTCCTCTAGCCCTATCATTTTTTTTGAAAACAGATGGGAAAGAAGTGGAAGCAGTAACACTTTTTGTTTTCCTGGGTGGAAATGTCTCTGCAGATGGTGATTGCAGCCATAAAATTACAAGGCACTTCATTTTTGGAAGGAATACTATGTAACATCTGGATGTGATTTTAAAGAGCAAAGACACTACAATGTCAGCAAAGGGAATGGTGCAGAAAGGACATTGCTTTTTTGCTGTATAAGAGAGGAGTCCATTTTGAGGAGAATCCATTTCTGTGAAATGTGATGTACTATCTGTGGATTAAGGTTTCAATTGTGATTAAACAATATTTTCTGTTCCAAGAGACTACTAGATGCATGGATTGGAATATGAACAGTCATAGCTGAGGGCTGTACTGCAAGTCTCTTTCCAAATTGAATGATTTGTTTGCTAAATGGAAAGGACCTACTTTCCTTTTTGTTTAAAGGTATCCTAGCTGAAAACTGCCAAGGTTCTATACTCTGCTTTTATGCCATTATGGGTGAAGTGAAACAACTTTTATTAAGAACAGCCACCAAACAATAGCAGTCTGTTATAGTAGACCCTCTAAATATAATCAGAGGATCTGTAACTAGGCACTGCATTCTTGAGCAAGAAAACAAAGGGACTCTTATAGATGAAACATTTAAATTTAACAATCATTGTAATTCCTCTTTTAAGCACTTAAAGAAAGTTTCCAAGAGTCTTCAGAATGGCACTTCTGAATAATATTATATTTATGAACTTAATAAGACCTGTGCTGGGATTCAGAGGCCCGGGGAGAAAAGCTCCACAATAATTGCAAGTTACATTTCACGTTACAAAAGGACATAGTTCATACAGCTAATTAAACATTTACAGATAAGCTCCATGATATTTGCAATTGGCTTGTCAAAATGTTACAAAAATTAAAAGACATAATTCAATACAGAAATTTCAGCATTTACATAAAGTGAATATTTTTCTTATAAACTCAATTGTAGGTTTAACATTTCAAAATATATAGCTACTAGCCATTAGTAAGTTAGGAAAATATTATGCATGGAGAGGGTAATAGTATATTTCAGATTGGAGAGTATAGTACAATAGATGGTAGAGAGAAAATTAGTTTTTAGTAGGGGAGGAATTGTTTTGGGTGGGATGAAGTAATAGTAGAGGTAGTTGGATGGGTCAGTGCAAGGTGGAATGAGGGGGTTGTTAAGTTGGAGTGTGGCAAGGGCATTCCCATTTGAAAGAAAGATGAGAGAGTAGCTGAGATTTGAAATTTGTATGGTTAGGTAAGTTGCGTAGGTGTGTGGGGTGAGAGTTCCACTGTTTAGCTAAGGAGTGGGACAGCAGTAGATAGCCAGGAGGTTGTGCAGGTTTGTGGACCTGAAGGAGATTTGGGTTTTTGGATCTGAGTGAGCGGTTGGGAATGTGAGGTTTTAAGGAAGTAATGAGAGCTGGGCAGTTGGCAGGTTTAAAGATGAGCTTGTGGGCTATGGTGAGTTATAGGTAACTGAGATAGTTGGGTCGTTCAAGCCAGTTGAGGGTGAGGAGGGAATGGCAGTGCTGGAATGAGTTTTTTGAATTGGTTGCAAATTTGGAGATCTTGTGGTAGCAGGATTCAAGTTTGGACCGAAGACCAAGATGGAGATTGGTGAAAAGAGGGGCACCATACATAAGGGAGGGGGAGTAGGAAGGTGGATACAAGAGTTTGACAGGTAGAGAGGCTTAGGAAGTGGTTGTGCCTGTAGAGGAGACCTAACTTTTGGTGGATTTTATTGATTGTGGAGTGGATGTGGGTGTCAAATTTTAGTTCTTCATCAATAATGATGCCAAGAAGCTTGGTGTTGGGAACAATTTCAAGGAGGGTGTTGTTTTGGCTCTGTATGGTGAATGTGGATTCGTCAATGGAATTTTTGGTAGGGGAAAAAAACAAATGACAGTGTATGTGTGACAAGCTGATTTTAAAGATATACTATTCCACAAAAAGTATAGTTTGAAAAAGTAGCTTATCCACTTGTAGTGTAAGGGATCAGGGTGCACTGCAGAGTTTTTTTCCTTTTTCTCACTGTTGTGTGAGTGTGAAGTTTGTGTGTGTGTGTGTGTGTGTGTGTGTGTGTGTATATGTATATATGGCACAGTGGCACATATATGTGGCACAGTGGTGTAGCGGTTGACGTTGTCGCCTCACAGCAAGAGGTTCTCCGGTTCGATTCTCGGCTGGGGTGCCTTCTGTGTGGAGTTTGCATGTTTTCCCTGTGTTCGCGTGGGTTTCTTCCGGGTACTCCGGTTTCCTCCCACATTCCAAAGACATGCATCTGGAGCATTTCTCCCTGGGCCTCTGCTGAAAACAGGCTCTATGGAACCTAGTTCGGACATTCCCGGTCAATAAAATAAATAAATATATATATATATATATATATATATATATATATATATATATATATATATATATGGGTCTTGGACTATTCACTGAAAGCACATTTCACTGAAAGTTATATATGGCCTTTTCCCCACCGTAGTGTGGGGAAGGAGTAAGAATATATAGTAAGGGTGTGTGTGGGGGGACCGCCCCCCCACATTAGGGGTTTGGGGGGGCTTAGCCCCCACCTATTTTAAATATTTTGAATTATACACATGGATACTTGCAATTTCAATAAATTACTCTTTTCTAAACTTAATATATATCCAAACTGTGGCCCCCCCAACACCCCCCTTACTATATATTCCAACTCCAGGGTCACACTACAGTGGGGAAAAGGCCATATATAACTTTCAGTGAAATGTGTTCCAGTGAATTGAGTTTTCAGTGAATTGTGCTTTCAGTGATTTGTGCACAGTCATTTGACTTTCAGTGAAATGTGCTCTCAGTGAATAGTCCTAGACCCATATATATATATATATATATATATATATATATATATATATATATATATATATATGGATCTAGGACTATTGAACGAAAGTTCAATAGTCCGAATCCGCAATCACCGAACACACTTTAATAAAAGCGCTTTTACCGAAAAAGCGCTTTTGTTAAAGTGTGTTAAAAAAAAAAAAAAATTGCATTTACATTTCTGCAGGGGGGGCAAGCCCCCTGCACCCCCCACACCCCCCACTATAATAATCTTACTCTAAGGTCACACTACAGTGGGGAAAAGGGAATTTTCCCTTATCCCCACTATAGTGTGATCTCCGCAACAGGCATACTTATGCAAAAGTGCTTCTTTGGTGAAAAGCACTTTCGTGCAAGTATGCCCGGCCGAATCTGTTTCGGTGATGTTGCTGTTAGGGGATCCGTACGGATTCCATATATATATATATATATATATATATATATATATATATATATATATATATATATATATATATATATATATATTTATATGTAACAGAGGTTGTGGGAGCCAAGCTTTCTTCTCCATTTTTAGTACTTTGGAGTTACTTTTGATAATGTAGAAAAACCTTTAGTGAAATGATTCAATATAATACAGGTAAAGAAATTTTAAGATTTTTGTACTGGTTGTTTTAAATAGGCGTGATTAAATCCTTGTAACCCATTTATCAGTGACTATAATTTTAATTAAGTCTTTGACACTGGAGCATTAACTGAATGAAACAAAACTTTATTCTGAAACAGACAGTTGCATGACACAACTGGTTAATGCTCTGAATAAGACCCAGGTTCAGTTAGTGGTCCAGATGGGTGAGAGTAAATTACTAATACTGACTCACCAGTATAGCATGAACAGGTGTCCTGTAGACAGAAGCTTAATCAGGGACATAAGCTTGGTTTGCCCAGCCAGTGATTGTAGTCTGCCCTCTACTGCTCAGGTTTAAATGAGTGTGTTTCTTTAAAACCTCTACTACAATGTCTGCAGCAAATGGTTTAATGGATCATGTGATTTTATAGTATTCTATATAATTGAGGAGTGACTTTTTTGGTTTTATGCCTGATGAAGCTATTTTGGTAAAAATGTGAAGTTTCGCCTTGAATAAACAGAGTATTTATTGTGCTTATTGGTTCATAGTTCAGTACTAAGCTAATTGCCCTTGCAAACCTACCCAATTATCCCTTGTGAGATTCAAACCCTGCATCCGGTGTTTGTAAGGCAAACACCTTAACCATTAGGCCACCCTCCAGTGGATTTATTGTTTTACGTTTTTTGGATTTATTTCCGCGGGATTTACCAGAGGCGTCAGTTTTGTTTTTATAACTTGATCTTAGACATATTACTGAAAATGCTTGTCAGTGTGAATTTAATAATTTAACCAGGAATGAGAAAATTTTAGTGTCTGATTTATGCACTGATTCTAGTGTCCACATGATGGGGCAAACTTGTTATTATAAATTAGATTGATTATCTGAATTCAGTGAGTCAGTTGTTAGTAATGGAGACCTATGCTGAAGTTTCACAGAATGAGGTATTCATAGCATATTCTAAAATTGACAGAGCATTGCAGGATATGGTTCCACAAGGGCAGATATCTGAGAGTGAATTTAATTGCATGTTCAGTTCTACGCTAGTAGTGGCTCATATTTTTGGTATACCTAAGATTTAATCTGATGTAAATAATTCACCCTTTCCTCTTATCGTTGATACAGCACATTCAAAAACAAGTTTTATTCTCAGGTTTCTGGATTTTAACCTTAAGAAAGGGTTAAACAAAATAGGTCAGATTTGTAAGGACTTCCGGCATTTTTTGGAAATGTTAAATGATGTTGGTTTCTCTCATGATATTATTTTTGTTACAATTGACGTGAATAGTTTATTTTTGTTATTCCACATGGAGCAGGTCTCATGTAGTTTGAGAACCAGCTTAATAAATATATGAATTTAGAAAACTGGAGAGTTAATGCCAAGACTTAAATAATGGAAATAGTGCTGAAAAATAATTTCTTGTACTTTGAAGGTCAGTTTTATAAAAAAATGATGGCAGTAGCCATGGGCGGGGGGGGGGTGCTTATGCCCCCATGTTTGCTAATTACATCATGGCAGAATGGGAAGATCTGTACATATTTAACAGTGAATTTAAGGAGATCTGGGTTTTATACACTTGTTTTTTCGACAATGTGTTTATTTTGTGGAAAGATACCAAAGAGAGACTAATAGATTTCTTGGGGTATATTAACAACACGGTTGACTTTTTGTCCTTTTTATCTCAATGGAATGAGCAAAAAATTAATTTTTGGATGTGGAAATTTGTAAGGATATGGAAAATTTGAGATTTGTGTTGAATATTTTTCATAAGCCAACCTTCTCAAATTTATATCTGCATTTTTTTTCTAGCTGGCACCCCAAACATGAAAACAATCTGTGGTAAAAGGCCAAATAGTGAAATTAGCTAGAATGATCTCTGATTTTGATGGTTGTCAGTATGAATGTGAGGTCCTCCTGAACATGTTCATGAAGAGGGGATATTCTTTAGACTTCCTTGATGAAATTAAGATGGAGGTGTTTTTTGTGGGTCTATATCAGTTCATCAGAATGTCTGAAGTTCGAACACCATATGTTCGAACTCCAAACCACGAACTGAAAAACATCGAAGTCTTAAAACAGCGATTTATTTCCCAGGGAAAAAATTGCTGTTCCAAGAAACACACACGCAGCACAAACACACCAAAACAACATCAATCCACACACATACACTCAAAATCCTACATCTAACCCTACACTAAACTGTACACACACTACTACCTATCCACTTACCTTAACCCAAACCCTAACCCTAAGGTCCGTCACTATCGCACACTCACCTGACGCGCGCCCTAACCCTAACTCACCTATCCCGCCCTAACCCTAAAGTCACTATCGCACACCCATCTCACCTGTGCCCTAATCCTAACTCACCTAACCCGCTTCCTAACCCTAACATCCACACAATCACGCACTTACCTGAACCCAACCCGTAACTTCCCACCACAGTCCTAATATTTGCGAAGCCACAGAAATGGCCCACCAAATTCTTTCCCTGGGAAAGAATTTGGTGGGCCGCGGCTTCGCAATTATCAGTGTTCGAACTTTACAGTTCAAACATCTGGTATTCGATATTCAGCCGTTTCGATGGACTGATATAAACCCGTTTTTTGTACATATTGTCCCAGAATAATTTGTGGAAATGAATTTATAATTAGAAAAGTTACATATAAAATTGAGGGACATTATAATTTTTGTATATCTTGCTCAGTGTAAGCAAAGCCCTGCCTTCTATGTGGGGAAAAAACAAATTAGAAGGCTTATGGATCGTATGTACGAGCATTACATGGACAATAAAAAACAGAAGACCACAAATGCTCCTTATAGACACCTTATGAGGAATTAAATGCACACTTTTGGTTTTTGGTTATGAAACAAATTAAGAAAGATATTCAAGGGAGAGTGGTGGATGACATCTCAGTTTATGTGATTTGCGTTGGCAGATTAAGCTAAATACAACTAACTACCCTGGACTGAATGAAGCAGTATCCATTAGTTCAGTTTTAAAATTGAAGTCCTTTGGTTAAAAGTGATTTTATTAGTGCATTTTTAACATTGAGGTGTATTGTAAATGTTTTTAGTTCTGATGAAGTTCTGTTAAATTAAGGAACGAAAGTGCTTAATTCTTGAACTTATGTATTAAACTTTTGTTGGCGGAGCTGACCTTGTGGTGTTTTTTGCTACAACACTGAGGATCATGTTTTTATATAGATGGGATATAACCAAACATTATGATTAAATGTTAGTGTATTCTTTTCCACAGAAGATTGGGCTGTGAATTGTAGTTTCCATACTATGCACAAAATTATTTTTTAGTAGAGAAAGAGGCATGGTTTTTGTTTTTAGTTTCTCCAAATCTTTTGGGTTTCTAATACCATGACAGCAGTGGACCCCATTCCTAAGTCAAAGGATGATTAAAGTTCATGAAATTAATATTGTTTCAGTCTTTGATGTCAACCAGAAGTGCTCTTCTCAGCACCCGCAATGTGCCCATTAATGACTCCTTCTGCAATTCATATGGAGTTACATGTATTGGTAACATATCTAAATACGATTGTAGATTCTAGACCCGTTGCTCCTACTACTACTGGAACTGTCTGGGTATCTTTCTTCCTCATTGCTCTGATTTCTGTCTGCAGATCCTGATATTTTATGACTTTGTGTCTCTCTGTATACAAGACACTGTAGTCACTGGGTGTGGCGATTTCAATGATCAATGCTACTTTTGTCTTCTTTTTATGGATTACTATATCCAGTTTTCTAGCATCTATCATTTGAACTGTCACTAGTGGGTGATACCATGTAATGTAGACTTCCTCATTTTCTATGATGGTTTTTGGCTCATGTTTCCAGTGTTTTTCAAGCACTTCAATACCATAATGTTTGCACAATCCCCAATGCAACAGTCTTGCCACATTATTATGCCTTTCAGTATGCAATCCTTCTGCCATTAGTATGTCACAACCAGTAACGAAGTGTGCAACTGTTTCCAATTCTGTTTTACAAAACCTTTATTTGTCTGTTTCTCCCACATGTTCAATGGACTTTGTAAACCATTGTGTACGTAGCACACTATCTTGGGCTGCCATTATTAACCTTTCATCTCTTGGTTTAAATTCAACTTTCCTTAACCATTCCTGTGTTCTGTCTTGATCGACATGAAGTTCTTCCAGAAGTTTTCTATACTTGCAACTATATTTATGCATTTTCCATATTTCTTACCTTCTCATGTGGTCTTTCACCTTATATTCTTTCTTTTGTTTTTTTGGCACATTCAGTTGCTGCCTGATTTTTATCTGCTTCTGGTTTGATTTCCATTTCTGCTTGACACCGATATGCTTCTGCTATACTAAGCAGAGAAGTCATGTTAGATTTATTCTCCTCATGTTTCAAAATTTCACTGTTTGGGTCTTGTGAGGTCAGCAGATATGTGTGCAGTCCCATCATTGCAGATCTATACATGTAATGAATTTCAAGGAGGCCCCTCCCTCCTCCGGAACGGGGAATATATAATCTTGGTATATACTGATTTTTATAAATCATTTGGTGAGTATGAAGCATCATTCTTGTTTTCCTGTCTAATCTATCCAACAAGTTTTGGGGCCAGTCAATCACTCCAAAACTGTATGTTAGTACAGGAAGAGAAAATTGGTTTATAGCTTCCATTTGGTTCCTAGACATCAGTGCTGTTTTCAGAATTAATTTAATTCTTCTAAAGTATTTCTTACTAAGTTTATTTGCATTTGTTCATGTTTTATTGTTGATCCTTCATCAATTCCCAAATATTTATACATTTCCTCTTGCTCAGGTTCTTTTATATCACATTCTTGTCCCAAACTGATGTTTTCCTGGTGCTGCAGTTTTCCTGCTTTAAAGGTTGCTTTTGCACATTTATCAAGACCAAATGACATTCTTATATCATCTGAAAATGTTTTGACAACTTGTAGTTGGGCTTTCAGTTCCTCATCTGATGAGCTATACAGTTTTAAATCATCAACAAAGAGAAGATGAGAAGTCTTTACACTTTGTTGTTTTCTAGGAGCCAAATTATAGCCATGGCCTAAGCTGCTAAGTAGACAGCTTAATGGGTTAAGGGCAAGGCAGAATAGCAGCAGTGACAGAGAGTCGCCCTGGAATATTCACCTTTGAATTTTTATCCTTGGGATAATAATTTGTCCTTCATCATGGCTTAACTGCAAAGTGGTGTGAAAACAAAACAGGCCAGCACCAGGAAAAATGAAGCAGTAGATGTTTATTATAACCAGACCGGTTTCAGCATATAGCTTTCCTCAGTGGTTTAACCCACTGAGGAAAGCTATATGCTTAAACTGGTCTGGTTATAATAAACATCTACTGCTTCATTTTTCCTGGTGCTGGCCTGTTTTGTTTTCATACCAGTTTCTCTGGCCTGTGCATCTACCGTACTTGCTAGCTCTTCGTTTGCTTGCTTTAACTGCAAAGTGGTTTGCCACTGTTTCATGGTCACTGTAATGTAGTCGATCAGTGTCGGGGTGTATCTTACACATTTTTAAGCACTCTTTTATGCATGAATTTTGGATACTATCAAATGCTTTTTTGTAATGAATCCATGCCATACTTAGATTCTTCCCCTTTTTGCAGTTCTCCACTAGGACTTTATTTAACAACAAATGATTCCTTGTTCCATATGACTTTCTTTTATTGCCCTTTTGTTCTATTGCCATATAGGTTCATAGGTTCGTAGATGTTTACTAGGCTAACTACCACAAGGGCCTTTTTAAGCTTAGCTGTGCATCCCAAATCTCTGACAAGTTCTGATACCCTTGATAAGTGTAAGCATGAGCCTGAAAGGTGAACCATTTACAGGTTACCTGTTTGCATCAGAGACATAGGTGCCAAACCAGGAATGAATTTCCAGTTTCCCATCCAATTGTCCAAGTTGCACTTGAATTGAATTAGGGAGGAACTCTGCTTCACATGGATGGGGAGCCTGTTCCATAGATGTGGTAGTCTCTGGGATACATACCTATCTCTCCAGTAGGTCCTATTTATATCACAGGCAAGGTTTAAGTTTTTAGAACGGGTAATTCTGGTACTGTTTGTTTTGTGGATATGCCATAATTGAGTTTTCTTCTAAATGACGACAAACTCTGTCAGCATCAATTCCAGTATATAGTTTATACACCATCAGAAGGCAAGTTATTGGTCTATAATTTTAAGGGGAGCTTGCAGGTTCACTCTTAAGTAGGAGCATTGTTTTTTCCTGTTGTTAGCCAGGTTGGTGTCTGTTCGGGGTGAGCATATAAATAGTTCTTACACATGGCTAAATCTTCATGCAAAGATGTTAATACTTTTAACCAGAAGTTAGGTACTCCATCTGGGCCTGGGGTTTTCTATTTAGTGGCTTTTCTTAACTTTGTTTCACTCTCTCTGGCTGTTACTTCGTCCATTTCATATCTTGTACCTTTAAACTTTTTATTCCTTCTTTTACTTCTTCTATCCATTTAACATCTTTGTTATGTTCCATAGGATCTTGATGAATAATTCTCCAAAATATATCTATTTATTCCTTTTTTGGTGGTCCATCAATTCCTTTTACCTTGTTTCCCGATTCTCTAGAAAACTTTTTTGGATCACCAATAAATGGCTTATTTTGTACTTTTCCTTTATATGTATCTGCATATCTTTTATGTTTTTCCACCTTTGCTGAGAGTTTTAGTTTATTTGTGATAGTGCATGATAAATCCTGATCTGTTCTAATACTGCGTATTGCTTTTATCACTTCTACCTTTCTAAGTATTTTTGTTTATCTGTTCCCTCTTCTGTATTCTTCTAACAGTGACACTTCTTGTCTTAGTTAATTGTTTTATATTTTTTTCTGTTCGATCCTTCCATGATGGTATTCGATTTCTCCCCTTCCTTTCCCTCACTACCCTGTGATCTTGTAGTAGAACTTTATCAGTTATTAATTTAGCTGCACAGTAATATATCCTGTTATATCACATTGATCTCTAGGGACAGTCCTAATTATTGTGTTTAATTGTTTTGTAAAACTTCTGACTTTTTGGGTTGTATTGACCTTCTGCTGTCTATTTCTTTCATTGATATTAATATATCTATCTGTCTTTATTAAATCAAGCAACTCTTCTCTTAGCTCATTTTCTTCTAAACTGAGGGCACATTTTTTGTTTTCCATTTCCTGCGGGCATTCTATAGAAATTTCTATTGCATCTTCCTGTGGCACATTTTCTTCAATTTCATCCTTTGCCATCCGTTGCTCTGTCATATGGGAACTCACTGGCCTATCACGCCTCAACATTGACTGCGTCAGAGTTTCCACAGTTTACTGTTCCTTCTCTTGCCATCCAGCTTCAAGTGAACATTTATACTGGTTTCCTGTGGGAGGCACCAAAATATCTTCATATGGCACATAACCAATTCCTTTCCATTCCCCTGGTACATTGCTCTATCCTGTTGTGGTGCTTTCTGAATAAGATTTTCTACACTGAATCGTTCACTTTGCAAGTATACCACAACCTCATTTTCTGTTTCTTAAACTTCTCCATTACTAATCTCCTTTTCTACTTTTCCTCTTTGTCTTCTTATTTTTTGTATTGTAAAGTTTTCCATGTCCGGATTCCTTTGCCTGTATTTCTCTTCAAATATCTTTGGTGCTGTTCTTTTTGTATTGATTAGTTTTGCTTTCTCCTTTGCATAAAAATTGCACCATATTAAATCCTTTTTCTTTCCATGTCCATATTTCCTTCTTCACGTCTCCTGATCTACCTGTTTCTACTTACTTTGGGAAGTCACTCCATCATGCTGTGATCCCATTTCATATCCCATTCATATCCCATTTTCCATGTTAGAGCTTCTATACCACATCTTACACTTCTCAGGCATTCCATAACTTCAGCTTCTCTTTTTTAACTTCTACTTTACTAATCTTCTTTTCTACATTCCCTGTTTGTGATATTATTGTTTTATTGTGAAATTTTCCATATCTGGATGCCTTTGCCTGTATTTCTCTTCAAATATCTTTGGGGCTGCCTTCTTTATATTGATTAATTTGGCTTATGGCTTTGCATAAATATTGCACCATATCAAATCTCTCTTTCTTTCCCATGTCCATATTTCTTTTTTATATTTTTTGAAAATTTCTAGGTTTTGTTGTTTATGTTTTCTCACTTCCCCATATGCTTCTTTTTCAAAGAGATCAAAGTTATATACAGTTTTCACAAATCTGTTGTATTTATGAACACAAATGTTTATTTGTGGCTTCTGACAGTTTTTCTTGTGGAAGTATTTTTCTTTCCTCTAATTTCTCTGTTAATCTTGTATCTGGAAATTTAGGGGATTTTGCATAATAGCAACTTTTTCTTTCGTTTTTTTCCCAGTTAGGGGTCACCACAGCGGATCACCAGTCCGCTCATGATTGGCAGTGGAATTTTACAGTGTTGAGTTGCCAGCCCAGCTCCCAACCTTCCACAGAAGGCACACACATGCACGCACTCACTCCTAGGGCCAATTTAGAGTGTCCAATCCACCTATAGCATGTCTTTGGGATGTGGGAGGAAACCAGAGCACCTGAAAGAAACCCACACGACTACAGGGAGGACATGCAGACTCTGCACAGAAGGCACCCCAGACGAGGATCAAACTGGAGAACCTCTTGCTGTGAGTCGGCAACGCTAACTGCTGCACCACCGTGGCAGCCCATTTTGCATAATAGCAACAATACATAATTTCTTTCTTATCCTCAATAGTCCACTCTATAGTCTTTATGGCTCTTCTTTGGCCTAATAGTTTTTTGTGATTTTTGCAGATTGCTACTTCCTTCTAGAACAGGGGGGCCATCCTCCCCCTGGGCCAGGCCTGACCCCATTGTTGGAATGTATCTGTATTGTGAGGATTCTACAATGTCATTTTTTCCAGTCCTGGCACCAGTGTGTCTACCAGGATTGGGCACTTTTTTTATCCCGGGTCTTGTGCCCCCAGCTATCTTTTTTAACTTTTGACCTACTTCTGCCCATATAGCTATATATCATTGTCATCTTGGTGAGATTTTTTGAAAAACAGGGTCCACCTCCTGAAGGTACTCACCAAAACTTGAGGATGAATTCAGTTTCAGCAATACTACTCGCCTTTGCTTGCTGACTTATCATCCCTCCATTAGGACCCCGATCATCTCTCCATTCGGACCCCGATCATCTCTCCATTAGGACCCCAATCATCTCTCCATTCGGACCCCATCATCCCTCCATTCGGACCCCATCATCTCTCCATTCGGACCCCATCATCTCTCCATTCGGATGTCTGCTATGCAGCATATTTATTGTACTTTGAGCATAAAGTAAACCTATGTTTCTTTATAATTGTGATTGCCTTCATTCAATGTTTAGTGAGATGAAAGTAAACAGATACACCTGCTAAGTTTCACTAATACAGAAGGGCAGACAATGAAACATCCAAAAATTATTTTAGAGAGAAATGCATGACAAATGAACCTACCAAAACTGAAATTTGTTGCTGGTGGACAATGAAACATGCAGAAATAATTTAAAAATAAGAAAATAAAGACAGTGCTAAAAGTAATAAAGTTCATGTTGCACCTCAGTTTGCATACTCAATGAATGTAGAATAAAAGCTGAAGTCACAATATCATGCCAGTGTTTCTTTTGGCAACATTTTAATTTATAAATGTAAAGACTTGAGAAGAACTATGAAACATAATGTTGAAATATTATCTCTGATTTTCATTCCTCATTAAAGTGTGTGCCATGAAAAATATCCCATCTGCTATTATTATGAACTGAAATGAAATTGTGTCTGAGAAAGCTTTACCAGGAAAAAGGCTAATAGAATGTCAGGGTCATGTGGAAAGCCAGAGGAAACAGAGACACAACAAATGTTTGTTTCTAACCTCGAAGTGCAATTATGAGGGGAAGAAAAAGTATGTGAAGAGTCAGAATTTGCATCATTAATGCATGAGTGGGCTAAATCATGCAAAGTGTTTAGGACAGTTGCTGCAGAGCTATACCTGAGGCAGGTACTTTAGTGTCATGCAAGTCAATTACGAGGCTACTACATGGGTGTCTTTTCAGGGTGGTAAGTAAGGTACAGATCCAAAGCTAGGCAAAAGTGGGACACATGGAATATTTCAAAGTTCATTTTTTGTTAAATTATGTGATTTTATAGCAAAGAAAATAAATAACAACCTATCTTGCAGTATGGAAGAAGTGATTGTAAGGTGGGTGGTAGATGCCTAAAAACTAGAAGTAGTAAAGAAGAGTCTGTGAGAAGGCAAAAATAATGTTCATGAAAGCCAACCACAAGACTGGGTAGAGGACATACCCAAAATCATGTCATAAGGCAGTGGGCTGAGAACTGACAGACAGAGAAAACATGCAGGAGAAATTCCGAGAGGACTCAGTAAAGAAGAGTAGCAGATAGGCATAACATATCAAAAGTAGTTAAAAAGTGCACAAGAAACATACTTCTGCAGCCAGTTTCAAGTAGCCTGAATCACAAATTAAAAGGCAACAACTTCAAATTAAGTCACATTTAAAGAACCTTGTAAAAAGATGAGAAATAAAATGTGTTAGAAAAACAAATTCATTGTGCATTGCCTCCCCCATTTCTGGGACAGACTGCCCTTGCAGATTAAGCACTGTAATGCATTAGCATCCTTCAAACAGAACTTAGATGATTGGATGGATATCCACAAATTCAGTTCAGACCTAACAGGCCTAACATTCATGGAGAAAGGGGGTGCAACCTGAGGGTGCATACTGGCAAGGCGTAAATGGTCTCGAGACACATGAATCTTATGAAATAGACAGGTCAGCTTCACTGGATATCTACAGCACTCTTCTGAAGTAAAGAAACAGGAAACTAAAAACAATTACTGCATGCCTCATCAGAATCTAATCTGGAGACAGTGTGCATAGGAAACTGAAAAACAATTACTAACCATTTCATAACAATTTGAAGTAGGACACTATAAAGGGAACTGAAAACAATTACTGCATGCCTCATCAGAATCTAATGTGGAGTCAGAATGTATAAGAAACTGAAAAACAATTACTATTTCATGAGAATTTGAACTAGGACACTATACAAGGAACAGAATACAGTTACTGTGTGCCTCATCAGAATCTGGTGTTGGACATAGTATGTCATTTACTTACAATTGGGGTCTAATGCTTTCACTTTTCTGACTGTGTGTTTCATTTTGCACTGTATTTGATTTTACTGTTGCTGCAAGGCTAGCCTTTCCTGATATTTATAACAAGTTGTACATGAACTAAGACTGAATTCTGTGTTTGCAGGAAAGGAACACAGATGTGGAAATACCCCCACACAATTTCATCATACAGCTGGCAGCAGTATAGCGATCTGCAGACAATAACTATGAAATGTGAACTGCAATCTTTCAAAATAACCACGGAAACTGAAAATAAAAAAAAAAATAATCAAAGTACATAGATTAAAGACTAGCATTAGTCTTTTTAAATGGTATGCTTCATCCCTTATAATTGTGCATTTTATTTACCCAATGCAATGTAAATTCCCTACAGTATGTGTGTTTTTGTGAGTATGTGCATGTGTGCATGGGTATGTGTGTACATACATACGCGCGCGTGCGCGCGCGTGTGTGTGTGTGTGTGTGTGTGTGTGTGTGCATGCGTGTGTGTGTGTGTGTGTGTGTGTGTGTGTGTGTGTGTGTGTGTGTGTGCGTGCGTGCATGTCTGTGTGTGTGTGTGTGTGTGTGTGTGTGTGTGTGTGTGTGTGTGTGTGTGTGTGTGTGTGTGTGTACATGTACGTACATGTGTGTGTGTGTGTGTGTGTGTGTGTTTGTACATGCTTATGTGTATACATATGGTTAGTTTGCTCTCTATATTATTTCTGTTAACATATTGTAAGTACTCTGCAACTGATCTGTAACGCCAAAAACCATTGTAAATGTAGTGCATGAAGTACTAGCTGTCAATATTCCTTTATTGAGCTTCACTTTGCTTTGCTGTACTGTTGGCATGAATTTGCTGACATCCATTTCTTGAGCATGGAGCAACATGACTGTGACTGAAGACCTAATCACAATCCTTCTGTACTGGTGATCCCTAGTGCCTCGTTAGAGCCATACTGAGCATACCTAGTGCCAGCTAGGGTGGGTAGTACATTTTGTCCCAACCTCATTTCAGAAACAGTGGCAATAAACTGCCTCATTAGCATAACTGCCATGTGCTTTATGTGTCTGTTATTATAAGGGTGATGTGCAGAGCTGTAGTAACTACAGAGGGATTAAATTGATCAGTCACAGCATGAAGTTATGGGAAAGAGTAGTGGAAGCTAGGTTAAGAAGGGAGGTGATGATTAGTGATCAGCAGTATGGTTTCATGCCAGGAAAGAGCACTACAGATGCAATGTTTTCTCTGAGAGTGTTGATGGAGAAGTACAGAGAAGGTCAGAAGGAGTTGCATTGTGTCTTTGTGGACTTAGAGAAAGCATATGACAGGGTGCCTAGAGAGGAGTTGTGGTATTGTATGAGGAAGTCGGGAGTGTCAGAGAAGTATGTAAGAGTGGTACAGGATATGTACGAGGGTAGTGTGGCAGCAGTGACATCCGCGGTGGGAGTGACGGATGCGTTTAAGGTAGAGGTGAGATTACATCAAGGATCAGCTCTGAGCCCTTTCTTATTTGCAATGGTGATGGACAGGTTCACAGACAAAATCAGACAGGAGTCCCCGTGGACTATGATGTTTGCAGATGACATTGTGATCTGTAGTGATAGTAGGGAATAGGTGGAGGAGACCCTGTAGAGGTGGAGATATGCTCTAGAGAGAAGAGGAAGAAAGATCAGCAGGACTAAGACAGAATAAATATGTGTGAATGAGAAGGAGGATAGAGGAATGGTGAGGATGCAGGGAGTAGAGGTGGCAAAGCTGGATGAGTTTAAATACTTGGGATCAACAGTTCAGAGTAATGGTGAATATGGAAGAGAGTTGAAGACAAGAGTATAGGCAGGATGGAGTGGGTGGAGAAGAGTGTCAGGAGTGATTTGTGATAGACGAGTACCAGTAAGAGTGAAAGGGAAGGTCTACAAGAGGATAGTGAGACCAGCTATGTTATATGGGTTGGAGACAGTGGCATTGACAAAAAGACAAGAGTCAGAGCTGGACGTGGCAGAGTTAAAGATGTTAATATTTGCACTGGGTGTGACGAGGGTGGACAGGATTAGGAATAAGTATATTAGAGGGTCAGCCCAGGTTGGAAGGTTTGGAGACAAAGCCAGAGAGGCAAGATTACGTTGGTTTGGACATGTGCTGAGGAGGGATGCAGAGTATATTGAGAAAAATATGTTAAGGATGAAGCTGCCAGGTAACAGGAAAAGAGGAAGGCCTAAGATAAGGTTTATGGATGTGGTGAGAGAGGACATGCAGGTGGTTGGTGTGACAGAGCAAGATGCAGAGGACAGAAGAAATGGAAAAAGATGATCCGCTGTGGCGACCCCTAATGGGAGCAGCCAAAAGAAGAAGAAGATTAGTGTCATATAAAATGTGTGCAACATTTTGAAGAAGAACACTTATAGATGAAAATTTGTATAATATAAAACTTTACATAGTAACTGTCACTCTGTGGAACTCGGTATAAAATACTGACGGAAGAAGACCCACCTGGTAATATAGCATAGCATTGTAATGTGGTGAATGACGGTAATAGATGAATACCACAGAGTATGTGTGAAGGGGAGTACGGCACAATGACGTGCTATAATCATGTCTAGCTGTAGTGGCGGGGGACACACCCTGAGCATCAGGCACCTAAGTAAATACAATGCAGGATACAAAGGAGATGTTGACCCCTTTATATTGGGGTAGATATGACATCACAGAGGAAGGGAGCATGTAATACGGTGTACATAGCAGTACTTGGAGTCAATAGGTAGATACAGGAAGGGGTGGAGGAAAGCTATGCTCATTACAACAGAGTATATGTGGGGGGGATGTACAAAATAGTACAGAGGCCTGTCAACTAGCTGCAGAATAACAGGATGGAAGTCATGTTCATAGGGCGATAACACTCAGACCCTGCCTGACTCACCCACTGATTTACAAGTGTAATCTACAGGTGTACTGGGCTTGCCATGGACCTTCTGAGAGAGAGGCAGTTGGTGGATAGGTTCATGAACTAGGAGACAGAAGGGTTACTGCAGGCTCTTCATGCATACAACATGAACACCCTGATCAAACGGGGTTGTGGACAAGATGTATCAGAAGCAGTTGTGGCAGGGAGTGGTGCAGATCATGAATGGTCTGGGCAGCCATAATATGGGCATGTAACAGTGTTGTGAAGTATAACTGATATCATACTCCAAGGCATATAACATTGCCAATGACATATCCTTTACAGGGAGTGGACCACTAATACAGAAAGAACACATAGAGATAGAAAAGATCCTGTGTTCCTGTCTGGGGAGGGCTACAGACTCTCATATCTTGGGGGTATAGATGTGGGAGCTGGGCTAGCCATGACACAAAAGTGTCATTAGGGAATTTTCCAGCTTAATACTTTCCAGTGCAAGCCCTTATGGTACAGTGCACCGAATGTGTAACAGAACTCATTCATCAGTTATTGTCTACATAGATGCCCTTTCATGTTCCTCTATGATGCAGCTGCAACAACCCACATGCTATGGTATTTGCATGTGTATACATGTTATATATGTATGCTATTGTCTACCAATAGGAATGCCATGGGGAAATAGGCATATGTGTGACTGCTGTCAAATGTTCATGATTTCACAAGAACTACTATAAAGTAACCACTACAATGGAACAGGACATGCTTGATGTTCACAGGCCACCTGTGGCTGACGGTTGCAACATGCACAGGGTAGTCTGATGACACTGGCAATATCAGCAACACCATTGTGGGAGGGCTGACTCATATTAACAACATCACAGTGAGAGAAAGAGGCTGGGCCCACAACATCAACAGTGCAGGGAGGACATTTTGTAATTCTTAGTCCTATCAGAGTTTCTTGTGAGTCCCCAGCCTACACAGCATCTGAAATTCACACTGCCTTCAACATCTGTATATCAACCAAAGAGAAGACATGGAGGATTTATGGAAGCACCATGATAATGGATTAGTCCCTATTCAGGGTGAAGCACTAGACATACATCAGAGGATATGTAAAACAGTGATGCAGGATGTGATGCCCACCACTGCTACCAGTATGTGATGGCCACCACTGCCACCAATATGTTGATGTCCCCACAATGGGCCAGTAATCATGAAGCCTGAATCCTCACCACTGACACTGGAGAGGGAGGTACACTTGGAATACAAATGGATACACTCAGTATTTCCAGATGCAGACCTACCTGCATCAAGTACAATTTTTCTTAACAGCACACAGGGAACCCACTTAGTCCAGGGTCTGGATTTCTCTATATCTGTCTCCCTCCAGGTCCCCAGTAAATCTCCCCACTGGTACAGCTGTAGGGTTAGGTCCTCAACTGAGTGTCCAAGCCAAGTCCTCCAGCACCCTCTGTGTGAACCCAGTGCTTTGTGTCCCTGCCCCAAGTAGCTGACACACACACTCTTACAGATTGATTTTCACACAGATACACACACACACACACACACACACACACACACACACACACACACACACACACACACACACACACACACACACACACACACCCTGGGAAAGGCTGGCACAGATTACCCGCTCTACCAACTTTGCCCAGACTATAAGGTAGATTCACTGCCACCAATCAGTTACTATAAGGCTCTTAAAAGGGTATCCAATTATGCTTAGTGAAATGTATATTACTACAAATGATAGTAAACCAAGACAACTCGGACCTCTGGAGTGGCCCACACAGTGTCACCAAATAAATATAAGTACTCTCAAAGATTAGATGCTTTCTGCAAGGACCAGCCACAATAAAAGTTTGAAATATATTTAATAACAAATAATAAAAGAACTTGAAAATATTGAATATATATTTACAGTAAACCACAGAGTTCAAATCACAGAAAAGAATTAGCATTGATGGAAAGATTCATACAAATAATGAAAAACACTCTCTAAACTAATCTTCACTATATTCCTGACTGAATAAGAGAATTTACCTTTCACTAATAACTTGTGCTGTGGTAGCGTTGTCGCCTCACAGTTACACGTTGCCCGTTCGATTCTCAGTTAGAGCATCTTCTGCGTGGCGACAACATGCGTGAATGGGCATTCCTTCATTGAAGGTTGTGCATTAGGCCTG
The DNA here is from genome assembly GCF_019279795.1 of Protopterus annectens. Lineage (NCBI taxonomy): Eukaryota > Metazoa > Chordata > Ceratodontiformes > Protopteridae > Protopterus > Protopterus annectens. The sequence continues at coordinate 838,313,752 of NC_056725.1, read as the reverse complement.
GCAAGCCAGCACATCAAAATCTACTGCCAATCACTAGAGGACCGGAGTTCCGCTGTGTCGACCCCTAACCGGGAAAAGCCGAAAGAAACCTTTCACTAATAACTTACTTGGGCAAGGCAAGATGAAATACATGGGCAGTCATTCTAGTTAGGCCCCCAAACAGAATACTCAGTACTTGGAGATTCCTCTTTGTAATATCTAATTTCCAAGAGGCCTGGCAGAATGACCTCCTCTGGTCACCTGACTCTAGGTCCTCACAGTATTCCCCATTGAAGCTGAGACAGGAATTTAGCATAGACAGTTACAATACACATCTACATGTTCATGGCAGTGCCTGGTGCTTCCCCTCTTTTATTGAACTAATGAACAAAGGCTTTTTTCCAGGCCTAGTGTCTCTAGTCCTACTCAGCACTGTGGGGTGCCATTTTAATGGTTTAACAGCTCAATTACATTTCACTTATTTTTCTTAAAGTAAGCTAGCTGGTACATTTAATTCAGTTGCAGTAATACATGTACAGTTCTTTTCATTCCAGCAGGGTGCACTGTTGATACATTTTAACACAAGCAAAGCTCACAAATACATTTTCAGCACAAGCACCTGTACAAGTCAGTTTGATATACAAATGACATACAGTTCTAATACATTTGTAACAAAAGATGTTGCAGTACAAAGTATCCATGCAAAACCGTTAAAAATGAACCACTTTAATAAATGTAAGCACTTTCATTTTAATAGCCTTTAAAACTTCTTCGGATACAATTCATTCAAGAAAACAATGTCTCTTAAATAATAAACAGTCATATGAACCACAGAACAAGTACTGCTGTTAAAGTTGCATGCTCCTATTAAAACAGAAATCACTAATGCATACATAATATATGTTATACAATGCAATCTTTTAAAATATTTTAAAATAGGACTAGCATTAATTAATTTTGTTTTAACATACAAAAAAGGAACATCAATTTACCTTTGTATTATTAACTATAAGCAACTTTTCTTGTTAAATATAAGCAGCTTTTTTCAAGCTCATCCTTAACCTAATATACATTCTCCCTGGGATTCAGTAAGGTTCCATGCAGGAATAGCTTATTCCTGCATGGAAATACTGTGCAAGAGCAGCACAGCAGCATGCCATGCATAGTAATGAAGGCACACTGCCTCTGCTCCTAAATGGACACAGAGCATGGATGAGTGCAGGGGGTGTGTCTGAGAGCAGAGCTCTCACAATACACATGCCCCTACACTCAAGACGTTTCGTGCGGTAATTACAATGAGCGAGAATGCTCATAGGGGGTTGCATACCTCCCAACTGTACAAATCTTCACAGAATGTCCAGGTTTTTCAACCACACAGTTGGCCTGTACCCCATTTGTCCTGGGAAATCACTGGGATGATGTCAAGATTGAATTAGTTAAATAATGGCATACATTTGAGTTCCAGACACCAAATCCATTAGAAACGTTAGCTTAAAACAAATCCTGTTACATTACCAACATACCTAATTTATAAGAGTAATATGTAAAATATGTCCTTAGTTGCACCTCATTTTGTCAAGCTTTGTCCAGATCTTTTACATGAAGAGGTTGAGAGGTATGGGGTGTTGCTAGGATGTCTGCCAAATGTGCAGATGCACACAGGAATCCACAGCAATAAGTATAATATGTCCCTTCCTAGAGAAATAACAGTAGAGAAATCTTTTTTTTTTGTTAGACAGATGAAATTTAACCTAGATGCATGGGTTTGCCCATTGCTTAGCTACACATACTGTAGCTTAAATAGCACAAGAAGATAAATAGCAAGATACACTCAGCTGAAGCAGTACTGCAATAATGTAGTGGTCAAAGTGTTCGCTTTGCAAGCAGTCATTCCCGGTTCAGTCCTCACTGTAGTAAATACCATTTTCCATGTGAAAGCAATATATGAACATTTTCTGCTGTATAACCTACTAAATAACATATATTTGTGAACTGGAGTACTGCATTACATGCAGATGTGAGGTGGCATTGTAATAATGTGGTAAAATCCACAGATAAATACAAGTGCCCCATACAGTATATATACACATGAATCAGGGATACTAAATGAAGTTATAATGTGTAATGAATGATAAATTCATAGAGTGTCCAAATCTACCACTTTCCCAAGACACATGTTTCATTTCTTTCTAAATTAGTGTGGGGGTAAGTGGGAGTAAGCACTTTTAAGCAGTAGTAAGTGGGGTTTAAGCCTGTTTGTGTGGGGGTAAGCAATGCGCACACAGGTTAAGCAATTTTGAAGCTAACTCTCTGTAAGCATATTTAACCAGAAATTAGCATTGCTTACCGTCGTGCAAACCCATGCAAACCCGCTTACAACTGCTTAAAAGTGCCTTAATTAGTCTGTATCCAAAAGCCCCTGTTCTGCCCAGCAACAAAATAAACAGCCCTTGCAGCCAGGACCCGGTACACTATAGTCACAGCAGTTAACCAGTAAGCCACCACAGCTATACATAGACTTGATGTATACCCAAACTAATCTATAAACAGTTTTATGTTGTATAACCTACTACATAACATATATATGTAAACTGAAGTATTGCATTAAGTTCAGATGTGAGGTGTCATTGTAATAAAGTAGTGCAATCCTCCAATAAACACACGTACCCCATACAGTGTACATACACATGAATCACGGATACCAAACAAATACATAACGTAATGAATAGGTCAATGCCAAACAGGAAATAATGTGCAAATATAAAAATAAGCAATGCTAAGCATTGGACACCTCTGCTTACTAGGTGTAAACAATGCGTATCCCAGCTAAATCAATTTGCCCACTGGTATACCTCTGTAAGCAATGCCAACCTTAGGTAAGCAGGTTTGCCCATAGCTTAGCATTTTCAAAACCATCCAATCACAGCAAAGTGCGGGAAATTGGGCCTATTTAAACCCCACAGGCAGGAATACATCTCATAACTGGTTGCAGCTTCCTCCTGTAGGCACTATGTCTGGTGTCGGAGAAGGATTGCGCTTCCGAGCGCAGTGGTGGGGCATCCAGGAGTCCAAAGTCATGGCAGGACTCCTCGTAAAAGACCATGAAGAGAGACTGCTGCAGGGCCAGTACCAAGGTTCTCAATATAAAGCGGAAGCCTGGGACCATCTCGCCTGTGACCTCACCAGTGCCACTGGCATCCCTCAAACTGGTGAGCAGGTCAGGCATCACTATGCCGACCTGAAACTGAGGAAGAGGGAGCTCTTGGATCAGTGGATCCAAGAAGCTAGGCAGAGGGGTGATGTCCCAGCCGTGTGTAAGTATCATTCTACTTCCTGTTTAATAATTGCCAGCTCATGTATATTATGGATAGGCATGGCTAAATATTCCTCTTATGTCTTTGACAGCGGCAGATGAGCAGACTGTGAATTGGGAAGCCCATGCCTGTAGGCTGCAGAGGCTGCATCGAGAGGCACATTAGTAATAATCTCGCATGTACTGTCATAAGAAATAAATCTAAAAGTAGTAGAAAGTTAATTGCCAGTAGAAAACCTGTATTGTGTATGGCATCTACTGAATAAACCAGACAATATGGTAGGAAGAGTCTCATATAGGTTGTATGTAAATAAAAGGGCAACAGCCTGGCAATAAAGGTCTAACTCCTGGACTGCTTGTGTTTACTCTGGTATCATATGGTAATGTAGTGTTGCAATCTCTTAATAATACTGTCATATTAAGCACTGTTACCCACACTGCGCTACATAAATAAAATGTGTAGGAATGTCTGTATATGACTGTTGTAATCACAAGGTCATATTGTACAACTGAGAGAGACTTGGAAAACAGTGAAAAAATAGATAACATAATCCAAATAGCACACTCAACTGAGATGTGAAGTGCTGCATTTTTAGCACACACAGCCATGGTTCGAATCCTGGGAGTGGTAGTAAGCTATATGCAGAATCATGCCCCTCAACTGTACATATATTGTCAGATAATTGGCTTAATTTTCCTGCCTGTCTCCTTGTCCCCCTGGCAAAACAGTGGGATGATCCCAGAAGTTTAGGCAGCAAATAATGACATACAACTGATTGTCAGACTTTATAACTGTCAGAAATATATCCATAAGAACAAATCTGTCACTCTAGCAACTCATCAAAGTGTTATGAGAGTAATAAGCAAAGTATGTCCCAACTCCACCCCCATGTTGTGAAGCTATGACCATAGTGTGTGCAGTAACAGAGTGACATGTATGTACATAATAATAATGTGAAATTTGCTAATATGTGTGACAACATTCAGGCAGTGTTAACAAACATTCCCCCCACAGGTCTGTCAGATACGAAAACTGTGCCTAGAAATACAAGATTGAAATCATGGACTGGTACTGTTTAGCCTGGTATTGTATGGCAGTGTTAGTGTTGCAGTTTCTCTGAATAATAGGGTATTATTCATCACTGTCATCCACACTGTGCTACATAATAAAATTGTCTAGGAAACTCTGTATAAGAGTGTTGTAATTACAAGGTCAGATTGTAAAACCATGGGAGACTTATAGACAGAAATCAGAGAAGTAATACACAACAATATCTATATAGCACACTCAATTGTGATGTATTATTTTTAGCAGACACAGCCATGGTTCAAATCCTGGGAGTGGTAGCAAGCTGTATGCAGAATCATACCCCTCAACTGTACAGATTTGTCCAGAATGTCCAGATAATTCGTCCATATCCACTGCCTGTTACCCTGTCCCCCTGGCAAATCAGTGTGATGATCTCTGACATTTAGGCAGCATTTCATGACATATAACTGACTGTCAGACCTGTAAATATTCAAAAAATGTATATGATAACAAACTTGTCATTGTAGCAACTCACTAAAGGTTTATGAGGGCAATAGTCAAAATATGTCCCAATTTCACCTGCATGTTGTCAGGGCTTGCCCAGAGTGTGAGCAATAAGAGATTGAGAGGTATGTGCATAACATCAACCTGAAATCTGGGAATATGCATAGAAACAGTCAAGTAGTGTTAACAAGCAATACCTCCACAGGTATACCAGGTATGAGGTGTATACTGCAGGTAAAACACAGTTCACGTATATAGTTGTCTACAAACATACCACTGTCCAAGCTAAGGCCATAGGGTAGTGTAATAATAACTGTAAGGTACAGATTACAGCACTGACTAAGAAAGTATTGAGAACTATATGGCTATACAAGTTGTTAATTGACATCTCTCTCTCCCCCACCATATCTGCAACAATAATCTAAATACACAACTCAATGGGTATGTGTACAATTAAATCTACTGTTGGGACATATGTCCTATTGTTTGATAAATATTGAAATGTGTTTCTATGCCTGTGCCATGTTGAAATACTCCAACATTGGTGGCATGCTGCTATCAATGTACCTGCATGCTGTTCTGATGGCCATTGTGGTTCCATATATGCATGTGTTCTGCTTGCTGTGCAACTGTTCCATATCTGGTGTTTTGGGTTAATGGGAATATCTATGCATGCTGTTATACGTAATCCTGGAATGTATTGACTATTACTAACCCACATATGTTTCAAAATTGAAACACCATAGCATGTTTAGGAAGGCCGGTCCCAGCAGACCCACCTCTCCCGCCTAATCTGGCTGTGGCACCAGGCACCAGCACATCTGGAGCCCACCCTGGGACCTCCTAGTCTGCTGGTCCTGCACCATCTTTGGGTGTAACTGCCTCAGGGGATGGGGCTCACCCCCCCTGGGAGCGGGCGCGGACAGGAAACTGTCACCCATCGTCAGGTCTGGGGTCTGGTGCATAGCGAGCTCCACAGGGAGTTCAGAGATCAGCTACACCAGCTTAAGGGCCATGTGGCACATCTAGAGGGTTAGCCTGCCCCTCCTACCCAGCCCCCAACACAGCCACCTTTGGGGCCATGAAAGTGCAGAGGTGACTGCCCATGGGTGGGGACCTCAGTCCCACTGTTTCCATTTGGGGACTCATGGGCTTCTGACTTCCAAACACCCCTCCCCATCCAAGGTGTTTAGCCCCCACATGTGTCATATACCATCCCTGTATGCTGTCTTGTCTGTTTTGTCTGTCAGCCTACCCAACCTACCTCCCCAAATATACCTACAATCCCTCCCCGACATCCCACTCTCATCTTAAAAAAAAGGGCAATCTGTTCCCCCCAAAAATCTCGCCCCATACATAGCTATCCATTTCGCACACATATCCACTGGACACATGCAATCTGGTCTAATTGGCTTCACAACATATTATTGTTGTCCTCACCCCTCTCTCAGGGGTATGAGTGTCCAAATCTACCTCAAAATCAGTGTATATGCACAGCTGTTTGGTGTAGAAGAAATGGGCAGATATGGATCTTCTCTACACCCGTCCTGCACATCCCTAGCTATTTTCCCTACTGTCTTTCCCTCTTTGTGCCCCTTTTTCACCACTTTCCTATCAACCCTTTTTCTTTTCTTTTAAATAAATTAGAGCGGGGGTAAGAGGGACTAAGCACTTTGAGCAGCAGTAAGCGGGTTTAATCCTGTTTGTGCGGGGGTAAGCAGTGCCTACACAGGATAAGCAATTTAGAGGCTGAGTGTAAAAATATTTCACTGGAAGTTAGCATTGCTTACCATCATGCAAACCTGCGCAAACCCGCTTGCAACTGCTTAAAAGTGCCTTAGTCACTCTGTATCCAACAACCCTTGTTCTGCCCAGCAACAAAATAAACAGCCTTTGAAAGTCTCAAACCCAGGACCCTGAACACCATAGCCAAAGTGATTTACCACTAAGCCATGTCAGATATGCATAAGTCTGATGTTTTCACAAACATATCATTCAGCACAGTCATTCAACAGTACAGGAAATGAATTTATATATGTAGCTCTATATATATATATATATATATATATATATATATATATATATACATCTATAGATATATATGTCTACATATATATGTCTATATAAAGCAATATATATATATATATATATATATATATATATATATATATATATATATATATATATATATATATATATGTAAACAGATATATATATATATATATATATATATATATATATATATATATATATATATATATATATATATATATATATATATATATATCTACAGATATATAAGAGAACACAACAAATACATATATCACCAAAGGCACCGTTAATGGGGGGTGAGGGGGTCCAATCTAAGTACCTCTTGTAATTATTGATATCATCCCCTCCCCCACAGCCAAACACAGCTGCCTTGCAGCACAATACCAACACTTGCAACTCCCATACCCAGGACCCTACACAACATAGCCACAAGAAGTTAACAGTAATCCATCCCACCTGTATGATATCAGGATGGTTCGATAACATATCATGCTGTACAGTCTGGCTACCATAGGGAATGTACAATAAGGAAGCAGTAAACATTCCAATGGTACATACACACACACACACACACACACACATATATATATATATATATATATATATATATATATATATATATATATATACATATCTATACATATATATATATATATATATATATATATATATATATATATATATATATATATAGATAGATAGATATACATGTCTCAGTTAGAGAGTCTTCTGTGTGGCGACATGCGTGAATGGGAGTTCCTTCGTTGAAGGTTGTGCGTTAGGCCTGACAAGCCAGCACGTAAAACTCTACTGCCAATCATTAGCGGACCGGAGTTTCCGCTGTGGCGACCCCTATCCGGGAAAAGCCGGATATACACATACACACACATATACATATATTACTACGTATAGATATGTACAGGAAGATACATATGTAGAGGGTGCACAGCATATAGAGCAGCCAGTATTCCTACAGTTGCCACCGTTTAAAATGGACAGTGTATGATTCTCTCATACAAAACACAATTATTGCATGAAACATATACCCGCATAGAGAAGTCAAAGGATATGACACCATACACAGGTTTACATACATAAGAAATATTTATTTGTATACTATTACAGTTGTATATGCCATGTCATACAGCTGTTAGGTGTTTGAAATACATACTAATGGAGTAATGCAACTCTCAAGAAAATCATTTTATACAGTGATCCGAAAGCATAACATATGCTGCTGTCCAGGACAAGGACTTCAAATAGTACAGTAAAGAAACACTTGGCCAGAAGCTAACAATCAATCAACAGTAAGTAATGCAGGTGTAGTTTAACAGCCTCCTATTACACTCTGTACTCAGCCCCTGGGGGAAAAGAATTAAGTTGTCACAATGAAGATGTATCTGTTACATAACAATGCTAAACTGAAAACATCACTATCACACTGACAAACAGAACAGTCTGTATGACAGTAAGCACTAGGCCACCAATGGCCCAAGGTGAAATGTATGAAAATGTACAGCCATATACCTTAAGACGTCTTACTACTGATATCCCTCACATGTTGTAACAACCTAGGTTATATATGGTGCATACCTCTCCCTCAAAGAATGACTTACAGGGGCATATAACAGTGTTACATGCACTGACCTCTGGCATGCACAAGAGCACAAACATTTTGTCCAGCTGTAGCCCACATATATATGGACCCTACCCAACAATATGTGTGGGGACCACAACATCACTGGAATGATGGCAGGAATGGCAGCATGACATAATCATAGGTCACTACATAACAACCTCTTACTGCATGACATATGGACAAAGCCTGGTAAATAGGTGGAGGACAGAGACTGGAACACAGGGCCATATTTGCAATATTGTTGTTATACACTGAGAAAGTTGCTGGTGTTACAGGATTGGTTGCAACATACCCTTAGTCAGGAATATGAAGTTAGAAACACAAATGGATGTAGCCATGTACTGATAGCACTCAACAGACAGAATGCCAGTGATATATCTGAGGCAAGACCTGTGTGGTGGACAGACAAAACATAACAGCCAATCCTGTGGCCATCATGTGGATAGGCTCACAGTTCAGAGCTATGCAGACAGACTGCATTCCACGCTAAACTAGTATGTACATACAAACTCTGTAGAACTAGTGGTATACAATGCATATAACAACACTACTCACACTGTCTGTAGGTCTGGAACTTAATCCAAATATGCAGTTGGCCTGTGTCTGCAAGTCCTCTTGCAAGATGTATTGCTACCTGCTGTCTGTAACACTGCTGCCCACACACAGGAAGGATGTCCTCCATACAGGAAAGGTAAAGGGACCACGCCCACATGATTTAGGAATGTATAGTAGTGGGTTGCCATGACAGTGGTAATTGGAAGTACTACACAGCAGGCTGTATGCAGGTAGCAAGTGGTGGACACTGCTGCAGAGGCCATCACCTGATCATGTGCATCAGCTACAAAATCCATTTTGCAATCTTTTCAAAGCAGCTCAATCCATGTAGTGGAGAGAGACAGAGAGAGAGAGAGAGAGTAAGAAAAAAAAACAACCAACCAACCAAACAAACAAACACACATCCAGCGATCCGGTAAATATAAAGTAGTTAAGAAACTGAACCTACAGACATCCCAGGTTGACCAAGGGGACACAGCAAACTGTATCTAGAAGACACAACATTCCCACAACAGGTATGTGAAGCATATATGCATGTAATTGAATGTAGTACTTGGTCCATAATAATGGGATAGATGATGTGGAATGGTTTATATGTGCCATCAGGTGTTGTTGTAATGATTTCCAGCTGAACAAATGCTATGGACAATAGTGTCTGTCCCTGTGGGCAGTGGGCCATACCTGTCAACTGTGCAGATCAGCACTGAATAAAAAGATGTAAGCCATCATACTGTGTGTTGTGTACTGCAAGACATGTATATTAGTGTGGGCAATAGCTGGTGGTGGAAGTAATGCTGTTATGATGGCCAAGTGAGTTTCAGAGCCCACCACTTGCAGGACAGTCGTGAACATGTAATGTAACATGCACAAATGCCATAGGTGTGTAATAGGATTACCTGCAATCTGTCCCTATATAGACCCACCCTAATTAAGCTGTGTCCACATGTGACACCTGTCTGTGTTGTAGCAAGGCAGAACAGTGCAGCTGTGCAGGAAGGAGAGTTAGAGAGTGTGAACCTAATGTTTGAATGCACTATATATATATATATATATATATATATATATATATATATATATATATATATATATATATATATATATATATATATATATATATATATATATATATATATATATATATATATATATATATATATATATATATATATATATATATATATATATATATATATATATATATATATATAGAGGTATATCTATGTGTGTATGTATATATATATATATATATATATAAATATATATATATATACATATATATGCGTCGACAGCCCACTACATTAAATTCCACTTCTTCGACATGGCAGAACATCGACAAATGAAGAGCCGAAGTTTTTCACACGGTAAGTTACCATTTGTCCATCCATAATTCAAAAACTGCCGTTAAACTGACTACACAAATGTGGGGGGGCTATGCCCCCCACACCGCCTTAACTTAATATTACAACTTCGAGAATGCACTACCACGGGGGTATGGGACAAAGTTCGGGTGGATGGCCAAACGGTAACTTACCATGCGGGAACGTCAGCTCTTAATTTGTCGATGTTCTGCCATGTCGAAGAAGTGGAATTCGATGTAGTGGGCTTTCGACGTAATAAGGGTAACCCATTCGATGTAGTGGGCTTTCGATGTACTAAGGGTAACCCATAGATATATATATATATATATATATATAATTTATTATTTATTTTATATTTGTTGACTGGGTTTGTCCGACTGGGCTAAAAATGCCCATTTTCAGTAGAGGCCCGAGGAGAAAAGCTCCAACAGAAAATAGAAATTTTACATATTAAATACATATAGAAATACATCCATCAGTACCACAGATTACTGCATTACAGCGCCACACATTACATTCATCAGTACCACACATTATTGCATTACAGTGTCATACATTAAACTGTGGCAAGTGAAATACATAGAAATACATTCATTAGAGGGATACAGTCATAATTACATATATGCATAATGCAATAGGTTACATAGCTGAAATATTTTACTAGTTATGTCTGTACAGTGATGTACCAAGAGGAGAAGATAAAGTAGTATGTTTGTTTATTGAAAGGAAGGAAGAGAGAAGAGAAGTAGAAGGTTATAGGAGAGTGTTTACGGGGGATAATTACATTGGCAAGTCCATTTTTCATGCAGGTATTTTTTGTAGCAGTTTTGAATTGATTGGGATGTTCAAGGGATCTTATATCTAGTGGTGGGCTATTCCAGGCTTTGGCAGGGTTAAAGATATAGACTAGGTGACCCATTTTGGTCCTTGGTTTGTAGATCTTTAGTAGGCCTTGTTTAGTAGGCCTTGTTTAGGACTGTGCAGTAATCTTTGAGTAGGTAATGAGAGATTAGAGATGAGATAGTTGGACAGAAAGAGGGTTTGTAGAGAATGGAATGAATAATCTGAAGCTGATCATACTGAAGTAAGTTAGGTAATTCTAGGCAATTTAGTTCTTTTAGTGATAGACAGTGATGGGACTTATTTTGGGCAGCAAATCCGGCAATCCTGTTATACGTTGTTTCTAACTTGTTTAGTAGTCCAGTGTTGAGGCTGGTGAGAATTTGGGAGCTATAAAGTAAAGTGGGTAAGAGGTAGGTATTTGAAAGGGTTAGTTTTGCTGTTTTGGTAAGATATTTTTTGTTTCTATAGAGGAGACCTAGTTTGAGATATGTTTTTTGGATACAATTATTGACGTGTAAATCAAAGGTTAGTCTATCATCAATAGTAACACCTAAGAGTTTTGTACTGGTGCCCACCCGTATTTGACTATTATTTTGTGACAGTATGGAGGAGGAAGACTTTATGTGGTTAAGATTTCTAGGGAGAAAGAGTAGTAATTTGGTTTTCTTTGGATTAAGGATAAGTTGGTTTTCAGACAGCCAGCTTTCTACAGAGTTAAAAGAGGACTGTGCGTCTGATTTTGGTTGAGTTGGTGATTCAGCAATAGTGATAAGTGTAGAATCATCTGCGCATTGTATCAGTGAGGATCCAGGACAGGAAGAGTAGAGAAGGTTGGTAAAGATATTAAAAAGAAGTGGCCCAAGGATGGAGCTTTGTGGAATACCCACTTTAACAGGAAGAAGAGGGGAGAAAGCTGAGAGCCATTTGACTAATTGGAGTCTATCAGAGTGATAGCTGTTGAACCAGTATATGGTGGATGGAGAGAGGTGTAAGTTTGCTACTTTAAGGATAAGAAGTTTATTAGAGACTGTATCAAAGGCTTTAGAGAGGTCAATGAAGAGACAGGAAATAAGTCTGTTACTGTCTCTAGCTAGTGATACAGAGTTTAGGACAGACAGGAGAGCTGTAGTAGTGCTGGGCATGGGACAAAAGGCATGTTGGGTAGAAGGTAGTGTAAGACTTGATTGTGTATACATTTTTCCAGAATTTTGGAGAGTGGTGAGAGTATGGCTATGGGTCTAAAATTAGTCATATCTGTGGAGCTTCCTCCTTTGTGTATTAGAAGGGTGTAAAATTGCTTCCAGGTGGAAGGGACTGTAGATTCCGTAATAGAGCAGTTTATTAGAATAGAAAATGGAAAAGCAAGAACATCAGCAGCAGCCTGAAGGAATGCGGAAGGAATCTTGTCTATTGATGTGGAGCAAGGTTTTAATTTAGATAGTAGAGTTTTAATATAGTTAGTGGAGACAGGTTTGAGGGAGAATGTAGTGGTAGGGTTACTACTGATGGAAGTGTTTGAGCTATTAGGTCTATTACTGTTGGTGGGATGGTCTGTGTCTTGATTTAGTAATTTGGATATTAAGTCTATAAAGTAGTTGTTAAAGATGGAGGCAGTTTCCTCATGTGTTTTGTCAGGATGAGGGTTAGGGAAGGCTTGCGTACCTGGGTGTAGTATTTGATTTACAGAGTGCCAGAACTTTTTAGGGTTGGATTTAAGGGTAGAAGATGGATTATTATAGAAGTTTTTCTTATCTTTATTTATGTGACTTTTGGCAAGATTTCTAAGTTCTTTATATTTCTGGAGGTCTGATCGATGTTTAGTTTTAGTCCAAATTTTCCATGCTCTGTCTTTTTTTAATAGTGCACATGTTTGCGGTCAGGCATGGAGATATGTTTGACTTTATGCGGACTGTTCTAAGGGGTGCAAGAGAATTTAAAATACTAAGGAAAGTGGAGTTAAAAAAGTGGACAGCTTCATCCAAGGGGAGTAGTTTTAAGGGATTCCAGTTCACTTTTGATAGTAAAGATTTGAGAGTTTTAGGATTAAAGTTTTTTAGTTGTCGATGTTTGATAAACCTTTGAGATTTAGCTTGATGGGATGAGTATCTTAGTATTTTACTGGACAGTGATCACTTAGGGAATTTGGTAACATTTCAGGGTTATGGTATTTGGAAGGGTGAGAGACAAGAATCCAGTCAAGGAGAGATGATGCTGTATGGGAGTTATTAAAATAAGTGGGATCAGAGATGAGCTGAGTAAAGCCACAGAGATTAAGGTGTTGTGAGGAGTTTTGAGAGGAGAGAGATAGCCAGTTAATGTTGACATCCCCAAGAATGATAGTTTCATTTGGGATGTGTTGGGAGATATGAGCAAGCATATTTTCCAGTAGGGGGATATTATCACCTTGTGGAATGTAAATTGCTACAATGGTGATAGTGGAATGGCTATTAATATTTAGGTTTACAGATACAATTTCGGCTGGGGAGAAGGCTTGGGATGTAAAAGTAGAGTTAGAAATGGTAAGGTGGTTAGACTGTAGGATAGCAATGCCTCCACCTTTCCTTTTTGGTCAATCTAGATGGTGTATGCTATAGCCAGAGGGCAAGATCTCTATGTCTTGGTGTTGAGATTTCAACCAGGTTTCAGTCAGAACAAGGATATCAGGAGTATGGTGGGAGATCCAAGCATGTAGTTCACTTACTTTGTTCAGAACACTCATAGTATTTATTGAATAGAAGGAAAGATGTTTGTTTGGGAGATTACTGACTTTGGGGTTAGGAGGGCTAGCAGTGTAGTGTATTGGACCAGGGTTGAGATGGATATCTCCAGCTAAGAGAATGTTTTTGTGGAGGTAGATGAGTTTGAGCATATTAGCAGTGGGGGTGTAGTATTTGGTTTTGTGTTTGGTAGGCGTAAGTTTGGTGTTAGGTAAGTGTATTTTTGGTAAGGGAGTATTTAATGAAATGATAGAATGGGGGATATTATCAATTTGGGTTTGTAGGGGAGATATGTTTTGGGTGTAAGTCAATGTTAAGTGACGTGAGTATAAGAAGGAGGAGTAGGAGAGGCAGTAATAGGATGGATGTAGTTAGAAATGCACAGATTTACTCTTAGAGGAGTTCATATTGTAGGGTGTTTTTTGTTAATAAAATGCACAGGAATAAATTTTTTGGTCTATTAGTGGATAAAAGTGCATACCAGCTAGTACCAGTATGGGGGTGAAGTTAGAATATTTTGTTGTAGCAATAAGAGGGTTGATGTATAGTCTATTATGGAGTAAAAGACTGGAGGGGGAGGGTGTATGTTGTGGGAGGTGCAAAGTAGTTAGCTATAAAGGAAATGATATGGGGGTGGGTGGGAATAGGGGTGGGAGAGGAGTGAAGTGAGCCCAAGTGAAGTGAGGGCGAACGGAGTGGATTGAGCCAAGTCCAGAGTCAAGCACAGTCCAGAAACAATTACTAAAAACTCTAACAGAATAAGGCTATGTAATGTTCATAGTAAGAAAAAGAGGTTTTGTTGTGTAGTACTATCAGGTAAGAAATAACTTAAAACAGGCTGGGTAAGAAATATCTTAACAGAGGCTAATGAGTCCAGCATGTAATAGACATACGTTTGTTGAAACTAGCACTCAATCTTTTAAGAAATGGGAGGGGGTCCTTGCTGCCAAGCTAATTTACATCATACCAACTTGCTAGAGAGTACAGTAGATAATGCCTTAAATAAGTATATTGTAAAATGTAAAAACTAAGCCAACATACTTTGCAGATAATGAGACACTGCAAGGTAAGAAAACAGAGATGTGTGATGAGTGAGTTTCGTTGCAACTGTTTAATGCAGCATGCAGGACTTTTAACAGTACTCTGTCAGTATGGAGAGGAAAAACACAAACTTGGCTGACAGATGAGGAGAGAAAAAATGGTAATAAAAATTGTTACCAAATATGATGTTTAGCACATAAAAGATAGATGGAGGTATTTTAGAGAGGACAGAAAGAGAAACTCAAACAATATAAACACAAACTGTTAAGACTACCACATCTGCATTCACTCTAGCACAGTAGTACAAATGCAATGTTAAACAAAAGTTAGCTTTAAAATGCTGGTGCAGTTGATAAATATACTTAGAAAAAGACAGTTTATACAGATATGCAATCAGGGTGAAAAAGTGATACATTCCTCTGAACATAGCAGAACACACAGTCACAGCTAGACAGCAGGCTATTATACCTGTTGCAGTGAGCATTATATGTTACAGCATAATTGAAATGTATGACAAGAAAAAAGTTGTTACTAAAGCAGGGAAAACAGTAAGCAAACAAATGCATTAACCAATGGATAAAACTCACAGCAAGATAGATTGGTCCATAGTAAGACAGCTAAAACTACTGTAGATGAACCAGGCATAAAAGTATACAGTGCAGCATTTATAATAAGTGAGTTTTAAAACAGAGCAGGCAGCTACTCAACAAATCTTAGTAGATGTAGATGACTCACACATAATGTATACAGGGCAACATTTATATTAGTGAGTTTTAAAACACAGAACAGGCCTGTAGTCAACAAGTCTAAAATAGCTGTAGTCACAAAAATATGACAAACAAGTAAAATAACTTGCTGAGCAAGCTGAGAGAACGCAGTTAAGGAGTCAACAGCAAGGAAGAAAACAGTTTGAAAATGGGGCCTGGTGTCCCAGTAGGTAATATCACCTCCTGCAGAGGCCTTATTGGTGGGATGGGGGTTATGAGAGTTTACAGCACTCTCTCTCTCTCTCTCTCTCTCTCTATATATATATATATATATATCTGTGTGTGTATATATATACATATATACAAACACACACACACACACACACACACACACACACACACACACACACACACACACACACATATAAATACATGTCCCCTAATGTTGAATGACAGTGCTGCATGATATGTGTGAGGGAATACCACACATATCAATACCCACATATTTATACAGCAGTAAGTGGGTGCAAAATGGACAGTTACATTAGGTGTGAACCCCATGTTGGGAACACATTGCCCTTATTTGTGAAGGTGGGATTGGTAATCTGGGGAAGGATAGTAGGTATATTTGGGGAGGTAGGTTGGTTTGGAAGACAGACAAGACAGCATACAGGGGTAGTATATGACACAGGTGGTGGGTAAACACCTTGGATAGGGAGTGTTGTCTGCGATGTGGAAGCCCATGAGGCCCCATATGGAAACAATGGGACCAAGGTCCCCACACATGGGCAGTCACAACATCAGCTTTACAGCTCTGAAGGTGCCTGGGCTGGGGGCTGAACAGGAGGAGCATACGGACCCTGTGATTGTGTACTGAGGGCCTCAAGGTGCTGTAGCACATCCCCCAAGTCTCTGTGGAGCTCCCTATGTACCAGACCCTGGACCTGACTTTGGGTGACAGGATCCTGTCTGTGTGTGCTCGGGGGGGGTGAACACCATCCCCTGAGGTGGTTCCACCTGAAGGTAGTGCAGGACCAGTAGATGAGGTCCCAGGGTGGGTCCCAGATGTGATGTGGCCTGGTAACATGGCCAGATGAGATGGGAGAGGTGGTTCTGCTGGCAACTGTTTTCCAAACATGCTATTGTGTCACTGTTATAGAACATATGTGGGTAGTAATAGTTCACAAATTCCAGTATTATATCTAACAGCATGCATAGATATCCCCGTTAACACAAACCAACGGATGTGCAGCATTCACATAGCAAACAGAACACATGCATATATGGAACCATAGTGGCTCTTACAATGGCATGCAGGTGACATTGTTCGTAACAGGCCACCAATGATAGTGTTTCAACATGGAACATGACTACAAACACATAGCACAAATTGTTGTACAATACAATATATGCCCCAATGGTAGGTCTTCTGTAGACATACCCATTGAGTTGTGTGATCAGATTGTTGTTGCAGATATGGTGGGGGGAGACAGAGATGTGTATTAACAACTATGATATCCTTGCAGTATGAGGTCCTCAGACCTGTTTCCCTCTTTATGTCTTTCAGGCAATATGTCAAGGGAGAGACTGCCTATGTACACAGTAGAGGAAAATGATGTCATCATTACATGCCTGGTGCAGCACTACAACATCCTGTTTGGGCGTACAGCCCATGATCTGCAGGAGAGGACTGCCCTGTGGAATGATCTTGTCCACAGGGTAAACAATGTTGGCCTGCATAACCACAGTTATGAGCAGGTCCGACATCGATGCACTGATCTACTCCGCCATGCCTGTCCGTGTGCTACTGCGGTTAGGGGGGGAGAGCTTGCAACAGGGGGGGTCATGCCATCCAGCCCCCCTAACACATGTTGAGGAGCTCCTTGCCAGCCATGGGGCACCTGCCCGCCTGCAAACACAACACCCGGCAGAGAGCATATTGGAGGTGGGTGCTACCCAAACAATGGCAGAGGAGTGTGCAGTTAAGGCCACAGAGCACATCAGTAGACCACTGTTGCATATCCATCCACATCTGTAGAGTTAGATCATGCATGTGTGAGATGAAATATATATAGTATGTTGCTGCATTGTAGTAATAAACAGATGTGCATAATCTGTAGTATTGTGGGTTTGTACTGTTGATGTACTGTAATTCTGCACCCACCCTGTACCAATGCCACAGGTGTGGCTACTGATATCACATCTCTCACACAATTATACAGGTCCCTCTGGAATAGCTCCGGGGCAGCAGCCTGTATATGGTGAGTATGGTGTTTGTTCAGGTTTGCCAATACAGTGGTCATGTTATGGCCATGGTATATTCCATGCACACATTTAACACACCTACCCATAATGCATGCTGTACATGTTCATGTATTGTTGCTGTTAACTGCACTGCAGCACAGTGGTCACCATGGTGGTGTATCTGAAGGGTATGTAAGACTCATGCAATATAACTAGCAACCTGTCATTGCAGATTGTGTGCACAGAGATGAACATAATGGTGGGACAAATGGCCTACAGTAGGGACATATCTGAAACATCACCCTTATACCGTGCTACAACAGTGTATATACCACTATTACAATGGCAACTATTACAGTTCTACAGTACGTCATATCACAATACTGCATTCCACAACCCTTACAACCTGCAATGTGGTCCTAACATGAGTAATGAATGTGTAATATGGAATCCTATGTTAGGACAGCAGCTATGGGGAATACATACCTTCACAACCACTGGAAGCATATGTGTGCATACACTCCAGATAACATATTGTGGAAACAGCTTTTGAGGTACTGACAGCATGCATTCTTCATGAGTATGGACCTTCCAGCAAGTACAGGTCCTCAATGTCACACCAGTAAATGGTCTGCTGTCCAAGGCATTTGGCCATCAAATGTGCCACCTTACCTGCAACAGAGGCAGCCGTGGCTTGCACACATCTTACAAGCCATGGAATGGATCCCATATCCAACAGGTAGCACCCAGGTGTTGGACATGTAGCCTTACCTCACCATTGCATATACCATGGCAAACAGCGCAGACAGTCATGTATATGGCAAGGATGTATGGGACAGGATTAATGTAGAAAATAAACAGATGGCCATCCAAGACAGATGATGACACATGTTTTAAACTGGTCATGCAGGCTGCCTAGCAACATGCCACAACACTGAGGGAGTTGCAGGAATGTCTAGCAAGTACTGGCTGTGCAGTACCTGTGTTGGCAATTGCCTGGACTCTGCATAAGTGTGGCCCATGGGTTAGGGTAATCAGATGGGACAGTTGTACCACAGGAAACATCAGCCAGGCCTCTCTACAGGTAGCGTATGCATAACAGCCAAGGTCCCCAAAAGGCATACGTTGCAATGTGTACTGGTGTACCAAGACCATGCTGGAAACCTACAGACAGTATCAATTAAGATACATGTGCTGCACCACCAACACCTCACCCCACCACAGGCCCACCATCCCCATCTGTACCTTGCCAGTGCCAGTGTACACCCATATGTTTGCCATTCATTAGCAGGGACTAGGCTGGTACACATGGTGTTCAGTGTTTGGGACACTGCAAAAGGACACACGTGCTGGCTCTAGTCATCAAGCATCTGCAAAAAGGCTGAGGGTGGGAAGGGGGTGTCATCATGAAACACAACAGTGCACTGAAGCATTGATCCAAAAGATGCTATGAATGGCTGTATCTGCACACAGTCAAGGTCAGGAACTGTGGCAGACATAACCCTGACTCCACAGCAATAGTGACGGCACTGTGTGACCTCCAAGGTATGTGCACATAGGTTGACCTTGCAATCATGCAGAGTTGGGGACATTTATAGGGCAGTGTGACCAAATACTGGCAATGGCAGATGGCCCATGCAAGTATACCCCTGCCAGGAATAGTGACTGATGTAGTACACATAACAGTAGGTGCAACAAACCATAATGATAAGGGCGTGCACACATATGCACCCACAAAGTGTATGCATCTCAATCAGCATATGCATAACTAACACATTTGTTTGACACAACACATTTGTTTGACACTGCATTTGATTGCACAGGTCATATGTCACATATCAGGTTCGTGTAATGTTAACATATGCAGTAATGTGGCCCCATGGCATAAAAAGGAAGAGGGAGCCATATCAATAAGGGTGTGTACACTCCTCATAGCCACAGTAAAGTTTGAAGGTTGTCAGTGTAATTGTCTTTTATTGCCCATACATTCACCACTGATGATGAGATCTGTAAATCAGACATCAGGCATTCACAAATGACATCTGTCCACATATCATCCCAGGTATGTGTTGGACAAACACATAGGGGCTGTGAGCAGCAGAGCAAACATAACTGACACACATATACACATTCAGCAATGGTGTGTACACCTGTGAGGTATGGTGCACAGTACATGCCAGGGTGCCAAACAGGTGCACAGCAATACTGTGTACATGGGTGCAGTGTGTTCCAGGGGAAGGGGCATCACCTACTAACACCAACCATGCATCACAGAGGTGTATAATGTTGCTAGCAGGGATTCACTATAGCTGCACTGCAAGCTGTTGTGTGCCATATGTCATGCATGTTGACAGATGGGTAATGAGAGGTCTGTGTGTAATATCTTTGTGCAACCTCACCTGTAAGTGTGTGTGTGTGTGTGTGTGTGGGGGGGGTAATTTGTCTGTAAGTGCTATCTGGTGGAGTGGAGGGGGGTTGATGTATGTAGAATGGGTGTGTGTATGTGTGTGTGTGTGTGTGTGTGTGTGTATCCACGTATGCACATGTGTGAGTGTGGGGTTGTTCATACCTCTCAACTTCCCTTTGAAATTGTGCAGTACATGGGCATGGATAGACACATGAGACACCAGTAATACTTTTCTGACATGTAATCTCAAGACAGCTGATAGCATAATAAAATCTGCAGCATGAAACATGCATTGGGAACGAAAACTAGACACCAGGGATACTGTTTTAATTGCAATCAGCAGAAAGGTGAAAGAATACCCATGTATGCAGCACTGCAGATGTATTGGGGAATTACTAAATAACACCAGAGAGTGTTTCCAAATATTACTGTAGTCCACATAAAACGTTAATAGAGCAACAGATCTTGCATCTACTGAACAATAGTTACATATGACAGTGTGTGACATTATTGAGTGACTGTAGCAGCCCATAACATATGGGGGCCATGCTCAAGATGTCTGGACAAAACCAGGCTGAACACTGGATGACATCAGGGAGTCTTTGAAAAAAACGACTCCAATCAAGTCAAAGTGGTAATGGAGTAACAGTTCAAGTTCTGTGATCACTTTTCTAAGCAATTAGAAGAATGATACATTACTGATTGGTATTATTGACTGTAATTATGCAAGACTGATGCAGGATGGGGAACTTAAGAGAAAAAACTAGGAACATTCTGTAAACTCAGGAACAGGTACGTAGTATGGTGGAATGTCAGTGTGTGTGTGTGTGTGTGTGTGTGTGTGTGTGTGTGTGTGTGTGTGTGTGTGTGTGTGTGTGTGTGTGTGTGTGTGTGTGTGTGTGTGTGTGTGTGTGTATGTGTGTACTGTTAAGCAATGACGTACAGGTCTTAAAGTGCATTTCTTGTTTTCCCCTCACAGGTGGCAAAGTGGGTCAGGGTCCCTCCTACAGGCAATCTGATGTTGGTGCCCATATGGTGGGAGTGGTGCAACGGCCACATGGACATAAGCCAGCAACACCAACAGCTGGAGGTTGACGTGGATGTGCAAGAACACTGAGCCGCTCTCATAGTGGCAGTATCAGCCCCAGCAAAGCAGGGGGGTGCTGTCCACACCACACCACAGCAGGCCATGTGCACGTAGCCCTGGCCAGTCCCAGGAGGTACCTGGATCTAGCGGACATATGTCATCATCAAGGGAGAGTACCACATTGTGGCTTGTACCTGGTGGTGCCTGTGGAACCCCTGGCAGGCACAGTTCTCGTGTCCATGGCCAGAGATGGTGAACTGCACACCCTGCCAGGTATGGTCTGCAACTATCCAACAAACACCTGTATAGGGCAGCCACATGGTGGAACTGTGTGCATGCATACTCACACACAATACAAACACAGCTAGGGCAACTCCATGCCTACACACACCACATCACCACAGCCATATTAATAATTAAACCCCCTCACTCACACACATAGTGTCAAACGTATGGCTCAGCCTAGGTCTCTGGCAAACCAACAACACACCCTGTGCATATGATGATACCTGTGCCACATCCCTGTCATCCATAACATCGATGCAGGGACAGGCTAATATGGTTCTGATGCACATGGTGACTGTACTATGGTGTATCAATGTACTGCTGTGTAACATGTTGTCAGCAGTAAAGTTTAATGCTTACATGTCAGGAACTGTAGGTGTCCAGCCATAATGCATTATAGCTGTTATTAACACTGAGTGATTGTGGTCTCTATAATGTATTCCATTTGTGTTGTAGGTGTCTATGTGTCAGCAGGAGGATAGTCTGCTGCTGTATTCTACAAGGGGTATGGCACTGTGGTGACACCTTGGCTGTGCCATATCGTGGGTACAGGTGAACATACGTATAACAGTTACTGCATGTTCCACATGGCTGATAGGTCTGGGGGTGGTGTATACCGGTGAGTGCATGGTGGCTGCTGTCAGCAGCCCTTCTACAGTGGACAATGATAAGTGTACTGGGTGGTATACACCACATGTTTGTGTATAACGCACACAGAGGTTTTGGTGTTGATGTAATACACAGAGAATACTGTATGCATGGATGTATGTACCTGTGCAAGGAACACATTGTAGTGTATGTAATTCCACCAGACAGAATAGGCACAACAACACATTGAGAAATAAGTAGTCTGCTAGTTTAATGTCAGTGACGATTGTACTGGCAGGGCATATGTCCCCTTCCCCAATGTAGTG
Organism: Protopterus annectens; assembly: GCF_019279795.1. Classification (NCBI taxonomy): domain Eukaryota; kingdom Metazoa; phylum Chordata; order Ceratodontiformes; family Protopteridae; genus Protopterus; species Protopterus annectens. The sequence continues at coordinate 838,291,077 of NC_056725.1, read as the reverse complement.
CAATCCTCAACTCAGTAAACATAGGTGTGCTGGTGTGGGTGGCACAACCCTACCATTTGGAGGGTGAGAGGTGCTGTAGAATTGCAGATAGTATGATAGACAACTACTTAACCTGTTAACATGATCTGTACAGTATTACAGCCAGCTAAGTGGGGGATACACTCAATAGTAACTGCAATGATGGTGGCTGTATCCACAAGAGCCACACCCAGCTATATATACCAACCGCAGTATTGCTGCACACCTATACAGTGGGAAAGAGGGCATTTACACAGCTACCACTAGCTGTGATGGAATGTATTTCCACAGGATGATGCATGTGAAATGTTAGCATATGCCAGGCAGTTCTCGGAGAGATGACCTCCTGGGACATGTATATTCTGCAAACGGACATAGAGTCCTTCACATACACACACACTCTTACTTGGCAACACTGGGACTAGTACCCCTACCTAGGTATGTAGTGCTACTGATGTGTGTGGCCTTAATTGCACACACCACACAGCTTTTAGGATGAGGTGTGTTCCAGGTTACATGCTACGTGAAGAACATTCCCAGGCCTGTACAGTATGGTAATGGAAGATGTACTGGTTGTTTATGGACAATACATAGTGTGACATATTGTCATATACACATTGACAAACACATAACAGTCAGACACACATCTGAGAGACCTGGGCTTATCACTGCTAACTACCTTGTCAGTGTGTCCATTGTGTTACAGATAAGTTGCACACAGAAAATGCTTAACTGGGCTGGGTAGTGTTATGAGTTACCTGTATGGTTGATGGTGACAGTGGTCCTCATATAGTGAAACAGGGGACATGTACCAGGGGCACCATGGTGTAAAGACTGTATACCCAGCACCCACACCCCACAGTGGATATTGTATGCACTGAGACTCACGATAACACTCTGACATACCCACCATCACACATTGACCAGGACTGCAATACAACCCCTTGTCTATCCCAAGAGTGCTATTACAGGGATATGCATCTAATGCACATGCCACAAGCATAGTAGGGTGATGCATTGTCATGGCTCCCCTACAGTCAGCAACATCACTATCCCTAATACTGTGTGGCAAGGCATATTGTATTAGGAGAATGTGGCCTCAGAATGCTGTACCCTGCAAATATACACACATGCACACATGCAGACACTTGCCAGAACTCAGTGGGTATCCCATGCCTATCAACCCATTTGTACAACAGTGTTGTGCTGGTACTGCAAGCCCCAGGTAGCCCTTAGGGAGAAGAGTGTAACAAGGTACATGTAATGTCCGGTACAGCAGCAGTCACATCTAACTATGGCAATGGGGGGGGGTGCGGTGGGTGTAAACGGCCTCAGGGTATTCGCAACTACAGGTCTACAAACACACAGACACTGATATTCT